>NC_024316.1:19586126-19604096 GCF_000523025.1 Cynoglossus semilaevis | reverse complement strand
TCAGCACCGTCAGCTTCATCTTCACACCGTGTTATTACAGCACATGTGACGTGAACAAATGACTTCATCATATTTACTTATTTTTAAGTACAGTGGATTTAGTCCTGACCTCTGGTCTGTGGTCGGACTACACATAAGGCTGTTGACTGTTGCACCAGTGACCCCTTGTGGCGGAGGCACAGCAGAGCACAGAGCTCAGAGGTTCGGAGTGAGATGAGCTTAAGGTCCAAACCCTCTCACAGTCACAGATTATTGACTTCACTGAGAGACTGTGTGGAACCTGAAGATGAACAGACTCGTTCACTGTGATCCAGAATATTCCCTGGACTTTATTAAAGAAACACTTTCCTTTGACTGAAATCTACTCCAGCCATGAGTTACCTTTGTTACAGCTCGTGTTTTATTCACATATTTAAATGTCAAACGGAGTGAGAGCGTTTCAATGACCCTTACATTTAACGTTGTTGTTAAGAAATGCATCCGCTAGAGGACAGCGCTGAGTTCAGAGTTCATTTCCGGTCGCCGTAACTTTCTCAGATCGTAACAAACATGGCGGCAGTGGAGGAGTTCCCGCGGAGGAGGAGGTCCAAATAATAACAACAATAAGAGACGGTATTGGTCCCCGTGTGGACATTAGAGACACAGCAGCGTGTGGACGACGACTTCTTGTCCCCGCTTCAAACACTTCTGTTGTTGTTTCCTCCTTGTCTTCTTCTTGTTCTCTTTATGGGCGGACGATAGCTACACGGGGCAACAGCGCCCCTGTGAGTGTCCGTGGTACTGCACACGTCCACAAGCTCCTGGAAAAGAATAATATAATACACTGAACGAACACAGACGACGGAGGAAAAACGCTTTAATGAGTTTGAACACGAACACAGTCTCAGCTTCTCCACCACCTCATGCTGCAGGTTTAACTAGTTAAACTAGTAAGGTTTACTGTACAGTTCAGATCCAGGCAGCAGGAGAGTTCATACGCTGTCTGTGGTTCCTGGTCCTGACTTCTGGTCCGTCTGTCGTTCACACTGACATGAGTCTGAGAGAGAATTCTTCTGCTGGATCTAAACTCTTCATGACGACGTTTTCTTCAGTGGACAGAAGGTTCTGGAGTCTTCCGCACCGCTGCTCCACCTCTGGTTCTGGTGCTGTGGACGGAGAAGTCCAACTGTGGTTCTGACCGCAGGACACAGACGGCCCTGAGTTCTGGTACTGGTACTGGTTCTGGTTCTGGTGAAGATTCTGTCCTGGCAGAGGTTGGTTGTAGTCATTCCCAAGTGGAGCAATGAGCAGAGAGCGCCATCCATGGGTGAAGACCGGTACTTGGACAAAGTTTTGTGGACATCTGAGAAGACAGACAGAAATAGAACCGATGTTTTTATATCAGAAGAGAAGAATGAAGTTCTGAAAGTTCTGACGTGTCAACAGTTCCTTTATCTTCACTGGCTGTTCCACCGTTCCACCGTTCCACCGTTCCACCGTTCCACTGTTCCACCGTTCCACTGTTCCACTGTTCCACTGTTCTACTGTTCTACTGTTCCACTGTTCTACTGTCCACCACACTCACATTCACACTCACATTCACACCTACAGTCAGTTAAGAGTGAACAGTATTCGTGTTTTTGGACAGTGCAGGAACCTGGGGATTGAACCAGCAACCCTCTGATGATAGTGATCACTGTTGGTTCTCAGGTTCTTCTGGAAGAAAGAAAGAGACAAGAGAGGTTCCACCATCACCTCACCTGAAGATGTGTTTATGGTCCTGAGGACGCCACCTGTTGGCCTTGCTGTTGTTGCTGCTGCTGTTGTTGTTGTTGTTGTTGTTTGTTTCTTTGAGGCTGTGATGAAACAACACAATCATTTATCTGACTTGAAATCTTCTCTGCCTCGTCTCCAACTCTACAGGATTTGAACCAACAACCTTCGTCCATTCTTTCAGTTTCAATGATTTCCTGTAATGAACTGTTTAAAACAGCTGCGACTCAGAACTACTGACCAAAGTACCCACCTGTACTGCAGTGTACTCCGAAGGTCAACCTAAACTGCAGTTTCTACTATTTCATCTCGTTAACCTGAATCCCTGAACTTGACATCTACGACAGCAGAAGTACTACGAGCCGCAGTATGCAGTAGTAGCGTGTAGTACTGCATACTACGAGCCACAGTATGCAGTAGTAGCGTGTAGTACTGCATACTACGAGCCACAGTATGCAGTAGTAGCGTGTAGTACTGCATACTACGAGCCGCAGTATGCAGTAGTAGCGTGTACTACGGCATACTACGAGCCGCAGTATGCAGTAGTAGCGTGTAGTACTGCATACTACGAGCCACAGTATGCAGTAGTAGCGTGTAGTACTGCATACTACGAGCCACAGTATGCAGTAGTAGCGTGTAGTACTCACCTCTGTTTCTTCTTCTCGCTCTCTATGTTGCAGTCGACCCAGCAGCAGGTGATGAAGGCCATGGACATGAGCAGGATGACGGCCACGCTGAGGATGGACGCCACCACGGCCACGTGGAACCCATCGTCGGAGAACGGACTCAGAGCTGAAGTCAACAGACAGTCAGTCGTTCCATCAGTATTTCATCATTTAGAGGACACCTCTTGATACGTGATGTTACGTCTCTGTCTCCGTCTTCACCCACGTTGACAGTAGGACTCCCCCTCCCAGCGGGTGAGGTTTCTGTCCACGACACACGTCAGACGTTTCCCCATCAGCCGGTGTTTGGTCGGACACTGCCGGACGATGACGGTGCCCACGGACGTGCCGTTGCCCTGCAGGATTTTCTGGGTGCCCAGGGCCGGCAGAGGCACGGGAGAACACTGGGTCAGGGGCGGGGCTAAAGGAGGAGGCGGGTCGTGACGTCAGAGGAGACGGAAGATCAACAGTTCAGTCTGAGGAAAACTACAGACGACAAGGAACGCTGCAAAGACCAGTGATCTGTACCAGTGATCTGAACTAGTGATCTGAACCAGTGATCTGTACCAGTGATCTGAACTATTTATCTGTACCAGTGATCTGTACCAGTGATCTGAACTAGTGATCTGTACCAATGATCTGTACCAGTGATCTGAACTAGTGATCTGAACCAGTGATCTGAACCAGTGATCTGTACCAGTGATCTGAACTATTTATCTGTACCAGTGATCTGTACCAGTGAACTGTACCAGTGATCTGTACCAGTGATCTGAACCAGTGATCTGTACCAGTGATCTGAACCAGTGATCTGAACTAGTGATCTGAACCAGTGATCTGAACTAGTGATCTGAACCAGTGATCTGAACTAGTGATCTGAACCAGTGATCTGAACTAGTGATCTGAACCAGTGATCTGTACCAGTGATCTGAACTATTTATCTGTACCAGTGATCTGTACCAGTGAACTGTACCAGTGATCTGTACCAGTGATCTGAACTAGTGATCTGTACCAATGATCTGTACCAGTGATCTGAACTAGTGATCTGTACCAATGATCTGTACCAGTGATCTGAACTAGTGATCTGTACCAATGATCTGTACCAGTGATCTGAACTAGTGATCTGAACCTATAGCCCACTGTTGACATTGGTTAAATAGTTGATTACCTGGAGCGCCAACTGCTGGGGGGAGAGGGAACTGCTGCAACACTAAAATAAATAAATAAAAATCTGCAGACCTACTGACCCCCCCGACCTTTGCCCCCTCCCTCCCCCCAGTTTCTAACCCTGAGGAACATGAGGTCCAGCTGTGACCGTGGGCAGGACTCAGGTACAGTACACACGTGTAGTACTAGAGTAGTACTCTGGTTTGTACTGCTTCATCTTCCTGTCGCTAACTAGCTAGCTAACGTTTGTTCATGGTTGACTTTTAGTTCACCTTTGACCTTTAACTGTTTTTTTAACATTTTTAGAAGAACTTCCATTCAGCTAATTAGTATCAGAGTAACCAGACAGTACCAGGTGACCAGACAGTACCAGGTGAACAGACAGTACCAGGTGACCAGACAGTACCAGGTGACTAGTACCTGGTACCGTTTTCTCAGCAGACGTGACTGTCGATGAAGCTTCACTCACCAGAGGAGTTCCTGGGACCAGAGTCCAGACCATCAGACTGACGGAGGTGACGGAGCTGACGGAGAGACTGTCAGGCTGGAAGTCAACTCTTCGTCTGTCTGTGTGTGTGTGTGTGTGTGTTCACCACCTGCTTCCTCTTCCTCGTCTTCACCAGTGTTGCATGATAAATGCAAAAGAAACAAGAAAAGGTTCCAGAAAAACAGTGTCCACACACACACACACACACACACAGAGTGAAACTGAAATGTCAGTCATGTATAAATAATACAAATACTACAGTTAATATTGAAATCATGTATTTCATATGAATGCGTCGACTGTGATCTTTTGACCCCCCCCACACCCCCCTCCCCCCAAATACGGTGGAACTGTAACTAACTTGGTAACGACAAAAACCCTTTGATCTGAATGTACTGATGTTGGTTTCCTGTCAGAGAGAAACACACACACACACACACACATCAAGTGTGTGTGTGTGTTGACTTGTAACCACTTCCTCTTCCTGGAACTGAAGTCAGTCGGAGAATCACAATCAACACATTTTAAACATCTGTGCTAGTAAAGGTTTGGGGAATACTAGAGTACTGCAGTACTTCATGTATACTGTATATACTGCATATAAACTCTGATCTGTTAGAGGCCAATCAGGACAGTCTCTGGGTGAGGGGCGGGGACCAACCCTGGACACTTCACCTGTGGTCAGTGAACGCCCAATCATTATGAACCCACGCACACGTAGATGTAATTACAGGAGAACCAGCAGAGGGCGCACTTGTCACTGAGTGAACAACAGCGTCTGTTTGTTGATCATCTGTTTTTAGTAAAAAACTCTGATCGATTCCTGCTCTTATTTTGAAATCACATTAAAAGAAGAAGATACGACCACACAGGGGGGGAGGGAGGGAGGGTGGACGACCACAGGTTTACAGTCTGTTCTTAAAGTTAAATGTGTTTTTTCATTTTCTCATTTTATTTAAATCATATTATAGAATAGATACTGTACAATAGATAAAGAACGACCAATGAGGAGAGAGGACGACGACCACGAGGACGATGATGATGATGACGATGATGATGAAGGTCCACACTGACATTCAATACTGAGGAGAAAATGGTAGTGGACGCACACACACACACACACACACACACACACAAACACACAGACAGTTAATGCTTCACACCACAGATCTATGATGTCCAGATCTATGATGTCCAGATCTATGATGTCCAGACGTCACTGTTTTAACTTCTATAAAGTCCAAAGTCCTTCCACCGTGGTGTCTTGACCACACGGACGTCTACGTGCACGGGTGTCGGCCATGTTTTAATCTTGTGTCTCTACTTCAAACTGCAGGAGGAGCCGGGAGAAAAGGAGTCAGAAGGAGTGATGGTGTGGTGGAGTGGGGGGTCAGGGGTCGGGGGTCAGGGGTCAGGGGGGTACACGTAACAACAATTAAAAAAGTGCCAAGGTAAAGTGAATTCAAGTAATGTGTGCTTTTAACACAGGAGAGGGAGGGAGGGAGGGGGGGAGGTGAGGGCAGCGGGGGAGTGAACACTCCTCCTCCTCCTCCTCCTCCTCCTCCTCCTCGGCTCATCCATCCATGGACACTTCTTCACGGGTGGCTCTGAGGAGCAGCTCCATCCACTTGGCCTGGAGTTCAGCGTCGGCAGCGTTCAGGAGTAAAGTCTGATGGGAGTCACTGAGGCGCAGGCCGTGCCTGAACTCTGACTTCTCAGCTGCAGGTGGCGCTGTTTCACTGACGGTGAAACCCAGAAGGGGCACCGCCCGTGCTCCTTTAGACTCCTTCAAAATAAAAGTAAGAGAGCAGTGTTGACCTTTGACCTCCTCGTCACCACTGCAGTCGTGTGTGTGTGTGTGTGTGTGTCCTCTCACCTGTCCACTGCTCTGTAAATACAGAACCGATGGTTCTGCCCTGGTGACCGCGGCCCACATCTTGGCCCAGTTCTTGCCCTGCTCCTGCACCAGCAGGTGTCCACACAGTAAACAGTTCTGTCCAGACAGAGACCACTGTTTCTGGACACACACGTCAACGTGTCAAAACAATGGTACAAACAGGAGGAAAAACACTGGAAAAACAGGTGTCTGCCTCACAGCAGGAAGGTCACAGGTTCAATTCCCAGCTCTAACTGCTGCTCTTTCTCGCTGCTCTTTCTCTGTGTGTGTGTGTGTGTGTGTGTGTGTCCAGGTTCTCTAAAGCAGTGCCCTTCCTGCAGTGAGGCCACCCCCCCCTCCTCCCCCCCCCACCTCAGCTGACGTCTTCTTCCTCTGCTCACCCTCCAGACTCAGACTGGCCTCAAAACACTCAGGACACACTCGGCTGGTTTTGTTGTCCAGGGTCTTTGAACACTTTGCACAGATGGCCTGCAGATGGAGCCAGAGAGAGAGAGATCAACAGTGAACCTCACCCCCCCCCCCCCCCCCCCCCCCTCTTCTTCTTCTACTCACTGCTCCACAGGACTTGCAGTGATGTTTGCGTTTGGTGAAGTTGAAGTTCTCGCTGCAGCCTTTACACGTCTGCTTCTCTTTCTCCTTTTTCCTGGAACTTTTCTGGATGAAATATTGAAGCGTTTGTAAAGAGTGTGGGTTCAGGTGAGTCAGAGTTGAGTCTCAGCAGAAAATCAAAGCTCACCCTCTCTCGCAGCCTCTCACCGTCTGAGTCCAGTGCCGTGGGACTCCAGGGACCCTGAGGGACAGAGACAACACAGTTGGTTCTCAAGAATCTTCAGGTTCTGTCTTGTTAGTGAGGAGAACATCCTCCACACACTGTACTTTATTAAGACCAGACACGGCGTCCACTAGGTGTCAGTGTAGACTGACTGTCTCACTGTCCTCTGGATCAGTACAGACTGTTGGCCCAGGTCCAGCTCAAAGTAGGTCAGAGCAGAACCACAGGAGTTCTGAGTCCTCTGGAGTCCAGAGAACATTCTGGATCAGTACAGTCCAGTGACAGGACCCCTGACAGAGTGACTGACGGTGGAGTGACTGACGGTGGAGTGACTGACGGTGGAGTGACTGACCGGTGACTCAGGACAGTCGTCGTCTCTGGAGAAGGAACTGTTGAACGCCTTGTTGAACGTTTCACTGTTCTGTTTGTGTTTCTCGATGGTGGCCAGAATCACCTTTGGGGGAGAACGGGGAGGGGGGAGGTGGAGGGGGTGATTATTGATCACAGTCACCGTGTCTTTTCATTATGGCGTCTATCTTTCATTAGTCTACATGGCTGCAGTGTGTCCTTACTTGAATCCAGTCGTCCTTCTCTTCAGCTGTCCTGTACAACACACACACACACACACACACAGATGATGAGTTCATGTGTCTGCAAAGATTCTCAGCTAAAAAATCAATTTCTACGAAGAAGGTTCACGTCTGAAGAAATGTTTTCATCATGTAGTCTTCTGTAGTCTGAGGTCTGTGGGTCGGTGGTCTGTAGGTCTGTAGTCTGTGGTCTGTAATCTGTAGGTCTGTAGTCTGTGGTCTGTAATCTGTAGGTCTGTAGTCTGTGGTCTGTAATCTGTAGGTCTGTAGTCTGTAGGTGTGTAGTCTGTAGGTCTGTAGTCTGTGGTCTGTAGTCTGTAGTCTGTAGTCTGTAGTCTGAGGTCTGTAGGTGTGTAGTCTGTAGGTCTGTAGTCTGTAGGTGTGTAGTCTGAGGTCTGTAGGTGTGTAGTCTGTAGGGCTGTAGTCTGAGGTCTGTGGTCTGTAGTCTGTAGTCTGTAGTCTGTAGGGCTGTAGTCTGAGGTCTGTGGGTCGGTGGTCTGTAGGTCTGTAGTCTGTGGTCTGTAATCTGTAGGTCTGTAGTCTGTGGTCTGTAGTCTGTAGTCTGTAGGTCTGTAGTCTGTAGGTGTGTAGTCTGTAGTCTCAGGTCTGTAGTCTGTAGTCTGTAGGTCTGTAGTCTCAGGTCTGTAGTCTGTAGTCTCAGGGCTCTGACAGGACAAAGTACTTAGAGAGTACACAGAGGTCAGAGGTCAGTGTCTGACCCTGGAGCTACTGCTTCAGACTGAGGTGGTAAGACACCACTTCAGTCTGAAGCAGTAGCTTAACATCTTTGATCATGTGCCTGAAGTCTTTTGATGTACTTTGATGGTCAGTCATGTGGTCAGTCATGTGGTCAGTCATGTGGTCAGTCATGTGGTCAGTCTTCACCTGGACTGAAGCTCCAGGGAACGCTGCTTTCCAATGATGGCAAAGGTGTGAGGAAGATTCTGCTTCACATTGACCTGAACCTGGAGACGAGGAGAAAAGATGAGGAAACACACACACACTCACACACACACACAGACACACACACAGACACACACACACCTCCATCCCAACGATGTCGATCTTCTCTCTGACACTGAACTTCTGTCCCATCAGCCTGAGTTTAGGAACACAGTACAGCAGCATGTTGTTGAACTGAACAGGAAGTAGAAAAACAACAACAACAACAGCGTTAACAACAGCGTTAACAACAGCGTTAACAGACGGACACAGACAGGATGTGAGTGTTGTACCAGGTAGAGGTATCGGTCCTGAGCCGTTCCGTTCTTGGCCGACATCTTCTTGATGTGTCCCTCCTTGATGAGCTCGTTGGCCGGGTTGACGATGTCTTCTTCTCCACCCAGACGCTCGTACACCTCCAGCAGTTTGTTCATCTTCTCCTGCAGGGGGAGACAAAAGTCAGAAGAAGAGTAGGAAGGAGGTTGTCGGTTCAACTCCTGGTTAATTCAAACGTCCGCCTCAGTCATTAGATACAGTGGGACCTGCAGTTGTCATGGACAGACAGAGGGGGGAGCTGAGGAGCAGAATATGTCTGTGAGCTGTGAAACCAGGAAACAGTGACTTCCTGTCTGTACAGCAGAGATGAGGAGTGATCAAAATAACAACAACATAATTAGTAATAAAACATACATACCTGTGTACAAATATACACACAGTACACACAACTGACCCATTACTGCAGAAACAACTAGTTAATGATTTACAAAGTAAGCCAAGTAGAGTCTCTGGGCCTTGACCTTTGACCTGCAAACCTATTTGATAAAAAGTAGAATTTACTGCACGTATAAAATGTTTTTCTAAAAAGTATTTGAAGTATTACTGCAGTTGTTCCTGAAATACTGCATTTACAGGTTGAAGTCCAACCTTTATCAATAATCAACGTCTTCACTGATAAAAATAAAACAGTGATGAGTCACAGACCCAGAGAACGGGGGGGGGGGGGTTTGTCTCACCATCTTCCTGATGGCAGCGTTGGAGTGGTTGGCTGCAGTGGAGATCAGCTCCAGGGCCTCTGTGGACCAGATGATGATGATGATGATGATGAAGAAGAAGAAGAAGTTCACACCAGCAGCATTGAATGAAACTGGTCAGTGTGTGTGTGTGTGTGTGTGTGTGTGTGTGTGTGTGTGTCTCACTCTCGGCGTCCTTGCGGTCCAGGGCGTCTCCTGGTAACTTCTTCAGGTAGTCTTTGAGCAGCAGCTCGTAACGAGGAATCCTCTGGACGGGTTCCAACATGTGGTGCTGCAGCGTCAGGTTCCCACACACGTCCTGCTTCTTCTCATCCACACACACACACACACGTTATTAATGAATCAGTCAGAACTGGAACTGGAACCAACAACAACAACAACAACAACAACAACAAGGATCAGGAGGTGGCAGCAGCTGTACCTGTATGTTCTGGACCACGCTCTTGAACTGCGATGACCTCTGGTTCCAGGTGTTGACCAGGTCCATGGATCGGTCAAAGTTCTTCACATATTCTCCGTACATCTTCATAAATGGAGCCAGTTTCTGGAGAATGTCTCCGATCCGAGGGTTCGAATCCCTGCAGAGAGAAGACTCTAGAAGGTCAGGTCAAAGACCTTCAGTCAGGGGTCACCACGACCCTGGAGGTCGTCTCCAGGTCAGAGTATGAACACTGACTGTGAACGACTTCCTGGGTCAGAATAATAATCCCAGCCAATCTCCAGGACTGGACCAGGACTGGACCAGGACTGGACCAGGACCCCCCCCCCCCCCCCCCCCTCACCATTCTCCAGTGATGCGTGTCTTCAGCTCAGGAAACAGGAACTTGTCGTGGAAGCAGTAGATGGAGGAGATGTTGGAGAAGATCCCAGTGATGACCTCCTGAGGGATTCCTGCCTCCGTCAGCTTAGTGCAAAATACCTACACACACACACACACACACACACACACAAGTGTGAGGAGTCTGACTATTTTATATCCTGAGTATATGTTTCTATATGTTTATGTATACGTGCTTATTTATAACATATATACTGTGTATAAATACATGACTAGTATCTATCCTATATTATATTATATTATATTACATTATATTATATTACATTACATTACATTACATTACATTATATTATATTACATATTTATATATAATACAGTGTACAGTAACTCCTGGTAATGATGGTCGTATAAATCTGGTCCTAAAACACATATATATCTATATAACTGTTTATTTAGTTGTATTATTGAACTAGTCAACCATTGATACTGTTCATATACTTGTTCACATCCTTATAGTTATACTAGTTATATATACATCAAACTAATGGTGATGATAAACCTGTACTAATCAGTGAGATGACAATCAACAACACAGCAACAATAACCACCTCCTGATCTACAGTTACCACAACATCCAGTGACCACTGTGTGGCGCTGTCTCCCTCTCTGGGTTATTTTATTTTATTTTTTATTTCTGGAGAACGAATTAATTGTTTTTTAGTTATTTTATATTACATTTATATTAACAGGACAACCAGTCTACAGCGTCTATAAAGTTGTCACTGGTATCAGCTGATCTGTGTGTTTATAAATATCAGTGTCACAGCGCCCCCTACTGATCCATCACTTTAACAGGACACAGTCTACAGCGTCTATAAAGTTGTCAAAGTCAACGTCAGCAGAATGAAAATAACGCAAAACTTTTTTTTTCAGTTTTCCACTGAACTGTCAAAATGATTCAACCACCGTTTCCATGGAAAGGACATACTACGGCTGTGTGAGTGTGTGAGTGTGAGTGAGGAGATAAACATGAGGCAGGTTGGCTCTACAAACAACATTCACAACAGTGACAGAGACTCTGTCTGTGGTCACCTGACCAGTCACCTGACCGGTCACCTGACCAGTCACCTGACCAGTCACCTGACCAGTCACCTGACCGGTCAAAAACAACAAGTGAATTGTGTGAAGGTCAAAGGTCTGGAGATAATCTAAAAGCGTGAGACTCTGGTCTCCAGCTGGTCCTGGTACCTGGTCCAGAAGGTTGAGTCTCCTGACGTAGGCCTCTTCAGTGTGGAGGAGCTCTTTGGCGATGTTCAGGAGTTTCTGGTCCTCGGAGAACTGAAGGGAACCACGGAGGAGAGAAACACACACAGATTAACATTGACAACAGTGTCAGGGTCTCCTCCCCTCACCTGGTCACCTGAACCATGTGACCTTCTTCTCATTAGTCCAACTGTGTCAGTTGTCTTTAACTCATTAACTGGTTTGTTGTTTTGTGAACTGGGTCAGACGTTCAGACCAACCGTCCTCTGGTACCAGACGTCAACGTCAGAACTTCCTCAGAGTCAGAGCTGTCATTAAACTGCATCTCAACGTTGACTATGACTGTGATCTCACACACACACACACACACACACACACACTTCCTTCCCCACTGGTTTTGTAACATTAACCCTGTCTGACACAATTCTCTCAGACATTTTCTACTCTTGATACCAGCTGTAAACCAGCTACCTCTGGTTAAACCAGCTACCTCTTCTGGTCCATAAACCAGCTACCTCTGGCCCGTAAACCAGCTACCTCTGGTCCGTAACCCAGCTACCTCTGGTCCGTAACCCAGCTACCTCTGGTCCGTAACCCAGCTACCTCTGGTCCGTAACCCAGCTACCTCTGGTCCGTAACCCAGCTACCTCTGGTCCATAAACCAGCTACCTCTGGTCCGTGAAGATTGTTACATGGTACTGACTTGATACTAGTTGACTTCAAATGAGACAGGGTTATACCAGTGGACTAGTCCAGCTGAGACAGAGACCAGGGCGATGGTAACAGTAGACGTACCAGGTGAATGACCAGGTTGTTTTTCATCTTCAGTCCTGGTTGTTGTGAGGTTTCAACTCAACTTCAAACCTCATCAAAGATCTAACCTGCTGCTGCAGCTCTGACAGGAAGTCTGACGACACACTTCCTGTCTGTGGGTGTGTGTGTCCTGTCAATCAGACCAGTTATCTTTAAACACTGACGTCATCAAAGTTTTCAAACTTCTGAACCCTGGCCTGCTGTCACACCACTGCACCACTGCACCACTGCACACGACCAAATGTGACCTCTGCTTCTAACCCCTCACAGCCAGCAGGGGGCAGCTTTAAGCGCCCGGGGAGCAGTGTGTGGGAACGGTGCCTTGCTCACAGCACCTCAGTGCCTTGGCAGCTGGTGGACTCGAACCTGAAACCTTCTGGACCCAAAGCCACTTCTTTAACCACTAAGCCCCATAAGTTTGTAGTTGTTGTTGTTGTTGGTGTAGTTGTTGTTGGTGTAGTTGTAGTTGGTGTAGTTGTAGTTGTTGTTGGTGTAGTTATAGTTGTTGTAGTTGTAGTTGTTGTTGGTGTAGTTATAGTTGTTGTAGTTGTAGTTGTTGTTGGTGTAGTTATAGTTGTTGTAGTTGTAGTTGTTGTTGGTGTAGTTATAGTTGTTGTAGTTGTAGTTGTTGTTGGTGTAGTTGTTGTAGTTGTAGTTCTTGCAGTTGTTGTTGGTGTAGTTGTTGTTGGGGTAGTTGTTGGTGTAGTTATAGTTGTTGTTGGTGTTGTTGTAGTTGTTGTTGGTGTAGTTGTAGTTGGTGTAGTTGTTGTTGGTGTAGTTATAGTTGTTGTTGGTGTTGTTGTTGTTGGTGTAGTTGTAGTTGTTGTTGGGGTAGTTGTTGGTGTAGTTATAGTTGTTGTTGGTGTAGTTGTTGGTGTAGTTATAGTTGTTGTTGGTGTAGTTGTTGGTGTAGTTGTAGTTGGTGTAGTTGTAGTTGTTGTTGGTGTAATTGTTGGTGTAGTTATAGTTGTTGTTGGTGTTGTTGTTGTTGGTGTAGTTGTAGTTGTTGTTGGTGTAGTTGTTGGTGTAGTTGTTGTTGGTGTAGTTGTTGGTGTAGTTGTAGTTGGTGTAGTTGTTGTTGGTGTAGTTGTAGTTGGTGTAGTTGTTGTTGGTGTAGTTGTTGTAGTTGTTGTTGGTGTAGTTGTAGTTGGTGTAGTTGTTGTTGGTGTAGTTGTTGGTGTAGTTGTAGTTGGTGTAGTTGTAGTTGTTGTTGGTGTAATTGTTGGTGTAGTTATAGTTGTTGTTGGTGTTGTTGTAGGGTACTCACCTTCTGGTTCTCTGACGGTGCCTCTGTTAAAAACCCAGCCTGGGGGTCGGGCAGCGGGGGCACCTCCCCACTGCTCCCCTCGTCTAAGTCACTGTCCTCGTCCTGCGTGGAGTCCCTCTTGTTGCCGATGGTAACGCAGCAGGACACGCTCTCTGTTTCTGTGACGCTGTCGTAATGATCCTCCTCGTCGATGGCGTCGCCGTTGGAGAAGATCTCCTCCTCCGCGGTGCACGACGGACTGTCAATACCGCTGTCCCTGTTGGGAATCTTCTGCTGGGAGGAGTCAGGATTGTCCAGGAGGACGTAGGAGAAGTTCTCCTCCTCCTTTTCCACGTCCTCCAGACAGACCATGTTGTCGTCCAGCTCCACGTCGTCCGTGCTCTCCGTGTGCACGGACGCCAAGCCAGAAAGTTCAGACGACTCCGCAGTCCTGTCAACGCCGTCCTGAGAATCTGCGTCCACGGTGGTCCGCGTGTCCTGGTCACAGGGGGGGGGGACGTCGGCCGCGGACTCCATCCTCAGACACAGGTTCAGCTGAGACCTGGGAGCTGGGAGCACCCCCAGGATAGGAACTCTGGGAGGGGGAGGAGCAGGGAATTCAACTACAGACCTCTTCCTGAACAGAATTCCATTTTCAACCAAAGAAAACGACAAACTCACAACGGACACTGAGTACTTCACCGAAGAGCTGTATCTAATAGTACACAGGAGTATGAGTACACACAAGTACACACAAATACACCAAATCTGAGCTGTTGGTGTCACTGAGCCACACCTGTGGAGGTGTGTGTGTGTGGGGGGGTTATTTTGATTTTTAACATATTTATTTCACGACTCCTGTTTGTGCTGCCGTGTAAAGTCAAAGTTGATCATGTAACTGACTAACCCTTTGGTTTTGGGGGGGGGAGGGGGGGGGTGAAGATGTGGGGCAGGGACAAACTCTGACCAGAATGTTGTGAGAGTTTTTCTGTCAAATTTCCGTGTTGTCGAGTGTTCGATCACACGAAGGAGCGACGGCGAGTAAAGACAGAAGAACCCGTCTGACGGGCCTTACCTGGAGTTCTCAAAGCGCTCGATGAGCAGCCCCACCTTCTGGACGTCCCTCTGTGCTGCGGCTGCTGCTGCCTCTGGGGGAGCAGGACCGAGGTTCTGTTTGGGCTTGATGGGAGTGGGGGGGGCGGGCAACGGTCTGGAGGGGGCTGGAGGGATCCTCTTGGGTTTCTTGTCCTGCCCAAGGGCAAGCAGGTGCGCGGGTTTAGGGGGTACTGGAGACGGAGCGGTCCAGACGGGTCAACGGGGTCAAAGACGGAACAACAAACACACACACACACACACACGTTAGTCCACTGATCGACGGCAGCAGCTCGGCTGCAGAGTCAAACACATCACGAGCCTGTGTGTGTGTGTGTGTGTGACTTCCTTGTTTCAGAACAGGATGCTGGTCTGATACTGACGCTGCTGTGGTTTCAGAGAGTTTACAAAACGACAGAAACAGAGTAACAGAGGTGTCATCAGTAACACCCTGTGTACTGAGTACTGAGTCTACTGTGTGTACTGAGTCCACTGAGTACTGAGTCCACTGAGTACTGAGTCTACTGTGTGTACTGTGTACTGTGTGTACTGTGTCTACTGTGAAAAATGTCTCATTTCAGTCACTTTTAAAGATAAAGACATGTTTCAATAATTCACTTTTTATTCATTCATATATTTGTATCTCTACCGTATTTTCCGTACTTAAAAGCCTTTAATTTTCTCAAACATCCACAGTCCGCCTTATGTATTACTTTTGGTTGATTTTTTAAAGCCAAACCACACATCACACATGATGTCACACAACTGACGCCCAATGGGAGCCAACGATGACCTTTAACTGTTATCACCATCAGAAGACGCTCAACAACAACTGTTACAGTACGGTTGTGTCTCCCAACACCCGGAGACTCTACGCTGCGTCGATGTATGGTGCGATGCAGGACGACTCAGACGCATGACTGTCAGTTTTTTTCGTGGTCAAAAACTTTTTTTATTTCTCCTTTTTTTTTTATCGATCCAGGAAAATCACACTCTCTCTCTGTGAAACAACATCCGCACTTCCAGACGGAACAGCGTCAAAACAACAATACGGTGACCATCCAGTGACGACCGCCTGACTCTGGAGGGGCGAACAACAACAGCGTCCTCTAGTGTCCAACTTAGGTCACTACCCTTTCCCACAAATCGTCTCGATCTTGATCTGGTTTTGTTTCGTTTAATGCGCCTTAGAACCCGGTGCATCTGATGGTCCGAAAAATACGGTATAAGAATATATATATATATATATGTAATATATATCAATATATTTTATATATTATTTAAGAATTTTAAATATACTACTTTGTCAGAACTGTATGTATTTGTACAATACTGCGAGTGTGTAAAAGTACAACGTGTACTGAGCAGAGTTTTTGTTGGATACGTGACAGAACCTGGCTTTGACCTCAGTGGACCTGCAGCTCCACTTCCTGTCCCGGTCTTTCCTGACTCTGAATTATGACTTCCCTGACAGTGTCCTGACCTTTGACCCCTGACCTCTCGGTGACAGAGCCCTGTGTGTGTGTATTATTTAAACTGATCTGGGACCTGCTCTGTGTCTCCAGTCAGAGCATCAGTACCAGTACCAGTACCAGTACCAGTACCAGTACCAGTACCAGTACCAGCAGCCGTCTCAGCTGGTCGTGTCTCCGTCTCAGTTCTTTACCTTGAGGTTTCTGTGTGGACGGAGGTCTGGGCGTGGTGGAGGTCTGAGGCCGGGGTTTGATTGCAGGCTTTTGGTGACATGTTCTGGGCCCGGGGCTTCTCTTAACCAGAGGTGGGGAAGACAGACGGCCCGCTGGTCCACACTGGTACGGCAGAGACGAGACAGGAAGGTCTGCCAACGACATCAGGGATTAACAAACGTTAAAGAACTGAACAGACAAGTTCAGTTAACGATCAATGGTTAACTGATTAACTGATTAACTGATTGATTGATTGACAGCCATAATACAAGCATAAATAAAGAAACACTAGCACCCCCTGCTGTTGTCGCTGAGGTATTAAAGTAAACCTGCAGAACCTTCAGTCTCACCACTGTCCTCCTGGGAAATACAAACAGTAGTAGTACCAGGACAAAGTACTACATAGACGCAGTATAACCATGGAGACCACGTGTGACCTCATGTCACACAGTGCAAACAGGAAGTGGTCCCTGGTGGACTGGTACTCCACTACCAGGTACTGGTCAGATTGACTTCATTAATACTAGAGTAAACTGGTAACTTTAACATTTACACACAATTAAATACGTCCTCTACATCACCCCCCCCGACCCCCCCAAACTGAAACTGTCAAAGGTGGGTGTGGACGGTGGACAGGTGGTCAGTCCATCACTGACACACACACACACACACACAGATATTCTCTGTCAGTGGAGCGTGGTGTGTTCCACAGAAGAAGAAGAACTGGGACAGAGAAACACGGCCTTCTGGGAAACAGCAGCAGTTTGAGGATCTAGGACAGAACACATCCTCAAACACAGAGTTCATGTCACAGAGAAACAACAACAACAACAACACACACACACTGGGGGAGAGGCATCGCAACCCTCCCCCCCCAATACATAGTTGTCAGAAAACCTTAACCAAAAAAATCTTAATCCTACCTTTATGAATGTTAGCTGTATAGATGTTAGCTGTATGAATGTTAGCTGTATATATGTTAGCTATATAAATGTTAACGGTATGAATGTTAGCTGTATAGATGTTAGCTGTATAAATGTTAGCTGTTTGTAGACCGACCTGTTGTCTGTGTGTGAGCGTACACTGGTACACAGCACCAGTGGAGACACAGTGACTACTATAAGTATACAGTCACATTTATAGCCCCAGATAAATCATGGGTAGCCTCAGAGGTTTCTGCCTCAGTGTGCCCAGGATACCAAAAAAAGAGGCTATCGCCATGGCAACACTGCTGCGATCAACTGTTAGTGGAGTTGGAAGAAAAGACAGAGGCACAATAAAATGGTTTTCCTGGAGTCTCCACGAGGTCCAGACCAAAGAGGACTCATAAAGACACAGCAAATAACAGAGGAATCAATCAGAAAACAGAGTGGACACAGAGTGGACACAGAGTGGACACAGAGCGGACACAGAGTGGACTCAGCTGCTGGGTTCAGCCGTGACCTCGTCATCCTGGCACAGACGACCGTCTCCTTAGACAAAGGTCTAAAGGTAAACTTTGATTTATATTCCTGTGACTGCCAGCAGGGGGCAATCACACCAACGTTAAACCAACCTATAAGAACAGAACTGACACATGAACACACACGTGCACATCTACTGTACTGTAGGTATTTTGGTATCAAACCTATGGTTCTCAAACAGTGGCTCAAGGACCACTGGTGGGCCGGTGAGTTTACACAACACTGCTATTAACAAAACTACAGTACGCAGTACAACAACATGTGGGCTGTATGTGTGTAGTCAGGAAGTGTTCTCCTACAACCCACTCCCCCCCCCCCCACCCCCCACCC
>NC_024316.1:19575224-19576102 GCF_000523025.1 Cynoglossus semilaevis | reverse complement strand
GACCCTCACCCCCTCCCACTCCCCCAGCTCGACCTCTGGTCCCTGTGCTAAGGTGATGTGCATCTGTTCCAGGCAGGATGGGTGTCAACGGCCCCACGGAGGGGAGTGTCTGTGGGGCTGCTGACAGTCAAAAGGTCCCAGAGCGGGACAGTGGAACCAAACCCTGTCTCCTCCCTGTCTCCACCCTGTCCTCTGAAGACAAAGACACCTGAACCAGCATCGACACCACCCACTGTACCACTGCTTTAAACTGCAGTCTTTTTGACTTGACTGAGACTTGAGCCTCAGGATCACAGCAACAATCCTATAAACACACACACACACACACACACACACACAGGAGCAGAGGCCTGTTCTAGAAGCAGTTTCCGCTCTAATATTTCTCCTCATGACACTGGAGTTCAGAGCTCAGTTTCCCTGCAGACCAGACGACGCAGGAGTCGACACCAGAGCAGAGAGCACACACTGGGTCACATGACAAGGTCACTGGTACTGGTTCTGAACTGGTCTGTGAACCTCACCAACTGACACTGGTCTGTGAACCTGGTGAAGTGTCCATATCTGAAGCCCACAGCAGTTTTCCTGCTGCTTCAGTCAGTCTTTTGGAGCGTCAGGATTCAACAGTTAATCTGGATGAAGAATAAACACATTTTAAAATAAAAACTAAAGTATTTCATATAGACTCTAAACCACAGTCTGTGGTCAGTACTAAGGTCCGTACCACACCACCCGCTGACCCACTGACCCACCGGTCACAGACACTGGTGGATCTGTCCTGGAGTTGACCTTTTATGGTCCTCACTGCTGCAGCTCTCAGGTATACACTCACTTCACTGTTTTTATGAGGAGATGGTAAAGCCCCCCCCTCCACCCCTAAC
>NC_024316.1:19573209-19575049 GCF_000523025.1 Cynoglossus semilaevis | reverse complement strand
ACGGCAGGAAAGGATTTTCCACTGAAACATTCCCAAAGAAAAATATTTGAAAAAAACTAAACAAAACAAAAACCCAAATTGACAACAAGCAGATGACGGAGAAGGACAAGGACAGAGACAAGGACAGAGACAAGGACAGAGACAAGGACGAGGTCTGCCGACACCCATTCAGGTTCAGAGTGAACAACAAACACAGGAGAAGACCAGATCTAATCACTGACCACGCCTCCACATGGACAGGAGCATGTACTGCAACGTCAAAGTACTTCCTGTTCCTGTCGGAGTATTCCTGGTACTCAGTCTGATCACTTGACAGTTTCTTTTGTTACAGACCAATAATTATCACATCGCCACCACAGGAAGTGGAGGAAGAGCCCAGGAGGAAGCTGTGGTTCAGTGAGGGGTGTGATGGATGGAGTACAGTAATCACAGTCGTCCTGATTGTTGTTCTGTCTGTGGGAGCTCAACACTCACCACAGGTTCTCTCCTGCCCTCTGATTTAACCAAGAAGAAGAAGAAGAAGAAGAAGAAGAAGAAGAGAAACCAGAAGAAATATCCACATCCAGGCCATGTCTTCGATCTGAACGTCATCAGTGAGAGAAATCACTGACATCACTGACAGACTGGGTCTGAAGGCTGTTTGAAAGGCAGCTGTGAAGCCGTGGAACATGTTTCCACTGACTCTTCAGTTCAGTTCAGTTCAGTTCAGTTCAGTTCAGTTCAGTTCAGTTCCGTGTCGGCCTTGACAGCAGACTGTCTACACGGCAGCTTTAGTCTAAACATAAACAGCAACAGAACTGGTCTGGCAGCCTCTCAGATCATGACACGGCACAGTGAGAATCAGAGTGAATGAATGAGTTCAGAGTTCAGAGAAGGAAAGGTCACAGAGACACAGAGCAGCAGCCTGGCTCTGACTGGGACCAGTAACGTAGTCCACTAAAACCAGTGACTACGTGAAGATGTTATTACACAACAATGACCAACAGCTGGAGCTTGAAGAAATAATAATCCACTGTACCAGCTGTTACTACAGACTGGTACTGGTACTGGTACTGGTACTGGTACTGGTACTGAAGGATCATTTTCACTTTCAGACTCTGTTCTGTTTGGACCAGAGTCTGAGTGAAAAATAAAGAAAAGAAAAAGAGTCAATGACATGACTGGATTTCCTTTGAATAAATTAGTAAAAATGAAGGAAATGTTTTCACTGTGTCCCAGCACCAAATGACCTATGGACTGGTACTGGTCCACAGACCGGGGGTTGCCCCCCTCCCCCAGTAGTGGTGGTACAGTAAAGTACGTCAGTCAGTCAGACACACAGGAGGAGCTTGGCTCAGCACCCGTCATATTGATCTGGGTCAAAAGGTCATTGACCATAGGCTGTCTCCAAGTCTCCAGTGAGCGTCAGATTACAGTCAACCAGAGAATAACCACAACTGACCACCAGGAGTACAAGGAGCACCTGTTGATGTTTAATGACATCACTGTTACTCAGGTGGTCCACGTAACTGCCCTCAGTGACTGGCAGCTGGGGTAAAAAAAGAGAACAGCACCTGGTGTTTTCACTGACAACACCTCAGTGTTCATGAGGGTTCACCCTGCTGCTCAGACTGTTGGTACTGTCAGAGGGGGGGGGAGAACACCATGAACACTTTCTCACTGAGAATGTTCCTGAACAGTCTGGGGGGGGTGGAAAATTACCTCAAATACCCCTTTGTAATAAAACATGCAAACCTGCATGTTTTATTACAGACGGCAGGAAGTTGGTCCACAGTCACCAGACTGATGCTGCTGCTACTGCTGCTGCTGAGGCTGTTACTGCTGCTGAGGCTGAGGCTGT
>NC_024316.1:19559748-19561191 GCF_000523025.1 Cynoglossus semilaevis | reverse complement strand
AGACAGCACGAACAGGCAGCAAAAGGGAGACCAGCAACAGGAGCAGCAGCAGCAGTAACAGCACCTGCACTCACACCAACTGTAACGCCGTGAAACTTAAAGGTCAAATCTATTTTTTTTATGTAAAAGTGCTTCCACTTTTACATAAAAAACCTTTGTTACCACAGAGAGAGAGAGAGAGAGAGAGAGAGAGAGAGAGAGAGAGAGAGGCAGAGTTGAGAACTCACCCGCTCACTGTGTTCACCATCTGTCGCCAGTGTTTCCTCTGATTTCAGTCCTTATCTGGAGTTTACGTGGAACCTTTTGTCTCCTCCAGAGCCATGAGGCTCAGAGCTGAGCCACAGGAAGAGTCTGAGGAGACGGAGGTTCTACTGCTGCCTCGTCCAACATGAGGAGAGAGAGAGAGAGAGGCTGAGGCTGAGGCTGACGCTGCTGCTGCTGCTGCTGCTGACGCTGCTGACGCTTACTCACTGACCTTCCCTCTCAGAACACCACACTGCCTTCCCATCACGCTCTCCCTTCCTCCCTACACAAATCCCTCCTCCCCCAGTCTACTCTCTC
This sequence comes from Cynoglossus semilaevis, assembly GCF_000523025.1. Lineage (NCBI taxonomy): Eukaryota > Metazoa > Chordata > Actinopteri > Pleuronectiformes > Cynoglossidae > Cynoglossus > Cynoglossus semilaevis. The sequence goes on along the minus strand of NC_024316.1, from coordinate 19,560,630 downwards.
TCTCTCTCTCTCTCGCTCTCCCTCCCTCTCCAGATCCCCACACTATTCAGCAGAGCACACTTAACAATGCCACTGCTGCTGCCGCCGCTCTGAAAGACTCAGGAGCAGCAATAATGCCCCCCAATTGTCACCATGGAAACTAATGACGGTCTGGCGTGGCAGCAGAGGAAAAAGGAGAGGAGGAGGAGGAGGAGGAGGAGGAGGAGGAGGAGGAGGGACTGTGGTAGAATGAAAGGGAGGGGGAGTATAGTTAGAGAGATGATGTTAGGAGGAAGGGAGGAAAAGAAGTGGAAGGCAAAAAAGGTGTGTGTGTGTGTGTGTGTGAGAGAGACTCATCCTCGTTAGTAACATTTCCTGTTTACGTTTCCTTTGATTGAGGATCTAAACAACAGCAGCCAGTGACAAAAATACAACTTTTATATTTTTGTCCTGTTTTTTTGTTTGAACTTCACAGAGTTTTAAAAACAGAAGTGAAAAACTTTCTTCTTCTTTGATTTTAGAGCCGAGTCATCATGTTTCCACCGATGACTCATGTCTGTCTGAGTGAACCACACACACACACACACACACACACAAAGACGGTCCAAACCCATCACTGATGTTGGTGTTGTTGTCAAAACACCAATAATAACACGACAATAACACGATAATAACACGTTAATAACTGTCCTGTCCATCACGTCCTTCAATTCACTGCTTTATTTTTTTTATCGGCTTCACGATGAAGGTTCAGATGGACTGTACATCAGGGTGACCAAGAACCAATCACTGACCACGATGATACGTAGCACGATATGTCAACAACACCAGAGTATTTCTCACTTCCCCCACAGACAATGACAAAAGCTGCAGCAACACCCTCTTCTTATGCACATATAATTA
>NC_024316.1:19558182-19559604 GCF_000523025.1 Cynoglossus semilaevis | reverse complement strand
CTATAGTCTGACTGATGTTGACCTGAAAGACTTTGGTGACATCGTCCAACGCTGGCCCTGGACCCACAGGCAAATGCCATGAATAACCATGGAAACACTGCAGGAACATCAGCGCTTCAGAACCCAACCAGGGATTAGGAAGAACAAAGGGGGGGGTGTCAAGAGAGCTGAACAGGGAGGTCCGGGGGGGTGAGATATGCAGGAAGTGCAGCAAAGGTGAGATGAGGGCTCTGACTGGGCTACATCATCTGATCAGCCTCTAGGGGCAGTCTAGAGCTCAGTGGGTACAGGGTCCAGTCTGTGACAGGTCAACCTGGAGAGAGCAGACCCAGACCCCGACCCCGACCCAGACCCCGACCCATATGCTGGTCTCACTGCAGTACAGCTGGGAGACTCTTCTTCCAGTGGAGCCAGAAAAGAATGTTCCCAGCACAGGGAGAGATGGGATGGAGGTTGACAACATGCCACCCAAGGAAACAATTAAGGACCAGGGGAAACCATTGCACATAAGAATAGAACCTTCCTTTTGTTGGTAACATAATGAGGCACAGACCTCACACCCTCCTAACAACCAACAACAGGAATCTGAGGTGTGGGTTGTGGGGAGGAATGTTGAACCTCTCACCATCTCAGCTCCGTTTCCAACCACAGACTTGTGTTTGAAAAGAGGTAGAACTGAGATCCAGAACTGAGGATCCAGAACTGAGATCCAGAACTGAGGATCCAGAACTGAGATCCAGAACTGAGATCCAGAACTAAGATCCAGAACTGATGATCCAGGAAATGATGTCACAGTGAATTCTCCTTCTGTCAAATATCACTCATTACAACACTGATTTCCATTTGACCAAAGACAAGAAACTGTGTGATTATTTACTAAGACCAGTCTGAACCTCAGCTGCTCCCCCCCCCGGTGCAGTTCTTCCTCTGAACTAAAACCTCCTGATGACCTCCTGTCACCAGTAGCCATCCTCCATCCATCCATCCATCCATCCATCCATCCACCCTTGTATTTAAAGACGTAGTAAATATTTGTTGGATGTTATCGGTTGTTTATCCGTTCTTTGTTTATAATAAATGACCGTTCTGTCAGATTATTTTTTCTTCAGTTGTTGGTTCTTCCAGTGGGTCAGTGAAGTTTTACACCCACAATGCATCTGGTCATCTGATGAGCTCCAGGCTCGTCTTTCCCTGCAGCGCCCAGATGGTCTGGGATTACACACAGCTGACTGGACATGAGCTACAGCAGTTAGCATCATCACTGGACATGAGCTACAGCAGTTAGCATCATCACTGGACATGAGCTACAGCAGTTAGCATCATCACTGGACATGAGCTACAGCAGTTAGCATCATCACTGGACATGAGCTACAGCAGTTAGCATCAACAGTGGACATGAGCTACACAGCAGTTAGCATCATC
>NC_024316.1:19556671-19557984 GCF_000523025.1 Cynoglossus semilaevis | reverse complement strand
GCTACAGCAGTTAGCATCATCAGTGGACATGTATATATAGCTGTGTTCATTAGCTAACAACATGAAGCTACATGTCGACCTCCTACTGTAGGAGCTTTTACAGCCTACAGTCACTAACAACAAACTACAACAAACAGCTGCCACAGAGCAGAGGCATTCATGTGACAACAGAGGGAGAACAAGGGCAGAACACAACACAAACCTGCTCTGTGAATGAGTCAACACATTCACAGAGCAGGTCTGAGGGGTGTGTGTGTGTGTGTGTGTGTGTGTGTGTATAGGGACAGACAGTGGTTTAACAACATGCAGGTCATATTTCCAGGGTGAATCTAAAGCTAAACTGCAGCAACTTAAGCTGGAGGCAGGGATCAGCTGACAGACACACACACACACACACACACACACACACACAGGCTGTACATCCTGTGACCCTGAACGTCATCATGTCTCACACTCATTAGTCTTGAACCTGTCAGTCCAAACATTAACCAATCTGTGACTGGACCATGTTTACAACAAACAGAGAAAATAAAATACAGATCTTTTGTCAGGGTTGAATCTGATCTAATGAAAGGCTCGTTAGTGGCTTTAAAGAGAAACAATGAAGCAGATGATCCTCGGAGGAACCACAGGAACAGGATCCATCTGGGTGGATGTAGCACTCATCTCCTCATTAGGTGCAGACTGTTGCCTGCTGCATGCTGACAGCTGTAGCTGCTGCAGGGCATGCTGGGAGAGGGTGGTGCAGTGCGGTGGCCCCGGTGGCCGACTCCTTCAAATGTGACACTTTAAAACAATGGCAGGATCTGCAGGTGTTTCAGGACAAAGTGTTCCACGGTGCTACGGTTGACAAAGTCATCACAGCAGGACGACCGATGAAGGAGCGAAGGCTACAGCAGACTATAATGGGACGCAGCAGATGGGACAGTGGGGAGTGGGTGTGATGCTGGGGGGTACGTCGAGGGGGGGGGCTCACTATCCCCTCAACATGATGCTGTACTCCACACAAGTGAAAAAAAGAGTTGGACTGAAGGACTACTCCTACAAAAACCTTCACAAACACATGTTTACTGTTCTCCTCTGAAGACTTGTTCTACAGGGGAAAAAACGAGGGTTTGGATTTAAATGTGTTTACTTAATTCATTAATTACAAAAGAACCATTTAATTTCAGAGCTTACGTTAACTAACTGATAGTTGTAGCCACGGTTACAAGTCATAAAGTTTACCATCATCATGACTAACATGTTCAACACTCGTTGTTTGTTGAAAGTGTTGAATTCAAGGTAATCGTTTCATGTGAAGTACAATGAAC
>NC_024316.1:19542617-19556632 GCF_000523025.1 Cynoglossus semilaevis | reverse complement strand
GGTTGGATGAAGAAAAAAATAATATAACAGCGCCCTCTGGTGGTCAAGCACCTCCTGTGCACAAGCGAGCGGCCATAAAGACAACTAAAATCTGAACGAACATAAACCTAAAAAGAGCTGATGTGAGCAGACACGGACAACCACACACACACACACACACACACACACACACACACACTGAAGTACAGACCGAGGCCACACAGTCGTCCCTCAGAGCAGTGTGAATGGAGGACCTGGACTGTCTGTACTGCCAGTGTCATGTAAGGAACAGTGAGCTCTGTTCATCAGCTCAGACGTTCACAGTCAACTCCTCTGTGTCAAGTTAAACAACACCAAACCAGCTGAACCAGGACTGGTTAATGACCCACAGAGTCAGATCACCGGTTGGTTAAGTTAAGCTGAATCATCGTCAGGGTTTCAGGGAGTCGGCTGCAGGTCACACCCTGACAGTTCCCTGGTCCATTCACACCTACAGTCACCGGTCAGTACCACATACAGACAGTTCATTAGTACTTCTAGTACAGTACTAGTTCCAATGTCCAAAAATAACACAAACACCAGATTAGCTCTGAGCTAACTGAACACTGATAAAAAAAACATCTGGACATTCAGATGACCTCTGGTTAAAGGTCACAGGTCAGAGTCTTCAACAACCCTGGACTGACTGTAGGAGAAAACTGATGGAAACCTTGGAAACTCCACCCTGGTGTCAGGTCACCTGGTCTGAGGATGACCCCTGTGACCCCCTGACCTCCACACTAACTCTAACCCTGGTTCTAGTTCTCACTCCAGACTGACCAAGGTCAACCTACACTGTCACTCCACGAGGACAAGTGTCCTCACAACAACAGTAGATGAACCAGGACACACACCCTCACACACACACACACACACTCACACACACACACTTGAACGGAACATGCTTTTGCTATTAGAACTGTTTTTTCTTTCCATATGACTTTCCCAGGAAAATCCCCCTCATCAGACTGGGGAGGGTCCTGAGGAGACAGACAGACAGACAGACAGCAGACAGAGGGGGACGCTCAGAGACAGAGCAGCAGAATGGACAGCTTTGTCCTGTGGACACTACAGAGGCGTGGAAACCTCCAGAGCTTCTCTCTGGGTTTGATTTATTTTTCAATTTCCGCAGCAGTAGATCAATAGATCTGGTACACACACAGTACCACTGTAGTACCTGGTACACACACAGTACCACTGTAGTACCTGGTACACACACAGTACCACTGTAGTACCTGGTACACACACAGTACCACTGTAGTACCTTGTAGTACTAGTACCTGGTACACACACAGTACCACTGTAGTACCTGGTACACACACAGTACCACTGTAGTACCTGGTACACACACAGTACCACTGTAGTACCTGGTACACACACAGTACCACTGTAGTACCTGGTACACACACAGTACCACTGTAGTACCTGGTACACACACAGTACCACTGTAGTACCTAATGTCTGTCACTGTTTCTTCTTCTGTAATCCGACTGTTGTGAAACAGCCGTAGCGACTGTACTTTCGTGCTGTAGTCACAGACACCACAGCTCTGCCAGGGCTGGGATTCAAACACGTCTCCCTGGATCCTTTAACCACTAGGCCACAGGCCGCTCCTCGTGTCCTTTCCTGGTGACACTGGGTAAAGTACAGTTGGTACCATTTTAAAAATCTAGGTCACTTCCGCCTTCTGTGTGTGTGTGTGAGTGTGTGTGTGACTACTGGTCTCTGAACAACAGACACCATCACTGGGAGTCAGTCTGTACAGCACAGACTGACTCCCAGTGATGGTCTACAGCAGGGATCACCAACAGACTCCACAAACCATGTAACAATAATCGGTTCTGGGACAGACAGTAACAGACACTCCACTTACTACTATAGCAACACCACCACAGTACTACAGTACCACAGCACCACAGTACTACAGTACTACAGTACCACAGTACTACAGTACTACAGCACCACAGTACTACAGTACCACAGCACTACAGTACCACAGTACTACAGTACTACAGCACCACAGTACTACAGTACCACAGCACTACAGTACCACAGTACTACAGTACCACAATACTACAGTACTACAGTACTACAGTACTACAGTACCACAGTACCACAGCACCACAGTACTACAGTACTACAGTACCACAGTACTACAGTACTACAGTACTACAGTATCACAGTACCACAGTACTACAGTACTACAGCACCACAGTACTACAGTACTACAGCACCACAGTACCACAGTACTACAGTACTACAGCACCACAGTACCACAGTACTACAGTACCACAGCACTACAGTACCACAGTACTACAGTACCACAGCGTCTCTGTCAGAGCCTCGGTCTTTTCCTCAGCACCGACTCAGGCTGACGATGGTTCCACACATACCTGTCAGAGGAGCGTACCAGCAGAGAACATCACAACCAGTTCAACAGGAACCAGAGGCCCATCATCACAACAAACCAGTTCCAAATCCACTGGAGGTTGTTGGTAATAATGGTGCGGAGGTGAAGTCTCCGTTCTACTGGTGACTACAGCTGAACCAGCAGTCCTGATAACATGATCTCATCTGGTACAAAGGTGAACCAGGTGTGAAGGTTACACAATCACTGACTGTGACTGTGACCAGGAAGAACAGCTGAGACACAGTTGTTTCAACAGACACTTCAGTATCAACACAGACACCTGTCACTGTCCCTCCCCCCCCCCCCCGCACTCCCTCTCCTGACCCTCCCCGTCCAAGATGTACACAACCCAAGGAGAGAGTTCACTCACTGTATGATTAGGAATGTAACGGTACTTAGTGACCTGGTTAACTGTCCACAGATGAAACAACAACAACAGAAGAAGAAGAAGAAGAAGAGAGAAAACAGGAAGTGGAAAGAGTTCCACTGGAGAACACTGTTGGTGTCTGTGGAACCAGTTCTTCCCACGTTCTGTTCCAACACCTGAACGTCTCTCAGCCCACGTAGGACCTGACGTCTGGGTTTGATAGAGGGTTTTTAGGAGTATACTGCCACCTACTGGACTACTGTGTGTAGTGTCATGGTCTGACCAGTGACTTTCTGTAATAACAGTCCACTCCTCACAGTCCAACTGAAGAGACTTGTCACGGATTTGTATGGAGTTTTAACCGATTCACGTGGTTAAATCTATATTGATCATGATGATTTTGGCCGTTGTTGAGTTCCAGTTCCTGAACGTCACATCTTTGTAAAGAACTTAGAAAAATGTTCCAAAAAGGTCGTTGACCTCTGCTCTGGTCAACACCGACATTCAAACATTTACCAGCAGAAGAGAACGCTGTCTAACACGTTGGTGTACAGTGTGTGTGCAGGTGAGCAGCGCACGCACACACACACACACACACACACACACATCCTGAGAACCAGAGGAATGTGGACTGAGTACTGACAGAACCGGTCTGTGGCTGTGAGTACCAACACCGTCCTCTGGGGCAGGAGGTAACTTTAAATACTAACCCTCTGACAATACACCCTTTCTGTGAAACCTCAGCCAGAGAGAAGGCATGAGAACAATTTCCCAGTTGTGTTGCAGTGTGTGTGTGTGTGTGTGTGTGTGTGTGTGTGTGTGTGATGACAACAGTTGAAACTGTTCTGTACGTTACAGAGAAAATATACATAAATAAAAATGTTCAAATTATTACACAAAATAATGAACTAATCTCTGACAATGATGACGTCACATCATTGAACCAATCAGAGCTCCACACAGTTATATAATTACTAGTAACGCACCGAAATTAAAATTCTTGTCCGAAACCGAAAACCAAAAATGAGGAAATCAAGGCTGAAAACCGAAACACGGTAAGAAAGGATTCTGCCACGTTAGTACCACGTCACGGTGTCTCTGACTGTGAACTAAACCTGAATCAATTCATGATAAATACATTATAAATGAATTATAGTTTAAATAATCAAAATTTCAGCATTACACGTTTGTCAAATCTCTGTCCGTGGGTCTTAAACACGTCTACGCCGCAGACATGTTGGTATTTATGACAAGTCGTTTTAGTGTTTACAGCTATATATGACTGATGACGACTGATCACAACCACAACATCATGTCAATATTCTACAGCAATGATTATTTTAACAGTCAAATATTGGTGGCGTTGGTTTATAATATTTTGTTTTTATATAAAAAACGCAGTATATCATCTTGCCTGAAGCATCGCAGTATATACGGCAGTATATATTGCAGTGTATATGGCAGTATATATGGCAATGTATATGGCAGTATATATGGCAATGTATATGGCAGTATATATGGCAGCATATATTGCAGTATATAGCAGTATATATGGCAGTATATATTGGAGTATATATGGCAGTATATATGGCAGTATATATGGCAGCATATATTGCAGTATATAGCAGTATATATGGTAGTATATATGGGAGTATATAGCAGTAAATATGGCAGTATATATGGCAGTGTATCTATCAGTATATATGGTAGTATATATTGCAGTGTATATGGCAGTATATATGGCAATGTATATGGCAGTATATATGGCAGCATATATTGCAGTATATAGCAGTATATATGGTAGTATATATATGGGAGTATATAGCAGTAAATATGGCAGTATATATGGCAGTGTATCTATCAGTATATATGGCAGTATATATTGCAGTATATATGGCAGTGTATATGGCAGTATATATGTCAGTGTGTATGGCAGTATATATTGCAGTATATATTGCAGTGTATATGGCAGTATATATGGCAGTGTATATGGCAGTATATATGTCAGTGTGTATGGCAGTATATATTGCAGTATATATTGCAGTGTATATGGCAGTATATATGGGAGTATATATGGCAGTATATATGGCAGTATATATTGCAGTGCATATGGTATTTCCAGATTCTTGACAGCACACAGACCTAGTGACACAGCTGAGAGAGTGACTACAGACAGTGGACGTTCAATATTGTCAGTTACTTTTGGTGAGTCTGTTGTTCACCAGTAAAGAAGGAGGAAACCCAGAGGGCGCTGTGGGCAGATAGATTCCCACCATCCTTATGTTTATCCACCTCAGCAGCCGGGTGTTTACGTTGGCCTGTTTAAATCTGGAGCCAGACCCACGTCCTCTGTTCATAATAAATGTCCTAAACAGTGAGCTGCACGTCTGGACCTCCAGCTGGAAACTGCACGGACCACCGCTGTCTGTCCCACATGTGCAGGGGAGACACAGTCGGAGGGACGGAAGGGGGAGGGACAGCAAGAAAGAGAAGGAGGGAGAGAGAGAGAGAGAGAGAGGGAAGTGTGTCAGTAAAAAAAATGTTATGCAGACGGAAAACAGTCTGAGATGTGTGTGTGTGTGTGTGTGTGTGTTTGGGGAGGGGAGTCAGGGCAGAAAGAGGGATGAGGGGGGAGAGATTGATCTGAAACAGTGTGGGAGAGAAAAAGAGCCCGGCCTTGGGAATGAATGTGTGTGTGGGAGGAAACGATACACCAGTGGACCGCCGGAAAAAGAACGTCAGCCAGGAGGACGGAGGATCAATCCCTCCCTGGAGTCTCCCAACAAACACACTTGGTTTCTGTCTCTCACCTGATATCAGCACTCCATGCTCTAACCATGCCTCTCTCTCCCCCCGTCCTCCCCCCTCTCCCTCCGCCTACTCTGCACTTTAATCTCCAGCTCTTCTGAGCTCGGACTTCTCTGTGTGGTGGGGGTCTCACTAAAGGGTTAGGATGGGGGGGGGGCAAGAGAAACTGAACACATCACCCTTCACAGAGAGGGGGAGGAGGAGGAGGGGGAGAGTATCACCAACTCCTGTGAACTTTAGAAAGTTTAATTCAGTCACTGCAGTCATGTGACCTCACTCATTCATTCACTGATTAATCCCAGCAGCCATCAGGTGAGGGCGGGGCTACACCCTGACAGTTCTCCACAGTAAACACCATGTGACCCACGGACCAAACAATCAGAAAAGCTGTTGTTGACCCTAACAACATCTCAGTAACATTGTTCCAATGACTGTTCTTTGTGAAAGTCCATCCAGAGGACAGAGACACGTCCTCCAAGAGGACACACAGCAGGACAGGAGTAGAATGAATGACGTTTCTCCTCATCTGGAACAGTTTGATCAAGACGTTGACTGTGGTGATCAGACTACAGATATGATCCAGTGACAGGCAGACAGACAGACAGACAGACAGGCAGGCAGACAGACAGTGCTGGCTGAGCTGATGCCTGCAGGCCTGCAGCTGCCCCGCTGACAGCTGGCAAAAGCATTTCGGAAATTCAAATCCTGAGCACAGCGCGAGCCACGACCGTATGGAAACTACTTCGGTAAAAGTGCAGAGTTTGTGGAAAAACAGAGAGAAATGTGGACAAAGTGTCAGAGAGACGCGGAGACTCACCGGCGGCTGAAGACCCCTGCATCCTGCACCCCGAGGCTCTCCACTCCGTGTCCGCTCAATCCTGCTTTCTCTCGGTCAGACTGACAACAACAGTGGCTACAGTCCTGCGTTGGTGAGAAGACCGAAGGAGCGCCTCCACTTCAACCCCCCCACCCCCGTCCTTTTCCTGTTCGGGACAAAAATACGGCACACGCGCGCACACACACACACACATGCACACATTCAGTAAGTCGTTCAACGGGATTTCTCCAGCATTAGATTCAGTCCCGGGTCAGTCCAGTGCTGGGTCCAGAGCAGAGAGCTCCTCCAGGCAGTCTCTCTGAGTGTTCCTGTCTCTCCTCCCTCCTCCCTCTCCACACAGATCTCCTCTTGGCGGCTGAGGGGAAAAAAGAAAATGCGCGCGCTCGCCATCTGTGCGCAATCACGACAATTCACTCATTGAGTGTATGGAGCCCAAAAATATTATAACAACTCGAAATTACTATTTTATCGGTTAATTTAATCAAACAAAAGAGTTTTCGGTTTGTCTCACGAACACAACAGAAAACACGAGTGAACTGACAGAGAGTGAGGCGGAAACGAAGCCCCTCAGTCGGTTTAAGACTGTGAACTCGGCGGATTCTTCACCTCCTCTATACACTCTTTATTTATTTAACAGTAATCAGGACGTCATTTAAATTATATTATTTTATATTATTATATTTACTGGAAAATAGACCCACCAGGTGGCAGTAATGCAACTCAAAAGTATACCATCTGCCACGAACTACCGTAAAAGAGGCTAATGGTGTTAGCATGACGAGCTTGCTTTAGTCCTGGTGAAGACTTACCTCTACTCTCCAAACAAAACACATCATGCTAGCGGTCTACTAACTCTCCGCTAACCGACTCGGTGCTCTGGTCACTAGTTCTGCGATAATTAGCTCTGCTAGCGCATCGCTAACTCGATGCGTATTGTTAAGTTGCTAACTCGCTGCTAATTGGCTGCCTTTTGGCGCCCCGGGAACTCGCCGTTAATTGGCTCTGTTGTTGCTAGGCAGTACTTCACTGCGAAGTGGCTCTGTGTTAGCGGGAATTATTATTTTAGATCAAGTGATATGATTCAAAGAAAAGGTTTGGACCTAGTTTAAACAGAATCAGATACAGCAAAGTTTTCAGGTGTGTTCTTACACATGACCAAGGCTAATGACCGCGAAAATGGAAATGAAGTGAAAACACATTGGTGAAAACAGGTGACCTACTGTATATTCAACACCTGTGTGGATCACTGTGTGTGTTTCACCTTGACCAGAACCTTTACCACAGAAACAGGTGTTGATGAGTGAAAGACGCCTGACGTTCCAGTTCCACTTCAGACAACAACGTCCAGTGTTTCAGTAACGTGGAGATAAAGTCATCTCCATGTCTGAGTCACGAGGAGAGACTCGGTCACACCTCACACCCAGTGTCAGGGCTGAGGAGTGTTTCATGACACACACACACACACACACACACACTCTGACATCATTGACCTCCTCAGGGTTGGCTATTATCTCTGCTCCACAGGAGCTCTTTAGAAACTCTGTGTGTGTGTACTGTAAATGTTCACGCATGAAGAAAGTCACCATGAAGATTTGTTCCCCCTGACCTCACTAGCTGACCCCTGTGTCTTCAGGTCATCACATGACAGCACTGAATGATACATAAATACACAGAGAGATTCTCTCCTTCTCCTCCTCCTCTTCTTCTTCTTCTTCTTCTTCTCCTTCTTCTTCCTCTTCTTCTGCTTCTTCTTCTCCTTCTTCTTCTTCTCTTTCCTCTTCCTCTTCCTCTTCTTCTTCCTCTTCCTCCTCTTCTTCTTCGGGGCAACAACCTCAGTCAAAAAGTATTCAGACAAATATAAAACACAATTAAACCACAATTAAATTAATTAAATCTCCTATAAAATTAACAAAGCTGTCGGCTCTCTTCTTCAGTGGTGGGTAGAATATTGGAGGATGACCTTTGACACCAGGTCACGACTATCCAGATGGTTCTGGATCAGAAGTACCAGGTTTCCACTCCGGTTGGGTTACAAACGTGACGTTTGATCAGCTTCATTTTTGAGACTTAAAAAAAATCGGATCAAATCAAAGGTAGCCCCACTGCGACTCCAAGTGGTATATTTTAGTAGTACATTAGCTGCTCTGAAGAAGATGATTGAAAAGATACTCTGTATATACAGTAGAGAGGAGACTGACACTAACAGACTCCTCTGTTACTGCACTGATGTCAGTTACTGTCACCACACTGACCCCTACTGTTGACCTTCTTCATAGGTCACTCAGACAAAGCACAGTAACATTAATGAGTTTCTCCAAGGAGTTTTTACATCATATACTACCTCTAAAAATATCACTCTGTCCCAGTCCCACCAGTCCGTCTGGGTCCCACCAGTCTGTCTGGGTCGTTCCCAGCCCCACCAGTCTGCCTCAGTCCTACCAGTCTGTCTGGGTCTGTCCCAGTGGAATCGTCAGTTCCTATTGGCCCTTCTTTGACCTTGTGTTAAAAATGCCAACTTTGCTACTAAATCATTGGAAAAGAAACCAGAAGTAGCCTAAGACTTTTGCTCAGGAGCGTGTGTTGAAACAGGGACAAAAAGAGTGAAAGTGAAAAGTTTAGTTCATTTATTGATTTCCACCAGCATGACTACCTTTACACAGTACGACGACCCCCCCCCACTGGAAACAAACAGCCCACTCTTATGGGGCTCATTCAGCAGTAACTCATCAGAACCTAATTCTTTTTATTTTTCTTTTAAAATAATTTCACCCTCATAAAGTTTCCCTGTTTGTTTCCGGCCTGTGTAAAGGTCCCATGACTGACGCACATGCTGGAACGCTGATGCACATTATGGATAATACGGTACTGCGTGACAGGGTCAAATAAAAACCAACACACAGGTGAAACCCTTAATTATAGAAAGATATTATGGATCAATACTGAAGCACGATCACTTTAGAACCACAACGATCAGAGTTTCCTCCAGCAAACAGAAAACGTTCTCTTTATTTCATCGCTAAAATGTAGTAGAATTGCACTTTTTGAAATCTCGTCCACATCGGTAACTTTAACGCCTCAACAAACGAGCGCTGGCTGTCATGGCACGACTCCAGCTTGTTGATGCTGATTTCTGTTTTCTGTTTCCTGAAAACACACATGTTCAAAAACAGATGTCGTAAAAAAAAGTTGAATAATAATAATAATAATAATAAAAAAGCAACCGAGGAAACAAAGGAAAAGTCAATGCACTCTCTGCACATTTCTGTTTAACACTATTGATATGACGTCACCTTCACCAAACACAGCTACAGACACAGGTGTTGGACTGATCCACCCCAGCACATCACACTTGCCCCGGGGCTTTAGTTCAGTAACAGGAGGCCAAAGGGATTTCTTTTGGTTCCCAAGTTTGGTTTAAAAAAACAAAAAACAAACAGAAAACTTTTTAATACCCCTGAATTTATCGAGCGGGTCACTGAGCTGCAGAATTCAATGCAATTTTTTAATTTATTGAGCTACTTTCAAAAGCGTGACTTGAAACGCATTCGTGTCGCTCCTCGCAGTCACCGATGCCGAGGTCGTGGCCTGGCGGTGAAGACGGTAAACACAAAACACTGGTCTAAGATTCTCCCTCGAAACAATGAAAGGCACTACTGGTCAGAAACGAAGAACTAAACAAAGCAAAGACAGAGGCCACGCCCCCACGGGGAGGGCTTATTGATTTCCACCAGCATGACTACCTTTACACAGTACGACGACCCCCCCCCACTGGAAACAAACAGCCCACTCTTATGGGGCTCATTCAGCAGTAACTCATCAGAACCTAATTCTTTTTATTTTTCTTTTAAAATAATTTCACCCTCATAAAGTTTCCCTGTTTGTTTCCGGCCTGTGTAAAGGTCCCATGACTGACGCACATGCTGGAACGCTGATGCACATTATGGATAATACGGTACTGCGTGACAGGGTCAAATAAAAACCAACACACAGGTGAAACCCTTAATTATAGAAAGATATTATGGATCAATACTGAAGCACGATCACTTTAGAACCACAACGATCAGAGTTTCCTCCAGCAAACAGAAAACGTTCTCTTTATTTCATCGCTAAAATGTAGTAGAATTGCACTTTTTGAAATCTCGTCCACATCGGTAACTTTAACGCCTCAACAAACGAGCGCTGGCTGTCATGGCACGACTCCAGCTTGTTGATGCTGATTTCTGTTTTCTGTTTCCTGAAAACACACATGTTCAAAAACAGATGTCGTAAAAAAAAGTTGAATAATAATAATAATAATAATAAAAAAGCAACCGAGGAAACAAAGGAAAAGTCAATGCACTCTCTGCACATTTCTGTTTAACACTATTGATATGACGTCACCTTCACCAAACACAGCTACAGACACAGGTGTTGGACTGATCCACCCCAGCACATCACACTTGCCCCGGGGCTTTAGTTCAGTAACAGGAGGCCAAAGGGATTTCTTTTGGTTCCCAAGTTTGGTTTAAACAAACAAAAAACAAACAGAAAACTTTTTAATACCCCTGAATTTATCGAGCGGGTCACTGAGCTGCAGAATTCAATGCAATTTTTTAATTTATTGAGCTACTTTCAAAAGCGTGACTTGAAACGCATTCGTGTCGCTCCTCGCAGTCACCGATGCCGAGGTCGTGGCCTGGCGGTGAAGACGGTAAACACAAAACACTGGTCTAAGATTCTCCCTCGAAACAATGAAAGGCACTACTGGTCAGAAACGAAGAACTAAACAAAGCAAAGACAGAGGCCACGCCCCCACGGGGAGGGCGGGGCCCCGGGTACAACGCTCTGAGCGACAGCTCGTCTTCTTTTTTCAATTCTTGATTCTTTTTCAACCTAAATTTTGCACCAAGATTTGGCACGATAATCGAAGAGAGAGTGAAACAATTCCAATTTGGAATTTAAGGTTTGCCTTTGCAGAGAATGCCGAAGGTCAGTGACCCCCCCTCAGTGGAACGCCCTCGGTAAGAAGCTAGGAACGATGAAGAAGCAGATCCCGCCGTTCACAATTTCCCCAGAACTCCACTTACCGTCGGGAGACAGAGCGTCATCAAGTTTCATTGTGTAAATGTCAACTATTCCTAGGAATAATAATAAAAACATTACATAAAAAAAAGCTGTTGTACAGACCAAAGGAAAAACACCCAGAATAAAAACAACAGCATCGAAAACCACCAGGATTATTTCACGGATTAAAAGTGAAGGATGGCGCCGCGGTGGCTCTGCGGTTTGTGAAGCCCTTACTCAAATACCTAGTCGTGTCAGGATTTGGATTAGCAACTTACCTACACTGACTAACTCACAAACCATAGGTCCACCTGGCTTTACTAAGGGTTAACAATAGTCTGTGATAATCCTATGGAATAAAAAGTGCACAGATTAAAAATAAAATAAAATATTAATAATAAAAATCCACTAAAATATAAAGACGTTTCTGAACGGGTTTAAATAGTTTGTGCTAATGGGTTACATCAGACATTGACTGGTCCTGCAGAACAGCGGTTCTCAAACTGTGGTACGTGTACCATGGGTGATCCCTCCAGTGGTATTAAGGTCTACTTTGAACTGAAGTACCAGGTGCAGTACTATTTCCTTGTCCAATCATTTGAATCATTTCTCTTGGTCTAATCTGAACAGTGTAGTACCCAACCAACTAGTAGTACTTGCCGCTGTAGTACACAGTATTTAAGTTTTGAGAAGCACTGCCGTCGGAGGTCAAACTGTCGGTTCCAGGTGTGAAACGTTAGCTTCAGCAGCAGCAGCGTGAACGGGTGTAGTGTGAACCACCGCTGATTTTTAAAGTGACAAATTTAACCAGTTCGTTTAAAAACGCTTGTTCGCCATCGGCGCAGTATTACCGTAATTCACTGCAAAATGGAGCAACCGGAAAGGATCAGTTTGACCTTTGACACGGAGGTCAAAGTGGGGGGTACAAAGACTCAGCAACAAAAACTAATCTAATCATCGACCAAAAAACCTCAACACCAGACCCCGTCCTCCAGACAGGACCGAGGTCACAACCCCCAACTCCCAGGTCAACGACCCCGGGTCTCCCTCCCTCTCTCTCTAATTGCATCAGTGTGTCATCAAGATCAAATATAAAGTGGGCGGAGCCTCGTCTGTGTGGACGTCTGAACCACAGCCTGGGGGTCGATCTACTCACCTCACATCTACATCTGTGGGTGAGGAGCTAATCTACCTGTCTGGACTTCCTGTTCTTCTACCTCTGGACAGGAAGTGGAGACGACACAGGACCACCACACTTTTCCCTATTGTTCCACACCATGTGTACACACCAGGTGACGTCCGCCCTGCAGCAGGGTGGACGTCTGAATACTTTCCAAGAAATCTACAGGATGACGATCACATGACCAACGATCACATGACCAACGATCACATGACCAACGACCTGTAGGAGAATACAACGCTGGTCTGACTGCTGTTAGCTTCATCAGGCTAACGTGTTAAACTGGGATTTGAACCCACGCCCCACTGATGTCTATTTCATGACTTGCATAATGTGAGCCGTCAGCGGGGTTAAAGCTAGAGGGAGAAAAATACAGTACGTCGACAGAACCGCAGTCTGTTTCTATAGGTGAAGAACAGAACATCTGAGGGTTCTCACACACACACACACACACACACACACACACACACTCACACTGTTAAAAAGTGAAGGCCGATGCTGGGGGAGGGAGGGGGGAGGGAGGTTAAAGAAGAAGAGGAAAAATGCAGCTCAGATTGCCACAAGAGGGCAGGGCTGTTCAGGCCCGGGGTCACACAGGTCACATGTTCAGGTCACATGTTCAGGTCACATGTTCAGGTCACAGGCACTTCTGAGCCGTGTGTTTGTTGGTTCTGTTTTGTCGTTTGTGCTTTTAACTGTTGGACTATTTGGAACAGTTTGGAACTGTTAACTGGAGTTCATTTGATCTTTTAACTAAAGTAGAGTGAGGGGGGGGGGGGGGGGGGGGGGGAGGCACCTGAGCTGAAGTGCACTTCATGAGGTGTAGGAATCGACTTGTCAACGTTCTCTCACTCTGTCGTTGAACACGTGGCTCATGTGATGTAGCTGTAACGTAGCATGGAACTCGCGGCCTCGGCTTTTAGCCAATCAGAGCGACTTGTCTTATTACTATGTGGAGACCATGAAAACACAGGTTTGTCTCGTACCATGAACTGAACAAGAAAAAAATATTTATAAAAACTCTGAGGTGGTTTTAGCTGCAAAGCCATGCGATTCTACTGACCTGTCAGTCTGAGTGACCCATCAGAGCAGGAGACGCTGCGTCACGGCTCCTCCTCCACCTCTACACACAACAACACCCCCCGCAAGGGAGGTGTTGTTGTGTCTGTATGAAGTGGTACTGTTCTGTGTTAACAGGACAGCATGGAGTGGGGGGGGCAGTGGGGGGGTCGTTGCATACTCAGTCGTGTTATTGTTTCTTTTAAACCTTTGTAAACATTAGAGCGTCACCTGATTGGACAGTGGACTACAGGACAGGGGTTAGTCCCAGGGAGGGGGGGGCAGGGAGGAG
>NC_024316.1:19540070-19540300 GCF_000523025.1 Cynoglossus semilaevis | reverse complement strand
GGGGGGGGGGAGTGGGGGGGTCGTTGCATACTCAGTCGTGTTATTGTTTCTTTTAAACCTTTGTAAACATTAGAGCGTCACCTGATTGGACAGTGGACTACAGGACAGGGGTTAGTCCCAGGGAGGGGGGGGCAGGGAGGAGAAGGCAAAGACAGTTCAGAGAGGAGCACCGACGCCAACAGACCAGCCAGAGAGGGCGCTATACGTAGTACACTAAGAGCCTAGTATTG
>NC_024316.1:19538099-19539626 GCF_000523025.1 Cynoglossus semilaevis | reverse complement strand
TGGGGGTGGGGGGGGGGCAGAAGCCGTCAGCGTTTACACCCGAAGTACAGCGCAAAGAACAGACACCCCCCCATGACAACCAGGGCCCTACAATATATACCATACATGTGGACTGCAGCCCAAAGGTGGAGTACACACTGTACATGTAGCACACAGGAGCAGCTGTTGGTACACAGCAGAGAGGGGGGGGGGAGGGGGGGGCAGGCCGACCAGGAGCGAAGCGAGCGACCGACTTGTTAACTATAGCAGGGAGGGCGTGGCCTCACCCCCTCCCCTGTACACGGCAGTCCCATGCAGGTTCTCCTCCGCCTCAGTCGCAGTAGATCTTGTACTTCTCACTGCAGAAGACGGCGGGGCCTCCCAGAATGCCGTTGGGCAAGGCATTGATGGGCTCTGGTCGGCCGGAGCCGTAGCAGACGAGGCTCTGACCCGTGTTAGGGCTCAGAGAGGCTCCGACCGCGGCGGCGCCGACAGCTTTGCCGCGGGCTTTGGCACGGGCGGCGTTCCCTCCGCGGCGGTTCTGCTCGTGGTCGAACTCCAGGTCCTCCAGCCGCTGCGTCAGCGCCAGTTTCTGCTGGATGGCCATGCGCAGCAGGGAGTTGAGCGTCTTCTTCTCGTCCTCGGCTGCAGCCAACTGTCGCTGCATCTGGTCCAGCTGGGTCACATACTCATCGCAGCTGTGGGACAGACGGGGCAGAGGGTTAGAGTCCGACCGCTCACTTCATCTCAGATCACAGTTTGTTGGTTTTTATTTTATCTTTCTTCGTCTGTCTGTGTTTTTACCGTTACTGTCTTCAGTACTCACTGAGCTGCACTTCACCTTCCCACCACTAGGGCGGTTTTTGGTCCTCACTCAACAAACCACACCTCTGCCTTGGCAGGGACTTGAACCCTAAACCGCAGTTGTTGTTCACATTCCACTGACCCAGTGTTGTTGGATCTTATTTTTGTACTTCGTGTACAGAAAAGGGCCACACCCCTCTGATTTATCACCATCAACCAAGGCTTCATTCTGAGCGTTGTATTAGACTAGAGGTTTATATGAAACTCGTTTTACTGCGTCTACGTCAGGCAGAGGTTGAACAGCCTCTGCCACCACCAGGTGGAGCCCCTGAGTCGACCCACCCAGGCAGGAGCAGCTGAAGAAGCTGCAGCTCTGTTCCTACTGACTGGCTCCGGCTGCGTCAGCTGGTCCGTCAGCTGGTCCGTCAACAGTCAAGAAGAAGAAAAGGACCACAACAACATCCGTGGACGGCGTCATCACCGGGTCAGGGCACAGTGGAGGATGCTGATTGGACGGAAGTGTTAGAACCCGGGGCTCAGTGAGAACGTCTCAGGAGACACGAGAGCTGCAGCTGACCCCCCCAAGAGGACAAGGGCACAACCAAACAATTGGGAGGACACAGTAACAACACAGACTGTTGGAGTGGTCTTTAAATGAAGCCCCTCCCCCTGACTCCCCCCTCTGTCTCTGATGGTCTCGGGAGAGATGTGGTGGGAGGGTGGGGAACCGGCCGGTACGCCCCC
>NC_024316.1:19532020-19537853 GCF_000523025.1 Cynoglossus semilaevis | reverse complement strand
GGAGATAAGGTGAGCCACAACATCACATGGTCTGTAATCCAGACTGATCTGATAATAATCCACAGAACCTTTGACAGGGTTCTCTGAGGAATCACACACACTCTCCCCCCACCCACCCCCCCACACACCCCCCGCCAACACACACAGACCAAACTACTACTAGAAATGAGAGAGTTTGGGGGCGGGGCTTAGATTGCTGCAGCTCTCACGTGAACATACTTGGAGAACGCTGCTGGACCTCGACAGAACCACAGGAACGTCCTGTGGTTCTGGACCAGTGACTGCAGTTTGACTGCGCTGCCTTTTAGTACTTGAACTTCAAACTGTCCTGATCTTTACCGTGTGGCGAACATGGCGCGAAGAGAAGAAAAGGTGGCGGCGTCCTCCTTCAGGGCCTTGAGTTCGTTCCTCAGTTTCATCATGGTCTCCGTCACCATGGCCTTCTCGTTCTCATACTTGCTCTTCAGGTTGGCCAGAGCAACTTCAGCCGTCTGTAGGTGGACGGGGGGACAGACAGAGGACGGGGGACAGGCAGAGGGGACAGACAGAGGGGACAGACAGACGGAGGGGGCAGACAGGGGGGACAGACAGAGGACAGAGGGGACAGACAGAGGACAGAGGGGACAGACAGAGGACAGAGGGGACAGACAGAGGACAGAGGGGACAGACAGAGGGGACAGACAGGGGACAGACAGAGGGGACAGATGTGGTCAGGTCAGTGCAGTTTGGCGGCCTCTCTATAATCAGGATCAACAGTACGATACGTGATTGGCCAGAATGTAACTGAAACAACGATTTCTCTTCCTGGTTCTGACTGTGTCAGCTGACACCACACAGCACCTGGTCCAGCACCTGGTCCAGCACCTGGTCTGGTCTGAGTATGCTGGGACAGCTGAGGAGACCAGATTTAGCCCCCAGTCCAGTCTTGTTGTCTCCATCTTTGGTGTGACAGCTGAAGGACAGCTGAAGGACACCTCACCTGCTTGTTGGCCTTGAGGACGGTCCTCAGGGTGGCGATCTGCTCCCGTTTGGTGCTGAGCAGCGACTTCAGTTTGAGGATCTCCTCCATGCAGGCTTCCTTGTCCTTGTCGGCCACGGCCCCCAGCTCCAGGGAGGCCACCCTCTGACAGGACAGCTCCGTGGTGCGGTCCACGGCCAGCTGGAGGTGTTTGATCTGGTCCCTGATGATGGCCACCAGGTTGTAGATGTTCATGGGTTCTCGACGGTGGTCGGACCCGGGAGAGGGCAGCGGGGGGGCTGCGTCGCTGTGGTCCGTCTTCAGCGGCTCTGGGAAGAGGCCTTTGGTCAGCAGGATGGGGGAGCGGCGCCCGCGGCCCTCCGGGCTGCCGTGGCCGCCTTTACCTTCTTTGTAGAAGTCCAGCATGACGCGGTTGGGCGTTTCGTTGTTGCACATGCAGACGTGGTTGTAGAGAGTGGCCAGTTCTTCACTGAAGGTGACCAGCTCGTCCTGGGCCACGCTCAGACTGCCCTGGGACTCACCGGCCACGTCGCTCAGCTGAGGGCGCACAGGGACAGGAAGTTAGTTTCAGTTTCATCAGGTGGTTCGGTCCGACGTCTCGGTCAGCTCACCTTACGCAGCTCCTTCTCCAGCTTCAGCTTCTCCTCTCTCTCCGCTCGGCTGCTTTTCTCCAACACCGACAGTTTCTCTCCTAAGGCCGTCACGTCGCTCTCCAGTCGGTGGCGCTCCACTTCGTAACGTGACTGGCAGGAGTTGTACTCCGCCTTCAGAGTCTTCAGTTCTTCTTTCAGCTCTCCTGCCTCTGACACTGCCACCTACAGGTGAGGAGGGAGGATGTTAGTCCAGAGAGCTCAATGCGAACCTATGACTCGTAACAACACGGCCACCATGGACCACCAGGGGGCAGTTACCTTGTACTTGCACTCCAGGATCTCCGGTCCGTTGATGTCCACCTCGTAGTAGTCCGAGTCTTCGTGGCTGTCGCGTTCTTTCTCGTGGTCCAGGGCGGACTGGCGCTCCTTGGTGGCCTGTAGTTTGCGGATGGTGTTGAGGTTCTCCGTCAGGCGTCCGACCTTCTCCTGGTGTTCGGACAGAGCTCCGTTGACCTGTTCCAGCTGCTTCTGTGAGTCCTGCAGGGTGGACAGCAGGTTGACCTTCTCTCGCTCCATCTGGGGGAGGGGCATTAGAACAGTCTGGGGTAATTATACAAAGGTATTCACGTCATCGTTAAACTGAGAACAAAGTACACAGCGCCCCTGCAGGTCAGACACCTGTCCTGCAACCGTGTGTCTGAAATAAAATGAAATCAAATAAGCTCTAATTCTCCCAGTACTTTAAACAAGGCAGGTTTCTTTACTGGCTGGTTACCATGGTAACAGGCCTTAGTGATGAGGGAAGAGGTGGTACGCCCCCCCCCCCCACAGCCCTGCCCTCCGGCAGGGGGTGAGTCCCCCCAGATTAACTTTGCTCTAAAGGGATTAAGATCCAAAACCCCGGGTCGGGTTTGGACCAGAGACTCGTCCTGTTCCCTTCAGCCTTTTGTCAATTGGACCAAACAAATCCCCAGGATCTGAAGACATGTTAGACAGTCTGTGGGCCGGTCTGTGGGCCGGTCTGTGAGCCGGTCTGTGAACATACCTGGATCAGCTGCTGTTTGAGCTTCTGGATCTCTGAGATGTTCAGTTCACTCAGCAGGTTGTCCACCAGACTGGGTGCAGGACAGAACAGGTCGTCCTTGTCGGGGACGGCGCCGCGGTTGTCGTCGGCGACGGTGCTGCTCAGTTTGATGAAGCTGTTCTCATAACCATGGAGAGCCTCGTCGTTGTTGGGCTCCGTGGAGACGTCGTCGCAGAACTTCAGACCGTCCAGAGAGATGCTGAGGGACACGGTCAGATGTTTAGTGTTCAGAGCGGGGCAGCCCAGGTGGTCTACGGCCCGCGGTGCGCTTACCTGTGGTACAGAGGATCTCCGATGTTCATGTACTGGGAGAGCTCTTTCCTCAGAGAAGCCTTCAGCTCACGTTCGGTCTTGATGGTCTCCAGGGCTTCTCCCAGCTGACGCTCGGCGATCTCCTTCAGGCCAATGGCGTCCTCTAGCTGGCTGTTGAGGAACTGCGTGTCCTCCTCCAGACGCCGGATTTCGTGCTTCAGACCCTCGAACTCCACCTGGGAACAGGAGCAGAACCTGCACTGAGCTCTGACGTTTGGACCGGGACCCGGAGACCCCGCCCCCCGACCCGGTGCCGTCCTCACCTGGCTCTGTTTGAGTCCAGAGACCTGCTTCTGCAGTGAGATGTTCTCCTCCTCCAGCTCACTGTAGTCCTGCAGCAGACGGGCCTCCCTGAACTTGTACTCCTTGATGTCGTCACGCAGCTGGTTCCTCTGGAGCTCCACCACCTGGCTGTTCTGTTGGGTCGGGGGGGGGGAGGGGGAGGGGGGTGTCAGTTACTGAACGCTAAAGTAAAGAACCAGAAGATCATTCTCAACATCATTAACTGTTTCCCAGAATCCCCGGCTGGTTGGGTCGTTTCATTCATCAATTCAGGAGACATTTAAATCACAATGACGGTCAGTCTGTGTGTGTGTGTGTGTGTGTGTGTGTGAGAGCAGCCGACTGAACACAACACACACACACGTCTTGGCTGTGATGTCACTCATCCTGGCGTCCTGTGACCACCTGACAGGAAACCCAGTTCCCTGGACTACAGCCTGAGGCAGCTGTAGTCCTGACTGTTGTTGTTGTTGTTGTTGTTGTCGTCATTGTTGTTGTCATTGTTGTTGTCGTCGTCATCATTGTTGTTGTCATTGTTGTTGTCATTGTTGACATCGTCGTCGTTGTTGTCGTCGTTGTTGTCATTGTTGTTGTCGTTGTTGTCGTCGTTGTTGTCGTCAGGATGAAGACGGAGAACGTCTCCATGTTCAGTGTTTGAACCAGCTGCTGTGTGGGTCACTTCCTGGTCAGGAGCCTCAGCTGAAGGTCACTGCAGTCTGACCCCTCACTGCAAACTGATTACACTGCTGGGCAGGGTCCTGACCTTTGACCTGGCTTTTACATCCTCTGTGTCACTGAACCATTCAGGAGGGGGGGGGGTGGGGGGGGGGGGGTGGTGTTCTACTGCCCTGCTGCCACACATATCTGACAGACGGACTCTGGAGGCTGAAGGAGGTTACAGGAGAGGAGGAGGAGTTAAATCACAGACATCTGAGTCTGTGATTTAGACGACAAACCAGGACCTAGGTTCTAACCCCAACACCTCCACCTCCACCTCCACCTCCGTCACCACTTCTCTGAGTTGTTGACAACAGTCAACCGTTGCTGTCGTGTCTCAACACTGATTTCTCTAACTCCTTTGTTCTGCCCTGCCCCTCTCTACTGCCACCCTGAGCCTCTGGGCAAATTCACATCTGAGACAAAGACTGTATTCAGTTCAGTCATAATACCAGTCTCAGTTTACACCCCCCCCCCAACACCACCGTCATCAACTGCCTTCCACACCCACACCAACAGAACGGTTTCATTATGGTCTGTTCACCGGCTGCTTCAGACCAATGACAGCGGGGCAGGAACCCAGCGGTGGACCGTGATTGGTTGATGGTAAAAACACCTGTGAGACGACCCCACCCTGTCAGAAACCACAGAGAGCTGGAGGGCAGGGTGCTGTTGTTCTGGGCCACGCCTCCGCCCACTGGAGGACAACCAATCAGACGTGTCTTCACTTGAACAGAGAACGTTCCACAGGTTCACGTTCTGACACGTCGACTGACCGCACTGACGCCCCCCCCCCCTCACCTCTCTCATCTCCTGGGTAATGGCGTTCAGACGTTCGTTGTCGGACTGGGCGTTGGTCAGGATGTTACGCGTCTGGCGGAGTTCGTTCTGCAGCTCCAGGACCCTCTGCTCGTAGTAGGCCTCCTTGTAGGCGGACTCCTGGATGAGCGACTCCTCGCGACTCTCCCCGTCTGCTGCCACCTTCCTGTGGTTGGAGTAGGCTTGTCCAAAGGCCTGGAGGAACATCAGAGCAGAAGACATGAAGGTAACCACTCCACACGGCATCGAACCTGCTGTAAGGCAGGCCTGACCACCACTGCTCCCTGGTGGCCGCGTTATTCACGACAACAATAAGAGACGCCACAGTTGACCGACTCTGCTCACATGAAATCTGAACCAACACACTTCAGTGAACACAGATTATCAGTTAAGCTCCATCTGGGCTGTCATCCCACCCCCCCGACCCTCTGACCCCCTGACCCCCCCTGGGTTTTCCCCACAGCACGTGCCCATCAGTGACTCCACAGATGGAAAAGTCGAGCAAATGATGGAGAGTCAGTCTGACCAGGAGACGACGGGTTCTAATGCTGTTAATGTGGGGAGGTCGGGGGGAGGGGAGGGGGAGGTGATGATGTCACTACTGCAGAGAGAGAGAGAGAGAGAGAGAGAGAGAGAGAGAGAGTGTTGAAACACGACCTGACTCTAACCTGATGGACCACGCTGGTCCAGGGATTACCAGGTGACACGAACCAGCAGAACAGAAAGAAAGTAGAGCGGCCACCACTGGACTCCAGAGGTCAAAGGTCATTCACTGGGTAAGTAAAGAGTAGGGTCATACCAAGACACTACACAGTCTAGAACAGTAGGTGGCGGTGTGCACCTGAAAACATTGGTTGTGAGCCGCCATTAAACCAAGACGTCAGGTCCCAGAAGGACTGGACTGGACCAGAGTCCAGTCCAGTCCAGTCCAGTCCAGTCCAGTCCGGTCCGGTCCTTCAGCAGAGTTCTACTGCTGAGTCAGAACCAGACCCCGTCATACAGGCTGACCAACAGAACTGAGACATCCACAGATGTGTTCCACCAGGG
>NC_024316.1:19530023-19531852 GCF_000523025.1 Cynoglossus semilaevis | reverse complement strand
TGGAATGGTTCCTCAGCCTCGTGAGTCTCAGCTCACGTGGAGTCACATTTGTGATGATGGTTCTAGACCCAGTCAGGGACGTATCTGGAACAGATACTCTGTACTCTATAAATACATATACAGTATTACAGTATTACACAGTATGTACTGTAATACTGTATATATACTCTGTACTCTATAAATACATATACAGTATTACAGTATTACACAGTATGTACTGTAATACTGTATATATACTCTGTACTCTATAAATACATATACAGTATTACAGTATTACACAGTATGTACTGTAATACTGTATATATACTCTGTACTCTATAAATACATATACAGTATTACAGTATTACACAGTATGTACTGTAATACTGTATATATACTCTGTACTCTATAAATACATATACAGTATTACAGTATTACACAGTATGTACTGTAATACTGTATATATACTCTGTACTCTATAAATACATATACAGTATTACAGTATTACACAGTATGTACTGTAATACTGTATATATACTCTGTACTCTAGGGTGCGACAAGAATGGTCCTGATGAGGTCACATCCTCTGATCCACTTCCTCTTCAGACTCCTGACCAGTAAACAGGAAACAGGAGGAGGAGGAGGAGGAGGAGGAGACACTCAGAGACCTGTCCTCCCTCAGCAGCTCACAGACATGAACTACAGACCTCAGCAACAGACAGACAGACCATGTGTCTGAACCATAAATAATACAATGTATCACCAGGATCAGTACCAGGATCAGTACCAGGATCAGTACCAGGATCAGTACCAGGATCAGTACCAGGATCAGTACCAGGATCAGTACCAGGATCAGTACCAGGATCAGTACCAGGATCAGTACCAGGATCAGTACCAGGATCAGTACCAGGATCAGTACCAGGATCAGTACCAGGATCAGTACCAGGATCAGTACCAGGATCAGTACCAGGGACCCCCCATATAAACAACCAGATGGACTCTGTGTTCTCCTTGTTGGTTTTACTGAGGCCCAATCAGCATCCAGCCCATTTAACCCCACAGCGAGGGCTCAGAGTCGTTGGGTCACAGCCCTTTGTCATCTGACGTTTGACACAAGACAAAAGTCCACCGTCCTTTCAATCGGAGCGCCCCTCTCTGGCTCTGCTTTGTCATACACATTTAACCCACACTCCATCTGTGACACCAAGACCCGGTGACCCCGGTGGGCTCCCACGAACAAAGACAGCACTGGGCTAACTGGGCTAACTGGGCTAGCTGGGCTAGCTGGTAGGGATGCACCGCATTTTCAGTTTTCAGCTGAAGGACGAGAAGTTCTGATGACATCAGCAAAAACCACAGCCAGCTGGGACTTGTCCGAAAGTATTTCAANACTGGGACTGTTTCAGTTCAGTCAAACTGAATTCTAGTTCAGCACTGACCCTACGTCTGTGGAGGCACTGACACCGGTCAGTGTTCTTACAGCAGGAGGCGCTGCACCTGACCTCACGCGTGACTGGCTGTCGTCAGGTATAATGTCTAACTGGGCTAAGTGACCATGTGACCATGTGACCATGTGACCTTCTCTGTACTCTTCAGACTCCACCATAAATGGGTTAAAGTCCACACTAACCCCCTGCCCCGCCCCCTACTTTGAACATTGTACCAGATTAGGAGAAAATACTGTTGGATTTACTACACATGTAAACATGACTTTACTGCAGTAGTATCTTCAGTACACAGTATCTTCAGTACACAGTAGTATTCACAACCTCATGGTTACTAGGCAACAGCTCAGTGTTTCTGCAGCTCCTGTCTCACCACTGGGGGAGTGAACCTTGGTGTCCTGCCAG
>NC_024316.1:19527828-19529050 GCF_000523025.1 Cynoglossus semilaevis | reverse complement strand
TGTGTACTGTGCTGTGTACTGTTGTGTGTACTGTGGTGTGTACTGTGGTGTGTACTGTGCTGTGTACTGTAGACACAGGCAGTACCTACAGTTTCTTATTCACTTGGTGTTTCCTGTTGCCACGGTAACTTATTTCCATTTCTTCTTTTCACTCTCTCTTCCAGCCGCTCCTCTCAGGAGAATCTTAAACGTGTGTGTGTGTGGGGGGGGGGGGGGGGGGAGAGAGCGGGGGGCGTGCTTCAAGCCGCTCCTGTCAGGAGAATCTTAAAGGTGGGGGGGGGGGGGGGGGTGAGTGGGGGTTGGGGGGGGTGATCTAGAACTGTGGAACTGTTCCTCAACAGTACTGACAGCTGGACATGACTCTGTATGAGCTGCGTCTGAGACTCAGGAAAACTCCATGAGAGGAGAGAAGGAGTTTTCTAGAAGAACAGTCAGACACAGGAACAGCCGTGAGTGGAACTGTTACTGGGACACTGGGACACTGGGACACTGACAAGTGTCTGTTGCACAGAGGAATGTTGCTCTGACAGAGAACAGACACGGTCTCATCTGTGGTTCTCCACATTCCTTCACTTGTTTCCTCTCTCACTTACTCGTCCCTCCCTGAGCGGGAAGCTTCAAAAATTTGAACCAACACCCGCCCCTTTTACTGAACCAGTACTGAAGCAGTACTGGTTCAGTACTGGTTCAGTACTGGTTCAGTACTGCTTCAGTACTACTTCCTCAGAGGAGCGACTGCAGTATCTCAGTTGAATCCTACTCCTCACATGCAGTATATATTTATATACATGAAGTACTCTTTTCTGATTTGAACTGTGTCAACAAAATAACATGACAACAACAGACGTGTTTGTTCATCTACAAAACAGGAAGTCAATGTGTAAAGGTACATTTTGAACTTTTTTACCTTTTTAACCAAAGAATAAAAGTGAGATCTTCCAACACACACACACACACACACACACACACACTGACCTCAACATGATTCATCAATGTGGGTTCAATAAAGATCTGATCAAATCAAAGGTCAAAGGTCACACAGTTTACAGCTGGTGGAGACACAGAGACCAGTCATTAACATCTGAGGACTTTCTGACTGAGCCTGTTACTGCAGTGAACTGTGGGTAATAATAACCATAATAACCATGGAAACACCGATGGTCAAAAACCAAACCACCAGACGACAGAGCCACGAAGAAGAGTCTTAAAGAGCTGCATGAAT
>NC_024316.1:19511080-19527774 GCF_000523025.1 Cynoglossus semilaevis | reverse complement strand
AAGGGGGGATGTGTGGGTGAGAATCATCCTCTAGACACAGCATCCTTTTCTATTGACCTTGGATGAAATGAAACGTTTCTCCGTGACAGCGTCGGTGCCTCCTCACCTGCTTCAGGAGGTCCAGCTCCTGCCTCACAGCCTCGTACTCCACCTCCAGGTCGTCGTACTGCTGCTTCAGCTGCTGCTTCTCCTCCAACACCACCAGACCATATTCCGCCGCCTGGATTTTTTCGCTGGTGGTTTCACTGAGCTCCCGGGCCAGACGCTCGATTTCGGCCCGCATCCACTCCGGCCCGGCCTCGAGCAGCAGCGCGGCGTCGGGATATCCCTGCTCTTCCACGGACATCCTCTCGGTTTAGCGACTGGTGGAGACGAGGAGGTGGGGTGTCTTCAAGCGGCGTAACCTTGAAGAAGAAGCGCTGCGCTCAATTTCGTCGGTATTTGAACTGCATAATTCCCCCGCCTGCTTTTCTCTGTACCGGCCCGGTGTTCTTAGTCATCAAGGTGCGGGGATTCGTTCTCTTCCGGCGGGGGAGCTCGCCTTTATTTCGCCTTAGCGCTCCATCGCAGGGCTCCTGGGCTTCCTCCTCTCCCTCTGCTTGTTGTCGTATGGTCGCAGCCGCAGCTGGAAAACCTGGAGCTGAGAGGAGCAGCAACCGGAAGTACGTCATCTGCTGCATACCTTCAAAATAAGGGCTGGGATATGAGGCCGTGTCAACGGATCCTCAAACGGGTGTGTTCATGTTTGATCATAATCACTCAGACATGTTCAGACAAGGTTCTCAGGCTTCTCTTTGTTGATTATTATATCATTATATCTCAGTCGAGTGTCGAGCTGATGTAACGAACGATCCAGACAGAAGACTTCGAAACGATGAAGACAAACTGGAGAGATTATTTGGACAGAATTTGAACAACGTCACACTACACTCACACAGACAGAAACATATATGTATGCTAGCAGTGCTAACATCTATGTATGCTAACAGTGCTAACATATGTATGCTAACAGTGCCGTGTACTCTGTTATAATGTATATAATATTATCGATCATGTCATCATTTTTATTCTAAGCGGTTTGATTCACATAAAATGGTTTCTGTAATAAAAGAGATTCTTTAGCAGGTTTTTATTTTTACAATCTAAATGTTTTTATTTTTTAAACCGATCCTCTTCCGGTCCAGACACCGGTCTGTTTGAAACAGCTGAACGGACGTTTGGTCGCAGTAAAACGTTCGTACGTGACCCGCTGATGTCGTCACAGCAGAGTTACTGTGCTTTGTGGACGTTGTAGTATTAGAGAGAAGACACAGCGCAGCGCTCGCCGCAAAAACAACTCATTTCCCACAATGCTTTGTTCCTGTGCTTATGTGGAGCACGGAAGTGCCCCGTAAGAGCTTTATTTATAGAAGTTGAACCAACATGCAGGTCATTGGTAGCACTTTCCACACGTGCAACTACTGCCACCTAAAGGACAAAAAGTATTACTACTTTTTAATCGAATCCGGACGTATCCAGCACACAAACTAAGGGTAATACCTTTTCTACGGAGCCCCTAAAGTGACAGAAGAGTGGGGGAAATATATAAAAACGTTTTTGGTGCAGAATGGTAACGGTAATCTGGCCCGTGTCCCGTCAGGGGCTCCGTACTTTTCAGACTAACGTGACGAACCACGTACGGCGGTTTATTGTGAGTATATAATTTTTTGAACATTTTAACAAATTAATTAATGACAATAAGCTACTGGTCTTCTTTCTAAACCGTCCCTCGTCTCTCGGACAGCGACACCTGTCCAGGTCTTTAGACACAATTCTCTGGGCTGTTTGTCCAAATCATTCTCTTCTATCAAAGTATTCGAACAAATAGATAGAATTCCCGATTCCTCCAACGTGTAAACATGTTCACGTTAAAACTATGAACACCTACATTTACACCTTCAGTAAATTTATGAAAACAAGTTCAAGTTTGTGGTAGAAAACTGATATATTTGTTAAACAGTCCACAAACATAGACTTTTGGTCCTTTTAAAACATTTAAATAGTGCTAATCATCAAGGATAAAATGGTACACCACATCCCCTCTTAAAAATGAACTCTGAAACTAATCAATAATCCTTCAAGGACCTTCATTTAAACCTAAACCTCCTTTACTTCATTAGTATGTATTTACCAGTCCTTATGATTTAATTTGTTTTTTTTTTGCGTCTTTCATCTGTACAACTGTTTAGTTGTGATGTATTATACACCTCGATCACGTCTCTTCAGTTTGTTTTTTCTGTTTTCTTTATATAAAGTCATTCTTCATACTGTCAAATTAGTTTCTTTGTAGAGTTTCATCATTGACTCACTCAAAAACAACCTTCTGTGATATAAATACTACGTTAACAAAGACTTTTTCTTTCTTTCCTGTGAAAAACATTAGTATCACTTTCGAATGAGTTAGCACCACCTGCCGGCCAGGGAGGGGACCAACATGAGCAATATTTAACAAAATACTGTACCATTTTACCGGCCAGACTTGCACAGTTAAAACCACCACGGTAGGCAGTGAAGTCTCATTTCAACTGTTTCAGACGCTGCTGTAGAAAAGACTCAGATGAACTGGTTCCATTTTAAAACATTTATTTAGAACAAAAAGTTTATTCGTTCTCCTCGCTCCTGAGCCTGGCGTTGGGGTTGGTGACCTTGATGGCCAGCTGAGCTGCCCTCTCAACAATCAGCTTCCTGTTCTTGGAGGAGACGTTGTGGGCGATTTCAGCACAGTGAGTCCTACAGGGGGCAGAAAGGAGGGTTCGATAGTCACTGACAAATGTCTTGACGTTGGTTTGAGAACGTTCACATGGTACTTAATTAAATCTGATGTTTAGTTTAGATCAACAGAACCATGGAAGATTCAGATCCAACTCCAACTACTCTCAGCATGATTAGTTCAGTTAACACACGTTTTTCTTTTTGTGAATAAAAACACTGATCTAGTGAAATGAATGAATGAAAAGAACAGGGCTAAACTAAACTTAAACTTAACTAAACTTATCTTTATTTGTCATTGTGACACAGTACAGCACAGCACACCATGCACAACGAAATTTAACCTCTGCATTTAACCCATCACCAAGTGAACAGTGGGCAGCCATGGTCGGCGCCCGGGGAGCAGTGCTTGAGGACGATGCCATGCTCAGTGCATCTCAGTGGCAACCTGGCAGTTGGTGGATTCGAACCTGGGGCCTTCCGGACCGAAGTCCGCTTCCTTTACCACTAGGCCACCACCGCCTAGCCTAAAATGAATGAATGAAAAGAACAGGGCTAAACTAAACTTAAACTTCACAGTGAGTCCTACAGGGGGCAGAAAGGAGGGTTCGATAGTCACTGACAAATGTCTTGACGTTGGTTTGAGAACGTTCACATGGTACTTAATTAAATCTGATGTTTAGTTTAGATCAACAGAACCATGGAAGATTCAGATCCAACTCCAACTACTCTCAGCATGATTAGTTCAGTTAACACACGTTTTTCTTTTTGTGAATAAAAACACTGATCTAGTGAAATGAATGAATGAAAAGAACAGGGCTATCAGAGTATTGCACCACCAGCAGGCTAGGACGGGAACTGCAAGGTCAATGTTTACAAACATTCCTATCAGGGCCAGTTTCATGTTCTATATGGGGTTCTACAGATGATGTGGAACCCGTCCTCGTTAACCCTGTCACGTCTCTAGGTGAGTGAGAAAAAAAAAAAATCCTTTCTTAATTAATTGACCTGCGTTATTACTTTGTTGGTTTTGTTAAACTACTAAATTACTTTTAAACATAAAGTAGATTAGATTTAGGACCAATTAAAATAACCCTAACCACTGATTGGCCAGGCCACCATTCATCTGTTCATCATAGAACCGTCTCTTTAAGAACAACGCTCATCTACTCCGTGATATCATCAGATTCTTAATCTTTGGATCAACTTAAAACTGAAACCATTTCAAACATTTTAACAGTATTTTCTAAAATCACTACAAACCCTAACCCAACTGGAATCATTTTGAAGTGCTGAGCTCACTGTGGTTGTTGACTTTCCTATAGAAATAATCCTTATTTCCTGTGGGGGCCACAAGTCTCCACCATGTGTCCTGACTGAAGAACGAACGTTCATTTTATTCACGAGTCTGCAGGAAGAAATGTTTAAATAAAGAACTCACTTGTTGCTCATCATCAGCACCTCAAGTTCCTTCACATTGTGAACCAGGAACTTCTTGAAGCCAGTTGGCAGCATGTACTTGGTCTTCTTGTTGCTACCATAACCAATGTTAGGCATCAACATCTGACCCTTGAACCTCCTGCGCACCCTGTTGTCAATACCTCTTGGTTTACGCCAGTTTTTCTGTGGAACAAACCAGAAACAATTAAAGTCACAATTAACTGCACTCATTAACAATAACAAAAGTTTTCCACAACTTACCGCGATTTTCACATATCGGTCCGATTGATGGCGAATGAACTTCTTGGTTCGCTTCTTTACAATCTTGGGTTTTGTAAGAGGCCTGATGGCTGCCATGGTTACTGAGTTACAACAGAAAGACAATTTACTTTACGTTAATGATAGCCTTTACTGAGCTGTGCTATGACAGGGTGATTGTTTGCTTCAAGGCAATTCATTTGATTAAAAAAAGTGTCACAAGTGAACAGACAAGTGTAATTCCCTTCACTTAAACCATAGTAACCGATTTAATGCAGATAGACGCGTCTTTACTGCAAACACCCGTGGATCGACACACGTGAACGTGGAGTCTTACAACAAACATGAGAACCTGCATCACCTAGCTGTCGGCTATCCTTTACCCTCTTATTAGCCAGTTAGCCACGAAGCTCAGCAGCCCAGATTTTGTTTTAAACTGAAGACTTTCATTTTAAACGACAAACGTCTAAATTGACTGTTGCTTTCTTCTTCTTAAGATTGTGAAATTGCCCCGATACACAACGTTTACTGAATACAAACGCCAACTTAGTCGGTCTGGACCTAGCAACTGCTTTAGCCACAGTGCCTCGCTGTACTGAGACTTTATACAGATGTTTACAGACAGACTATGTGCTCAATATCACCTCACATGTGTAAATAATGTGTCTGGTAAAGATCAACCACAACAAAATAGCCAGAGAAAGCTTCAAATAGTGAAGATTGTAATAGATTAGGTCAACTCACCGACCGATGAAAATCCAAAAAGGACCTCAACGATGCCGGAAGGAAAGAAAAGGACTTCCGGGTCCTTTGCAAAGCCTTTCGGGAGGAGTAGTTCTTCTTCGTATTCTAACCAGCTGAGAATTGGGACGAGTGCAAAGTGTCTAAAATAGTTCCCCCCCCCCACACACTAAACATAATAAATCAATATGTATGTTATAGAAGTAGTTATTTATTAATACAATAGTTTTATTGCGTTGAAAACACGGGGCACATCTGTACGACCGTAGTTTTTGTTTTTTCACCCCAGAGAATATTTCTGCGCACTTCCTGTACATTCGTATCGGGGGTTTTGGTGATGGGCAGTGGACTGGAACAGCAAAGAGGACAGAGCTGAAAACTGGAGACAACTTTTGGCCTCGATTCTTCAGGTCAGCTGACTTACAGGAGCTACGGAGTGTGATGAAATGTCAGTCATCATTCGTTGTCACATGATTGTTGTATTTGTGGGCGGCTTGATACCTGTGTGTAGATCACTGCGCATTTTCTAGATTTTAAACTCTTTTTCACCTTTGTCGTGTAGTGTCCTGTTGTAGGTGAATGGAACGTCAGCCCATCATGAAGTGAGTTGAATCAGTTTCTGGTTAAATGGCGGTTTTAAAAGTCGTTTTCAAACACCCGCTCTTAACTTTCGTTTCCCGTTACTTTCAGCCACCAGAACAGAAACTACGGGGTTGTCAACCCGGGCTTTGTCCCGACTGCTGAGGGAACGCCCGGTAAGTAACAATTGCACATGTTGTTAAATCTTGTCTTTTCTCCTTTAAACGATAAAAATCCAATTCGATGTTATATTTAGTGCCCGCGGTCCGCTGTACAGTGAACGCGCATACCACAAAGTGACGTCACTCCGTACGTGCAGGTAACGTGAGGTTGTTGACTTCGAGACAGCGGCAGGATCTACATTAACGACCAAAGTCCGGAGTTTTGGTCGATTAGTAAGAGCTTTATCCGCTGGTCGTTAAGTCTGGTTCAGATTCTCTCAGCATGGACACTGTTCACCCCGGCCAGGGTAAGTACTGGTACCAGCACTGGTACTCGGGTGTGGAGAGTACAGGACCAACGTGTTACCACTTGGTTACAGGGATTCAGTAGAAATCCTTTGATTTGCGCGGTGATTTAATTGTTTTTTTTTTGTTTTGTTTTTTCAGTCCATTTTGTGGTTAGTTTTTGAACTGTAACATTTGAAGGTGTTTCTGGGTTTGACTCAACTGGTTCTTCTGGTTGTCTTTCAGCCATGTTTGCTCCGCCCACCGCAGAAGGCCCCAGTGCTCCTCCGGCCAGCATGTTTGACAGCATGCCGGGGTATGAAGGCACCATCGCAGGAGGAGGTGAAGTACTGTTACTGCGTACTTCAGTACTTCAGTACTGACACTGTTGCTGCCTCACTGACAAACACACTGAGTAAACACTGGGCTGAGACTCTGATCTCCTGAACAGTCAGTGTCTGAACTGAACTGACAGCACATCGACAGGTAGCACCAACCAGGAGTTGAACATCACGTCTTTAACCACAGAGAAGGAGGTTGTACTTCTTCACCTCCCAACACTGGGGACTCTTCCTGCAGTCTTTAGACGTCTGTTGGGGACTCTTCCTGCAGTCTTTAGACGCCCACAGGGTCAGTCAACAGACTGACCCTGTGGGCTGCAGTCTGGGGGAGTCAAACCCCCCCCCCTCAAATAGGAAACAGGAAACAGCTTGTTACAGTGAGTGTTTCCTGACAGGCTGATCTCTCTAACCAGTCCGTTGTCAGGTTAAAGTCTCGACGATCGGACGTTTCACAACGACGTGTTTGTCCATCTGTCAGTTAAACGTCCGTTTCTCAGGTTTGTAGTGAAATCCTTCCTGGTTTGAAGCTCCTTCAGCAGCGGTGAAACCAGACACTCACCGTACAATAAGATTTGATCACGATTTTAACAAAATGGGCTCCAGACAAATTCAGACAGAGAGATATATTTATCACCAACTGAAATCATTCTCTTCAATAATAAAACAAATGAACATTTCTAAACAAACACTGCACATCATCATTGATCTCCTCTGAGGGAGGAAGGAAGGGGGGGGGGAGGAGTCACATCCCAGTGTGTTGGGATCTGAACCCAGATCTTAGTCCCCTTCACAGTCTTGGGCCCCTGGTGTAACTTCCTAGTTCTACTGTTGTTGTTGTTGTTGTTCTGGACTCAGTCACCGAGACAACCTGTCGTTTCACACCCGTCTAATCTCTGCTCCAGGTGGATTCCTCCCCCCCCCCATGCCTGCCCACCCACTCCCCGTGCCTGAGCCTGGACCTGAGCAGCCACACTGGACGTACGGCCTGGTTTATGTCCTGTTGAACACCATGACCCATGTAACCAGGTCTGACCTCATGACCTACTGTGTGCTCTTCTCTGACCACTGGCAGCATTCCGTCCATCAGTGAAGACACTGCGCGGGAGGCCTTTGTCCTGTTTGCGTCCAGCAAGTGCTGCTACAGTAAAGCACCGGCCAAGGACGGAGTCATCACCAACATGGAGGCCTTCAACACATACAGGGTGAGGTCTCACAGAGTGAGCGGTGAGCTCTGGGTCAGAGGTCAGGTCCTCCTGTGACAGTCGTGTGTTCAATGTTTCTCTCTAGTACCGTCTGGAAACCTTCAATGAAACCAGATCCACCGAGTGGAACCACGAGCCGTACAAAGGTGAGACGACCAGGCTTCAGGATTCACCTCCATGTATTAGTCAGGGCCAAAGTCCCAACAACAGGAACATCATTGTTGACCATCATCCGTCCATCATCCGTCCATCATCCGTCCATCAGTGATCTTTAGAACATGATCTTTATTTGAGAATCTGTGACAAAAAAGTTGCTGTGAGGTTTGACCTGATCAGTGCTCAGTCCCTTCAACAGTTCCACAGTCAGTGCTTCTCTCTGTTGTGTCATGTGACCCAGGTCAGCCAGTGGATGCCTACTCTCAGCCCCCCCCAGGGCCCTGGGATATTCCCACTAAAACGCCCACTTTTTTCGTGGATGACAAAGACATTGTGAAGGTGCCGTACACCTCCTCAGTGAAGGTGAGCCTCTGTTTAAACCTGTCTGACTAAAAACATCGATTTCTTCTTCTTTTCTTTCTAAATTTCACCCACATTCTGCCCCCAGAACTGCCACGCCTGCGTGGGGATGGGGCGGAAGCCCTGCAAAGACTGTGCTGGTGCTGGTAACGTAAGTCATGACCACAGGTCCAACTGATCACACTGACATCTTAACAGTGGACTGACTGATTCCGTGTCGGCTGCAGAAAGTCTGTTGGGTGTGCAACGGATCTGGGTATCGCCACGGAGACGACCGCTGTAACCACTGCAGCGGCCGAGGGAGGGAGAAGTGAGTAACTGAGCGCAGCAGGACTGGGTCCGTGTGTGAGGACGCTGAACCTGAACTGTATTTGTTCTGTTGGGTTTCAGCTGCAGCCACTGTCAGGGACAGGGTTCCAGAACATGTGAAGTGTGTCAAGGGAAACAACAGCTGTTGGTCTACATCCGCCTCACCGTCAAATGGTTAGTGCGGTGTCGTGTCACGTTCACTGACCTTCGGCGAATAAACGTTCAAGTCAAATTTCAACCCTTGAGTCTTTTTCCTCTCAGGACCGACAACACTGACAACTACGTTGTCGAGCAGCGGAGTGGACTGCAGGCCAACAACCTCAGCTCTGTGTCTGGGAAGGAGCTGTTCAGAGACACCCAATACATGGTAACGTCCTGCTGCCTGCTGGGGTGTACTGCAGCCCGCTGCACAGCTGATCGGAATATTTTAGTATTCAGTATAGTACTTATTAGACCGCTGTGGACTGCCTACAGGCTGCAGCCCTCCTGTTGAGAACCTCATTCTGTGATGTCAAATGTTGTGTGCAGGTGTATCCAGTGATTGGTTTCCCAGACCCTGCAGTGGTCGGTGCTGCCCAGCGCCTGGTCAGTGAACATCAGGCCAAGTACTCCCAGACGTCACGCATTCTTCAACAGGTACGCGGGCGTCAGAGGTTCTGGTCAGAGCAGCGTTTGTTGTGTTTCTCTAACACACTCTGGTCTCTGTTCTCAGCAGCGTTTGTTGTGTTTCTCTAACACGCTCTGTTCTCTGTCCCTGTCTCTGTTCTCTGTTCTCTGTTCTCTGTCTCTGTCTCTGTCCGCAGCGTCAGACCATCGAGCTGATCCCTGTCACCAAGGTGACGTACCTGTGGAAAGGAAAATCTCACATATACTTTGTTTATGGAAACGAGTTCAAAGTTCATGCAGATAACTATCCTGCCACCTGCTGTTGTTCTGTGATGTGATTGGATGGTTCAGTCAGAGGGACCCACGTGTTGAGAACCGTACAGTCACATTTCCATACAGTTCATTTTGGTTCAGTTTGTCTGTAATGACGGTCAGTTATACTGAGTGATTTTTATTCTACTAACACTTCAAAGATGAATGTCGTGTATTTTTATAGTATTTTCACAGAAACATTTAACACATGAAGTTCTGTCTGTTTTAATCATCGTTATTGTCCTCACCAGGACATAACAACACAGTATGTCAATAAAGTCACATTATTAGGTCGCAGGTTCAAATCCACCGGCCACCAGGGGGCTCCCCCGAGGGGCTCAGCTTGAGCTGCCCCCCCCCATCCTCACCAAGGTGATGGGTTGAAGACTGCACACTTTTACACTTATGGAAAAAAACAGTTTCTGATTTAGTTTACAGTGGTTTAAATCCCATTCTGACCACGGACCATGTGACCACGGACCATGTGACCACGGACCATGTGACTCTATCTGTTCTGCATTTATCAGTTTTGTTGCACTATCTGTGTTGTTTGTTTTTCCTTGTTCTGTAAAATTAACTCCAAATGTTCCTAAAGTAATTCTTATATTTTGATATCACTCAGAAATTTATATCTGCTTTGCAATGATTTGACTGTTACTTTTGATAATATTTTTACGATTTGCAGGACAGTAGTAATATCATGTATTTAACAATATCTGCAATTGAAAAATAAATCAAAATGCAAATATCAAAAATGTCTGTCTGTAATAACATATCTTTTTAAATTATTTTCTAGGTATAAGTAGATTTAAATCAACAGGAGGGAAAATCAGAATCTTCCCAACAGCCAAACATCAAACAAACACAAATACAAATCATAACATAAATGACTGAAATGAATTTGAAAGTTTTAGTTGCTTTTTCTGCGCTTTCTGGCAGCTTTAAAATGACCACGTGATAACGGCTATTTATTTCTAGATAAATTCATTGTTATTATTAGTTTAAATTTTATTTTTTTCTAGTTCGATCTTTATGGAAACTTTTTGTTGACAATGGTTTCAGACCGTGTATCTTTACTGAAAAGGCGACTTTTCTCACGTATCTGGCAATGTTTTGCTCAGGCGTTCTACGTCAGTAAAAGTCGACGGTCGCTCGTAAAATGACGTATGCGACGTGTTTGCAGTAATGAAAATAAACGGCAATCACAAAGCTACATCAAAGCTGGAGACACTTCGGCTGTGATACCGGGGTCGATACGGGGACAGTGGTACCAGCGGAGCCCGGGCTGATACGGACGGGTTCGCCCAACCTCGTACGGGTGGGAAAGAGCCGAACTAACAACGAGGTAAGTTAGCAGCGCTAGCCGGTCTGGTCTGTGTAGCTGCGTGCTAACACACACTGTCTGTTCTCATGTGGATGTGGGCAGTTCCGGTCTGAGTGGTATTTCCAACCGCTTATATCACAGTATAACAACGAGGACAGTGGAGCGGAACACGGAGCAGCGACACAGAAAGCAGCACTTTAAAGACGTCACCAGTGAACTAAAGTGTAGCTTTCTGTTTAGCCACAGCGGTGCTAACGTGCAGCCTGACAGTTTCCTCATTTTGCTGCTGCTGCTGCCGCCGCCGCCGCCGACACTCGGCTCCGGCTGCAGGGAGAATGTGATGACAGTGGACGTGCTGCTGGGTGTTGGATGTTGTTGGATGTTGTTGGACGTTGTTACTGAAGGACGAGGTTTTAAACAAACGGATGTGATTGACGGTGGACCAGTGGACCAGTGGACTAGTGTTAGTGTTCACCTTGTCTATGGTTGTTGTTTGGATTTAGACTGTTGTGAACTACAGGTATTATTCATCTTTGACTAATATTGATTTGTACTTGTAGTTTTATATGGTTTATAAAAAATACTTTTTCATGTTAAAAACACACTGTGTCAACAAGCAGCAAAATAACGGAGACCTTGAGTATTTCTAACTTCTTTATACTTTCAACTAGTATTTTCCTGTTTTTTCTGCTTTTTATATAGTCAGGACTTCTGCCCCATCCTACCCACGATGCTTCATAACACCATTGGATGTTATTTCAAACACTTCCTCCACGGCTGCTGTCATTGAACAACAATCATATCAAATGACAAAGCGCTGCATATTTCCCCACAGTGGGGCAGATACACCCCCCTGCCCCCCCGCCCCCTCTTAATCTGCCAACTGGTTTTGTGTTTAAGTGAATTTAGCACTCAGGGCTTTGGCCTGGACCCTACAACGTATACGAACAACAACACTTTCCTAATTCCTCTTAATATGAACTCAAATATACATAAATATATGTACTTTAATGGTATGTCATTCTGACTGTATGTCATTCTGACTGGTCATTCTGACTTGTATGTCATTCTGACTGTATGTCATTCTGACTGTATGTCATTCTGACAGGACACACCATGGCCCTAGACTCTGCCAGTGTGGACTCCAAGGCGGAGCTGACGGCTCAGTTGGAGCAGTGGGAGAGGGACCAGCAGGGCAGCACTCAGGACCTGGTCAACATCCTGACAAAGTAAAGAAAAAAACAAAACAAGAAAAGTTGGTAATAATGTCAACGCGGCTGGTGTTGTGACGTTTGTTCATCATGTGCTGTGTATTTCAGAATTTCTGAACTTGTTGAGAAGGAGACGGAGGAGTACCACAAAGTGGACCCAGACCCTTTTGACGACCGACACCCTGGTACGAACTCAAGCCGCACAGTAAAATCAGGGTGAAGGTTTGAATGTCCTGCAGCTGTTTGATTTTCCCCTCTCGGCCACCAGGCAGAGCAGATCCTGAGTGTGTGTTGGGGCACCTGCTGAAGATCCTCTTCAAGAACGATGACTTCATGAACACAGTAAGAAGTGGGACAGAAGCCGGACCGGGTTCCTTTCATATACAGATGTTTTCAAAGGTTTTCCTTTTGCAGCTGGTGAACAGTTACGTGATGTCCAGCAGAGAGTTCTCCCTCAACGCAGCAGCGTGTCGTCTGCTCCAGAACATCATGCCCGGTCTGGAGACGGCAGTGGTCTTCCAAGAGAAGGTTTTTCTTCTTCTTTGTTTTCTCTTGTTAGGAAATGGCAAATTTGTACAGCACAGATGTACACGGATGTACATGGATGTACACGGATGTACACAGATGTACACAGATGTACACGGATGTACATGGATGTACACGGATGTACACGGATGTACACAGATGTACACGGATCGACTGGTGGTTTTACGTTTGTGTCGGTGTTGTCTCCCCGTACGATTGTTGTTGTTTCTGTTGTGTTTGTCAAAGGAGGGAATTGTTGAGCGACTCTTTAAATGGGCCCAGGAGGCCGAGCAGCCGCTCAGGATCTACGCCACCGGCCTGTTGGCTAGTGCCATGGAGAACCAGGACAACGCTGCCAACTACAGGGAGGAGAACTCAGTGTTGGTCAGTCACAGGTTCTGTTTATAAACCATTCAAGTCTAAGGTTCTGCTGGTACCAGGTGCAGCCCCCCCCCCCCCCCCCCCCCTCCTCTGACCTGGTTTCTGTATCTGACTGCGACAGGTTCCGTTGATGCTGCATCGGTTACGTGAACTTCAGGACAAGGACAGTGAGAACAGGAGGGACATGAAAAGGCCCAGCCCCAGGAAGGCCCCCCCGGAGCCCCTGTTACCGTTGGACGAAGAGGCCGTGGACGGAGGATTTGAAGAAAAGCCCTTCACGTCAGACAGAAAGGGAGCCCAGAGTGAAGCTGCAGGAGCAGAGACGGAGGGAAAAATCTCTTTTTCAACCATGGAGCCTGAAAACGAGTTCTCCTTTCGTCTGAGCTCCCCCCACAGGACCAGCAGGTTCTCCAACGCTGCTGTCAAAACCATGATGAAGCCCATGTCTGCTCCCACTTCACTGACGCCAGCGGCTTCTTCTGAGAGGGGCTGCTACGTGAACAGGAAGACGGAGAGGGAGTACGGCAGAACCTCCAGACAGAAACTCCATTTCTCTTTGC
Source organism: Cynoglossus semilaevis (assembly GCF_000523025.1). Classification (NCBI taxonomy): domain Eukaryota; kingdom Metazoa; phylum Chordata; class Actinopteri; order Pleuronectiformes; family Cynoglossidae; genus Cynoglossus; species Cynoglossus semilaevis. The sequence goes on along the minus strand of NC_024316.1, from coordinate 19,514,275 downwards.
CAGAACCAGAGAGGAACTTCAGCGAACTTTCAAACAGCAGCTGGTCTGAGATGAGTCCCTGGGTGATCGGTAACAACTACCACCTCTACCCTGTCACTCCTGAGATCGAGCAGAGGCTCATCCTGCAGTACCTCACTCCTCTGGGGGAGTACCAGGAGGTTGGTTTACTACCAGTAGTCCGATTGATTTTCACACCGTGTCGTTACATCCATTTACACCAGGAGTTTTTTTTTTTTCTGCTTGTCTTTAACCTGGTTCATACGTCAGATGTTAGACCAACGTTTATGATTTTAAAAAAGAAAAAAGTTCTAAAGCAAGAAAAAAAAACAGATTGATAAAAACATTCTCCTTAGTCCGTCTGTGAAGATGATGAAAGGTTCAGTGTTCCTCACCCCCGTTCTCCTGCCTGTCCTCACCCCTGTCCTCAATCCCGTTCTCCTGCCTGTCCTCACCCCCGTCCTCACCCCTGCTCTCCTCCCCCCTCTTCTGTTTGCAGCTCTTGGCCGTCTTCATGCAGATGGGCGCTCGTGAGCTTCTCATGCACTACATGGATCTGAAACAGACCAATGACGTGCAGCTCACCTTTGAGGCTTTAAAGGTAAACGCCGTTGTTTAGTTCACAGAGACCCAAAGGTCGACCTCTTGACGACCTCTTGACCTTTTGTCTTTCTGCCCTAGTACCTGGCGTCTTTGCTGTTGCACAAAAAGTTTGCGGCAGAGTTTGTAGCTCATGGAGGTGTTCAGAAGCTGCTGGAAATACCCAGACCGTCGATGGCTGCCACCGGGGTGTCGCTGTGCCTTTACTACCTGGCCTATAACCAGGACGCCATGGAGAGGGTACGGAAACCGACTGAGACCGACTAAATCGTGGGTCGGTCGTGAACGGCCGACTCTGATCAGAACCACTCCTTCTTGTTTCTGCAGGTGTGCATGTTGCCTCATGCCGTCCTGTCCGACGTGGTGGCCTACACCCTGTGGCTGCTGGAGTGCTCTCATGCGTCCGGCTGCTGCCACGCCACCATGTTTTTTTCCATCTCTTTTTCTTTCCGTGCCATCCTGGAACTGTTCGACCGCCAGGACGGGCTGCGGCGCCTGGTCAACCTGGTACGATTCCCCGGCCCTGAGCCACGTGTTTGATAACATTAGCTGATTGTGACCTTTTTAATTAATCCAACGTTGAACCCGCCTCCAGATTAGCACACTGGAGATCCTGAACACTGAAGACCAGGGGGCGCTGCTGAGTGATGATGAGATTTTCTCCAGCAGGCAGACTGCCAAGCACACCTGCATGGCACTGCGCAGGTACTTTGAAGCCCACCTGGCCATCAAGGTAGAGCAGGTGAAGCAGTCCCTGCAGCGCACTGAAGGGGGCGTTCCCATTCACTCCCAACCCTACTACAAGGTGAGTCAGGAGGAGGAGTCCTGGAGTCACAGCAGGAGGCGGTCTTCCTGCCCTGACCCTCTGCCTCCATCTTGTTTCCCAGGCGGTCAGCTACACCCGTGAGCAGGTGGTGGAGATGATGGAGTTCCTGATAGAGTACGGACCTCTGCGGCTCTACTGGGAACCAGCCGAGGTCTTCTACAAGCTCTCCTGCGTCCAGCTCCTCCTCCAGCTGACGTCCATCGCCTGTGACTGGAGAACCTACTACGGCAGGTACAAAAACAGATCCAGACTCAGAGGGAGAGACGCAGAGGGGACAGGGGGGGGGGGGGGGGGGGGGGGGGGGGGGGGGGGAGTGTAGAGAGGTCAGAGGACGTGCAGATTAACAACAGTCTAGAAACCATACGATGATAAAGAACAATGAAGGCGTGACTCTAATTTGAATGTTGATTGGCTCCCCCTGCAGGAGTGACACGGTCCGTTACGCCCTGGACATCCTCAGTATCCTCACTGTGGTGCCCAAGACCCAGCTGCTGTTGTCTGAGGCCGTGGCCGTGCTGGACGAAGGAGGGTCCACCGTCTCCACAGTCGGTCAGTGTCCTGCGTCCTCAGCTGAAGACATAGTCCGCAGAAATCTGTCCACACGATACGTGTCACGATACGGCGGCTACCACACCATATATTGTGATGAATTGTGATACTCTAGTCACCCCCCCCCCCCACAAACACACACACACACACACCCCCAACCCCCAGTGTAGCTGTAGTCCCAGTGTGATCCTAGTCTCAGACTCTGGAACAGGAATATTGGACTGGTGTTTGGTGATAAACTGATGGAGGAGATTGATACGGGATCAGGAACAGAAAAATACTGCAGTATTTCAGTGTACTAGTGTCTTTGTAGTACGGTCCTAGCTTCTTGTGTTTCCTCCCAGGGATGAGTATAGTCCTGGCTGTGGCCGAGGGAGAAGTCTTTGTGAACGATGCTGAGATCCAGAAGTCGGCTCTGCAGGTCGTCATCAACTGCGTCTGTGCTCCAGACAAACGCATCTCCAGCATCGGCAAGTTTATTGCAGGAACGCCGCGGCGCCGCCTGCCCCAGCAGACCAAGGGCAGTGAGATCGTTCTCACCAGGATGTGGAATGTTGTGCAGTCCAACAATGGCATCAAGGTAGAGTGACCTCTGACCTCTAACAGCTCTTTGATGAACTCACTACTGAACCACACCACACTTCACGTCCCCCCCCTCCCTCTGTCCTCACCCCCAGGTCCTGCTGTCCCTCCTGACGGTGAAGATGCCCATCACTGATGCGGACCAGATCCGAGCTCTGGCCTGTAAGGCTCTGGTGGGTCTGTCCCGCTCCAGCACGGTCCGACAGATCATCAGCAAACTGCCGTTGTTCAGCAGCGGACACATCCAGCAGCTGATGAAGGAACCCGTGCTGCAGGACAAACGCAGCGAACACGTCAAGTTCTGCAAGTTTGCTGCCGAGCTGATCGAAAGGATTTCTGGGAAACCGCTGCTGATTGGTACAGACGTGTCTCTGGCGTGGCTGCAGCGGGCCAGTGTGGTGGCCCAGTCCAGGATCACCTTCCCAGAGAAGGAGCTGCTGCTGCTCATCAGGAACCACCTGGTGGCCAAAGGCCTCCATGACACGGCCTTCACCCTCACCAAAGAGGCGGAGCTCCCCATGACCTGTCAGTCTCACTCTTCACATTCAGCTTCTACCTTCCCCTCTGTCGTCCCCCCTCCTCCCACCTCCCCTGCTGCCGTTCTCCCCCCCACCCCCCGCCCCGGCCACGCCCACCGGCCC
>NC_024316.1:19502780-19507853 GCF_000523025.1 Cynoglossus semilaevis | reverse complement strand
CCCCCCTCCCCTGCTGCCGTTCTCCCCCGCACCCCGCGCCTGGCTAACGGCGTGGGTCCCAGACTCACGACCCACCCCGCTCATCTGTCCAGCACCGTCTGCGGTCACCCACAGACTCGTCCTTGTACATCGCAGGCCACCGGACCCCACTCCACAGCTTTACCCTCCACATCAGCCCCTCACCCCGGCAACGGAACCCCGCTGATCGGTCGGATCGTCTTTTCTCGAGAACGCCAAACCATATGTTCCTCAGCGAGCTGCAAGAAATCTCGTGTCCTGCGTCAGAAGTCGGACCACGGCGCCTTTAGTCAGAGTCCAGCCATGAAGAAACAGTTGGACAGACACCTGCCCTCCCCCCCCGCGCTGGACGGCATCATCACAGAGTACCTGAGGGAGCAGCACGCCCGCTGTAAAAACCCCGTGGCCACCTGCCCGCCTTTCTCCCTTTTTACCCCCCACCAGTGTCCTGAGCCCAAACAGAGACGCCAGGCTCCCGTCAACTTCACGTCCAGATACACACGAAGAGTGATCTACCCAAAGTACGGCGGCGTGGACGGAGGATGCTTCGACAGACACCTGATCTTCAGTCGGTGGGTTCAGAGTTTTGGACTTGTTTCCTTTCCGCGCCCACTTGTTCCTACCCCGTCTGTTTCCTTCTGCCCAGGTTCCGCCCCATCTCCGTGTTCAGGGAGGCTGACGAGGATGAGAGCGGCTTCATGTGCTGTGCCTTCTCGGCCCGTGAGCGGTTCCTGATGCTGGGGACCTGCACGGGTCAACTCAAACTCTACAACGTGTTCACAGGTCAAGAAGAAGCCAGCTACAGCTGCCACAACTCTGCCATCACACACCTGGAGCCCTCACGGGTCAGTAGGTCAACTGCAACCACACCTGGCCCAGTTAGCAGCCCGCGGGCCACATACACGTCAACACAACATCACCATCGACCCAGTCTGTGGTCGGAAACAGTCAGAAACAACAGTTGGCCAATGAAAAACATCGTTTGTATTTGTTTACATGGATGAAGTTTAGAGTCAGGGTTAGAGTTAAAGTCAGGTTAGAGTCAGGGTTAGAGTTAAAGTCAGGTTAGAGTCAGGGTTAGAGTTAAAGTCAGGTTAGAGTCAGGGTTAGAGTTAAAGTCAGGTTAGAGTCAGGGTTAGAGTTAAGTGTTGATAAACATAGATCGATACTTTTAAATGTTTTAATAATTCTCCTGTTGTTTCAGGACGGCTCTCTGCTCCTGACATCTGCCTCCTGGAGTTACCCTCTGTCCACACTGTGGGGCATGAAGTCTGTGTTTATTATGAAGTAAGTGAAGTACTGAGAGTACACGAGTACACGCAGCTTCATTGAAGGATTCATGGAGTTGGAGCTGTTACTTCAACAATCTTTAGCTAGTTTTGATTAGCATTCAGCTACATCATCATATTTAGCTGTTAGCATTAGTTTTCATTATGTTTTTTGAACTTTTACTACCTTTCTACTTCACTCCAGTCATCTGTTACTCTTTGGGAGTGTTGTGACCTTTGACCTCTGTTGTTGTTGTTGTTGAACTGCTACCCCCCTCCGGCCCCCCCCCTCTCTCGTCCGTAGACATTCCTTCCTCGGCGACCATTACGTGGAGTTCAGTAAACTTTCTCAGGACCGGGTCATTGGAACTAAAGAACACATCGCTCGTGTAAGTCAGGGTTCTGTGGACGTCAGGTTCTGACCATGACCCCTCCGGTCCTCACCCGTCCTCACCCGTCCTCACCTCTGCCCCCTCAGATTTATGACATCCAGACGGGGCAGGTGACGCTCACGCTCAACAATCCCGACCTGGCCAACAACTACAAGAAGAACTGTGCCACCTTCAACCCCACCGACGACCTGGTGCTGAACGACGGCGTCCTCTGGGACGTGCGCACGGCTCAAGCCATCCACAAGTTTGACAAGTTCAACATGAACATCAGCGGCGTGTTCCACCCCAACGGCCTGGAGGTCATCATCAACACGGAAATCGTATCCTTGATCGTCGGGTTGATGAGGTCAGAGGTCAGAGTTAGCTCTGACCTCTGACCTCATATCATGACTGATAACAAAACAGATTTGAAGGTCACAAAGGTCAAACTCGTCCTACAGTCAACAGCACATCGAGTGTTTGTCTGGTGAGAACCGGTACTTGATGTAGAACCTAGTCTTAGTTGGAGCGAAAGGCTTCTCCGTGACCTTTGACCCTGTTTTGAAGAAGAGTCAATGATTGGTTTGAACTGAAAGAGAATTCTGTCACAGACAGAAAGTAACGTCCAGGAGCGGTCCGTGACCCGGTGTTTGGGCACCTCTGTTTGTTGTTTGTTCTTGACTGGACAAACAGTGGGATCTTCGGACGTTCCATCTGCTCCACACGGTTCCTGCTCTGGACCAGTGCAGGATTGTCTTCAACAACAACGGCACCATCATCTACGGGGGTAATTACTGACACCACACTGTCTGTGGCTGTGTCTGTGTCTGTGTGTCGCCCTAAACCATATGGACAGCAGGGTGAGTGTTGGACTGACAACAGAACCAGCTGGTTCCTGCTGCCACACAGAGGGACCTGGACCTGGACCTGGACCTGGACCTGGAGCTGGACCTGGAGCTGCCTGATGATTGAACATAGACTGACTGTCAGCAGTTGAAGGAGAATGAATGATGAAGATGATGATGATGATTCTCTCCCCCCTCCTTCTCTCTACAGCGATGCTCCAGGCGACGATGAGGATGACATGATGGAGATGCAGATGAAGAGTCCGTTTGGTTCGTCCTTCAGGACTTTCAACGCCACAGACTACAAACCCATCGGTACTGATCTCTGATCAGAATCATCTGTAGAATCAAAAAGATTTCAATGATTTCCTTCAGTTCCAGGTTTTATTGACTGACCCTGACCCTGTTCATGACCTCTGGTCACTTCTCTCACACACACACACACACACACACACACACACTCCTGACTTTATCCACTGTATCGCTACTATTGAAGTCAGAAATAAATCAGATTCCTCCATGTACCACTAGAGGGAGCTCCAGAGCCAGAGCTTGAGAACCACATGTTCAGTGACGTTTAAATAGTTAGTGAGTTGATCTGCGTCAGTACCTCATCGTGGTCAGTATTTGAACCAGTGACATGTTTGAACTGAGGTCAAAGGTCAAACTCCGCCTCTTTGTCCCTCAGCCACTATCGACGTGAAGAGGAACATCTTTGACCTGTGCACAGACACCAAGGACTGTTACCTGGCTGTGATCGAGGTACAGTACTGCAGTACTGAGTACTCGACCGTGAGGTTCTGAGACGCGTGTTTGATGTGGATGTTGTTCTGTCCAACAGAACCAGGACTCTGTCAACACAGACACGGTGTGTAGGCTGTATGAAGTGGGCCGACAGAGACTGGCTGAGGAAGAGGAGGAGGACGAGGAGGACCAGGTACGTGTTCTGACCCGGGGGAGGAAAGGTCCACGCCCCACAGTATGAGAAACACACCTTTGTTTTTACGCAACAGGAGGATGACGATCAGGAAGAAGACGAAGACGACGATGACGACGACGACTCCGATGAGGACGTGGACACCGACCCTCTGCTCGCCGAACTGGAGAACGACAACGGTGGAGAAGATGACGATGAAGAAGAGGATGATGGGAATGAGGAATTCTCCCCCTCCGACGAGGAGGTGGCCCGTCTCCTGGACGAAGGCGACCCAGAAGTTGGAGATGATGACGATGATGACGATGAAGACGAGGACTCTGACAATGAGGACGGCGATCATGACGGAGAAAACGGTGAGTCACGGTGGTGCAGCGGTGTCAGAGGTTCGCCGGCACGTGGTCGTTGTTTTAATTAATTAACAACCAATTTTCTCAGACGTTCCCAATTCGTTATTAGTCGGAAAGTCCGATAATATCGGCCGACTGATATTATCGACTCTATTTGCATTGATTACATTGATGTGTGCTCTACAATTATAAACACTAGATGGCAGCATTGCAGCTCATTAATCAACATTGATAACCAGATCCATAATATCTCCAGGAGATCAGTAATATTTTAATTCTGTCCCCTAGGGGGCAGAAAATGGTTGAGAAACACTGTTTTAACCCCTGACCTTAGTGAGCAGGCAACACTTGACTTCACCACTGACCCACCGTATCGTTGAAGGGACTAGTTATTATTGTTGTTGTTTTCAGCAGTGTTTCCTCTGAAGGTTCTTTTCTGATGTTCTGACCGTGGCTCTGGACTCACTTGTTTGTCTTGAACAAACCAGTTCAAACCCCAATGCCCTGACGGGGGTAAATAATGTTGATATTTGAAGGAGACTGTTTTCAGTTCTGAACTGGTACTGCAGTATCTGAAGAGAGTACTACAGTCACAGGTCGTGGTTTTAAAGCATTGAAGTTTCATTGAATTGAATTGTTTTTGAGATGATCTTCATCTTCTTCATCTTCATCTTCATCCTCATCATCCTCAGCAGCAGCTCGTTGTTTTTCTAATCCTGTCTTTGTGGTGCTTTGAACAGACAGCTCAGACAACTCCGACCTGGAGGATGACATCATCTTATCCCTGAATGAGTGAGGAGAACTCTTCAACGTCCAGCACCAGGAACTGGACCGTCGTTCTGGACGCGGCCACGTGGACGTTCTGCTACAGAACAGAGTGGAGGAGAGAACGTCTGTCAGTGTGGAACCGTTCTCCACAGGCAGCACGCTGACGTCAAAGATTGTATTTCAGATGGTTTTATAACTGAACTCCTCCATCCTCACCTTCCTTATACCTCCTTCCTTCTTCTTCCTGTTTTTGCTGGCATCATCTCCTTCACTGAAGACTTCATCACTGTCCACTGAAGTAAAGTTGATGGAGGAGGAGGAGGAGGAGGAGGAGGAGGAGTGTAGATGCAGAACAGTTTTATATTTTTGACCCGACCTGTTCTTTAATCGACTTCTTCATTTGGACTCTTTATACCAGACTTCATTTCTGAAGTGTTTTGTAGTGAAAACTTCTGGACTCTGCACAGATGTGTGACATCACACACACACACACACACACACACACACACACACACACAC
>NC_024316.1:19495374-19502482 GCF_000523025.1 Cynoglossus semilaevis | reverse complement strand
TTAAACACCGGCGCGCTGTACACCCACACACACACACACACACACACCTCCAGGCTCGTCTCACAGCAGCGTCTTCTGTCAGAGTCCAAACATGACCTTCAGATAAGACCAAGAGACACACCTGACGGGTCACCTGACATGTTTGTGCATTGACTTCGTGGTGGTGGTGGCGGTGGTGGCGGTGGTGGCGGTGGTGGCGGTGGTGGCGGTGGTGGCGGTGGTGGCGGCGTGGACGTGGACGTGGACGTGGACGTGGACGCCCAGCACTTCTGTACCTTTTCTTTTTGAAGTGCGAACATTTCAATCTTTCTCTTCATGCTTGTGTATAAATGTTTTGTTCTCGGCCAATGGGATTGTCTCCTGTTGACCTTCCTGACACAGAGTCTGTATCTAAAGTATTTTACTAAGAATAAAGCTGCAAAATCTATTGGTCTGTCTCTTAAATGCAGTAGAAAAGTCGGACCAGTTGTGGTGTGTGTGTGTGTGTGTGTGTGTGTGTGTGTGTGTGTTGAGGTAAAGGTTTCCAGGTAAGTCCATCTGTCACCAAACATTTATGTTTATACATATATATATATTTATATATTCTGTACATACTATGTTGGCGTTGACAAAACCGTCAAAAAGACCAGGTCACGTGACCAAAACATTTACTCATTTATAGTTTTTATTTTTGAACTTATTATTATTATTATGTAAGGCAATAATGTGTGATGTAACGGTGTAATTTATTTGTTTTTATTATATAATGATAATATTTCTTCTGGGTGTTGAGGATGAAACAGGAAATGATCAACGACTAAAAGAGAAACGATCAAAACGATTAAAAACGATTAAAAACGATGGCAGTGTTCGGAGAACAGGCCGCAGCTGAAATGCGACAGACACAGCAGAAGATACTGGAGCTAGCGGAGTGCGTGCATGCGTGCGTGCGCGCCCGTGTGATCGTACATGAGGTGGGCACGAAGACTGCATCAGACTGGAGGAACACACACGCGCGTGCGCCAGGACATAACAGAGCAGAGACGCCGCGGCTCCGCTGCTCCGAGCTCCGTCCTGAACTATTCTTTCTTTCCTTCCTTCTTTCCTTCTTTCCTTTCCTCCTTCCTTTCTCCCGTCCTCCCCCCCAGCCCCCCCTGCACACGCAGATGTATGCCGAGCCCAGGACGCTGATTCCGCTCCTTCCATGATGTAGTCCTGGAGCTCCTCAGCCTCCAGCCCGCAGCCTTCACTACAATCATCGACATCATGAAGCTTTCAGCGTCGAGGGCTGAATAACCAAAGATGTGGATTCCTACAGAGGAGGAGAAGATCGGAGTTGGTGAGTCCTCCCTTCCTCTCCTTCCTCCTTTCCTTGACTTTCATGATAAACATGGCAGTGTGCTCATTTTCAGTCAGACCATTTTAGACCATCGACATTTTCACACTCTTCCCTCCTTCATCTTCCTCTCCATCCTGTTGTCATCATGGTCACTGCACCCAGTCAAAGTCACACACACTTCTACCGCCTGACGTGCACGGCTGGTGGCTGAATAGAAAGGGGGAATTGCGTGGGATGACACAGACTGCAGCCTCCAACACAGCAGCTCGGACCGTCCTCCCCCCCAGGTCCGTCCGTCGTCCGTCCGTCCGTCCATCGTCCATCGTCCGTCGTCCGTCCTCACTCCGCCGCCTCTCGGCTTCACTTATCGGAGAAAAGCAGTGACGATGATGCGCCAGTGTTGCATTATTGGCCTTTAATTGTATCATGGAGGGGGAGAATGGAGTGGAAGAGGGGGTGAGGGGTGAGGGGGTGGGGTTGGAGGATGCGATTTGTGCCGTACCACAAGGGGGCATCGTGACTGCGTACCTCCAACAGGTGTAGAGACTGGAGTGTGTTTAGAATCAGTACCAGGGGAGACGAGAGTGTCTGTTACTGGTACTGTTACTGCTGGTACTGTTACTGCTGCTGCTGCTGCTGCTGCTGCTGCTGCTGCTGCTGCTGTTACTGCTGCTGCTGTTACTGCTGCTGCTGCTGCTGCTGCTACTGCTGCTGCTGCTGCTGTTACTGCTGCTGCTGTTACTGCTGCTGCTGTTACTGCTGCTGCTGTTACTGCTGCTGCTGCTGTTACTGCTGGTACTGTTACTGCTGCTGCTGCTGTTACTGCTGCTGCTGTTACTGCTGCTACTGCTGTTACTGCTGGTACTGTTACTGCTGCTGCTGCTGTTACTGTTACTGCTGTTACTGTTACTGCTGGTACTGTTACTGCTGCTGCTGCTGCTGCTGTTACTGCTGCTGCTGCTGCTGCTGCTGCTGCCACTGAAGTGTTTAACGTGTGTGTTATAATCTGGGTCTAGATCTGAACCCCTTCAGTTCTAGACTCCGTGGTTCTTATATTTTCGTCGTAGTTTACACTGATGAACAGAGTTTTTTGTTATCATAACAAATATAAATAACCAACAGGTCAAAGTTGAACTCACTACTCTCTGAGTTAAACAATGATCTTTAAAACATTTACATAAGTAATGACTAATTAACTAAATATTTGATGACCGCCTGCAGGCCCTCTGTGGACCCTCGGTGGGTTGCGTACCCAATGTTGAGGCCCTGTGTCGTAGGGCTTTCATTAGTGAGGATGAGTCATGTCCAGATGCTGTACTCTTCCTTACTACTCATGGTACACACACACGTACACGCCCACACTTCTACACTCTGTGTGTGTGTGTGTGTGACACAGCGTGGTCATGAACACGTCATAAAAAGCTGCAGGATATTCTAACAGTGACAGCGTTAACACCGAGTCCACGCTGGTCTGTGGTCACATGATGGCGCTACACTGTGGTGCAGTAGTTTGTAGCTGTGGACTGATGGAGGAGGTGAGGGGAGGAGGTGAGGGGAGGAGGGGAGGAGGTGAGGGGAGGAGGTGAGGAGGTGAGGAGGGGAGGGGAGGAGGTGAGGGGGGGAGGTGAGGAGGTGAGGAGGTGAGGGGAGGAGGTGAGGAGGTGAGGGGAGGAGGTGAGGGGAGGAGGTGAGGGGAGGAGGTGAGGAGGGGAGGAGGGGAGGGGAGGAGGTGAGGAGGTGGGGGGAGGAGGTGAGGAGGTGAGGGGAGGAGGTGAGGAGGTGGGGGGAGGAGGTGAGGAGGTGAGGAGGTGAGGAGGTGAGGGGAGGAGGTGAGGAGGTGGGGGGAGGAGGTGAGGAGGTGAGGGGAGGAGGTGAGGAGGTGGGGAGGGGAGGAGGTGAGGAGGGGAGGAGGAGAGGGGAGGAGGTGAGGAGGTGAGGGGAGGAGGGGAGGGGAGGAGGTGAGGGGGGGAGGTGAGGAGGTGAGGAGGTGAGGGGAGGAGGGGAGGGGAGGAGGTGAGGAGGTGAGGGGAGGAGGTGAGGAGTCTGTTTGGATCCGTGACGATGGTGAAGCAACAGTTCAGCTCAGCCTCCACATCAGGAGTGAGCTGGCGCTGTCTGTGGTGCTGTAACAGGCGCTGTGGTGTGTATCTGCGCACACACACACACACACACGTGCAGACGTACACACACCGTACCAGAGTGGAACGTACGACAGTAACCATCACAAATACAAACCTTAAAGTTAAGGTGGTGTTGATGAATTAATGACTAATAAACGTTCGTGTTAATGCAGTGACCTGGGTGATGACCTCTGTCCTGGGGTCATCACAGTGACCTCTGTCCTGTTCTTAGGTCAGTGTATTATGTTACTGTGAATATGGTATACAGTACTGTCCTGACGGTGTGGCACACACTCTGTGTACTCTGTGTACTCTGTGTACTGTGTCATCGACCTGCAGTTTTTATGCAGATGAGGAGAAAAACAACGACAAATAAAAACTTGACCAATCACGTGAAGAGGAACTCTGAGAACAGGTTTCATCCTGTCATCACGGCTGTCAATCAATTTAATTATTGATTAGTCACATGCTTTACCACAGTCAAGTCACCATTAATTGCTCATTAGTCCCTCATTAATGTAAAGGATCTTCCACACTGGCCAACAGTCAACAACCATGGCAGGATTCAAACCTGCAACCCTCCGGTAACAAGCACAAACGTTTTCACCACTGAGCCACAGCCCTGACCTCTGTGCCTGTTTGAAGCCCTAGTATTGGGACGATTTACCTTCATTTATGTGGTGTACGTAGTCAACCACCAGGTGGTGCTGTGACGAAACAGGAAGTCCAGTTGTGTGAGACCAGTTTAGTAGTTTGAAATAATGTTAGCACGAACATGGACAGACAGAGAGACAGACAGAGAGACAGACAGACAACTGACCGTCTCTCCAACTCCTGTCCTTCATCTGCTTCACATCCACGAGCTGCTCATTTTGACTGCAGTGGAGAAAACACTCCAGTTTGTAGATGATCTGTTACCATAGAAACCAAAGCAGGAAGTAGGAACTCATTACTCCCAAACAGACACCCCCTCTGACCCCCCCCCCCCCCCCCCCCCCCCCCACTGAGTTCACTGGCTCGTTTATTAGCATAATGATATACATTCACAAAGTCCCCGAAGGCTACAAAACACAGGACAGTCCTCTCAGTCAATGACAAAGACAGCCTGTAGGGGGCAGTGATGCAACTCACAACAGTCAGACCTGCCAGGTAAAACCATAGAAAATGAAGGGGCCGCGTTAGCTTAGCCTAGCCGTGGTGAAGCCTGCCTCTTGAAATGACCAAGATTGTGCTAACGCAGAGCTAACACAACGTCCTTGTACTTTGTGGTTATTGCATTAACATGTGTCTACCACTAGGGGTGTAACAATACACTAAAGTCGTGATGTGATACGATTCGCAATTTCTTTTGTTCGTTTACAATATGATTTTATCACTTAAAAAAACGGTGACCAAATCAGTTCTTTCTTTGTCAGAACTCTGTAAACTCTCCGTCACCGAAACGGTCTGTGAACCTCAACAACTGACACTGTTCTCTAAAATAACAGAATAGAAGGAAAAAAAACAAGGAAGTGGAAAGAGTTCCACTGGAGAACACTGTTGGTGTCTGTGGAACCAGTTCTTCCCACGTTCTGTTCCAACACCTGAACGTCTCTCAGCCTACGTAGGACCTGACGTCTGGGTTTAACGGCGGCTCAACCAAAGTTTTTAGGCGCGTAACGCCCCCTACTGGACTAGAGTATGACCAGGTAACGCAGCCTACTCCTTACGTCTTGATGAAAGGTTCTTTTTTTTTTTCAACCGATGCGAATTGTCACGCATTTGTATCGATTGTTAACCGATTCACGGTGCATCGTTACATCCCTAGCTACAACGCTAGGTTCGAGTTACCTGCGGTAAGACAGTGACGTTAACATGCTACATGCTAGGTGTATGTAATGTTCGTGTCCTGCGTCCCGTGTCAGTCAGTTACAGTCAGTCTTAGGGGTTTCTGTATTTATTGGTTTAAAAGTTCTGACCCAGTTCACTGGGTTCGTTAATTAACCAGCGCCTCCGTTCATGTTAACTAACTCCTCTGTGGGAGGGAGGAGGGGGGGGGGGGGTCTCCAAGGTACAAGGTTCTTCTTTACATTTTCATGGTTCGTTCATTTATCATCACATCATCAACACAGTTCCTGGACACAGCGAAGAAATGTACTTCATTTTTACTAATTTATTCAAATCCAGTCATGTCATTGACTCTTTTTCTTTTCTTTATTTTTCACTCAGACTCTGGTCCAAACAGAACAGAGTCTGAAAGTGAAAATGATCCTTCAGTACCAGTACCAGTACCAGTGTGTAGTAACAGCTGGTACCGGCTGACCAGTCCTTTAATTTTCTCAGGTTAAGAAACTCTGCTGCATGAACTGAGGCCTGCAGTAAGGCACGACCGTTACCCACCATCCCACCGTGCACTTCCTGTTGTGTTCCTCTGTCACTGATGATGTATTTCCTGTCTGCTCTCACGTCCACAGTCATCTGCAACTTCCGCTCATCGATTTGTCAGACGCTGGTTCTGGAGATCGGGGAGAATGTCCAGATCCTGGAGAAGAGTGAAGGTAAGGACGGTCAGTGGCAGCTGGTCGATACCGGACCAATCAGGAGGTTTGATGACGTTCATCTGATTGAACGAGTGTTCAGGTTCTANNNNCGCTTGTTCTCCCCCCCCCCCCCCCGCCCCCCCCCCCCCCCCCCCAGGCTGGTACCGAGGCTTTTCCACCAAGAAACCTTCCATCAAGGTGAACTCCACGACAACAAACACAGAAACCACTGCTTTTCATCATCACAATCGTCACGTTCACCTAAAGTTTACGCCTGTTTTAAATCAACGTTGATCCGTCAACTTCACCTGATGTTTTTTTCCGTCCACAGGGGATTTTTCCGGTCAGCTACGTCCACATCAAGAAATGCACAGTGACCAACAGGGGGTGAGTTCAGGATTCAGTTGATGAAGAAGCTAGTTGACAACAACAACCACAACGACAACAACAACCACAGTAATACGGTGTGCCGTGCTAACTCTGGTGTTGTGGTGTTTTCCCGTGGACCCTGAACAGACTGTGTGAGACTGTAGTGCCCCTGGAGGACCCCATCATCACAGAGACCACCTCCACGCTGCAGGAATGGGGCGTTCTGTGGAAGCAGCTCTATGTGGTCAGTAACACAGAACAGTTCATGTTGTTGTCTCGACAGCAGGGGGTGCTAATGAGTCCAACACATTCACTCTGACTGTACTGTGACTGTAACTGTTGGAGACAGACGGTGGTGATTGGTCAAAGGGACTGGTCTGCTGACCAGTCTTTATAATGTAGTACCTGGTACACACACAGTACCACTGTAGTACCTGGTACACACACACAGTACCACTGTAGTACCTGGTTCTGTCTGTCACCTGTGTCTGTGGTTGAAGTCCGGTGTCCTGGTCAGTGATGTCACCGTCTCCTCTACAGAAACACAAGGTCGACCTGTTCCACAAACTCCGTCACGTGATGAACGAGCTGATCGATCTACGTCGGCAGCTGATCCAGGGTCACCTGACCCAGGACCAGACCCGAGAGATCAAACGTCACATCACGGTCCGACTGGACTGGGGCAACGAGTGAGTACTGTTGGGGGGGGGGGGGGGGGGGGGAGTACAAATGAGTAAATATTCATCAAGATACAAGAAGAAGAAGAAGAAGGTTAGCAGTTA
>NC_024316.1:19492075-19495051 GCF_000523025.1 Cynoglossus semilaevis | reverse complement strand
CCCCCCCGTCTCCTCTCCCTCCTCTCTGTCTCAGGCACCTGGGTTTGGACCTGGTTCCCAGAAAGGAGTTTGAGATGGTGGATCCAGACCAGATCAGTGTGTCGGAGCTCTACAAACTGGTACGGTGGTTCAGTGGATCATACGCTGACCTGACGTTTACATAAAGACACAATCGCTGCTCCACAGCTGGAGGCCTGTTGTGGTTGGATGTGGTTGGATGTGGTTGGATGTCTCCGTGACAAAGGTCTCTGCATTAACTATATTCCCTGCTGAGCTGGGACGTGTCCCCACGCTGTCCCCTGGTGGACGTTGTCGGCAGTGCGTGAGCCTGTGGCTCCTGTTTCTGTAGGCTGTGGGTGAGAGTGACTTGGTCTCCCCTCATTGTTTGGTTCGTGTGTAGGGGGCGCTGCAGCGTTACACAGTCCAGGCTGTAGTGTCTGTGTCCAGTTCACCTCTGACCTCTCTGACCTCTGACCTGTTTTCTCTTTTCAGCACGTGTCCAGCAGACACTGTGGTCAACAAAGCACAAACCAGGTACAGACTGGACCATGGGTTCAACACTGGTCCTTCACACACACATTCATGTTGTCTTCACTCTCTGATGTTTCTTTGTTTCTTTTCTTCAGACCAGATGTAGAGATAACATGAAGTACAGGTGTACCAGTACAGTACACTACGGTACGGTACAGTACGGTACGGTAGTGTACGGTACTGCACCGTAAGGGTTAGGGTTCCTTCTGTTTCTAGAAGGTTTGAACTCTGGTCCTGGTCTCATTTGTTTACTTTTGTCAACAGTTCCAGTGACTGGAACTGTTCTTCCTCCATTACATGAACCAGATATTGAAACTCCTTTAGGTTAGACCTAGTGGAGTTCTCACTGACGGCTGCTGCTGTACATACAGTGACCTCTGACCTCTGACATCACCACCACAGCTCCACCCATCTATCCACAGAGGCAGGTTTCACAGGAACCTTCTCCTTCATGGTCTTTTCTTCTCCGTTTCCAGGGCGACAGCGTGAGGCAGCGCCATGGCGACGGTTGCCGTGTCCCTGTGTCACATCACCTTTTCATTAATCTGAAGAGCTTCACGTACAACAGCATCAGTGAGGATGCTGATGTTTTCTTCTCTCTCTACGACTTTCGCGAGGCCAAACAGATCAGGTTTGGTTGGAGAGGACGGGGGAGGACGGGGGAGGACGGGGAGGACGGGGAGGACGGGGGAGGGAGACGGCTCATGGTGTGGTCATGAAGTCTGAGGACCTGATGTATCTGAGTGCTTCTAGAACTTAGGAAATGAAGTCACTAAGCACTAATGGAAATGTGATCCCCTAGGGAGAGTACCACCAGTGGTACACGCACCTCAGGTTGAGGACCACTGTGTTTATAGATGCTTTCTCTTTAAATGTTTCATTAGTACTAGCTCGAGTAGTGGATGTTACTCTGGTACTGTTACTGCAGTACTGTTACTGAGGTACTGTTACTGCAGTACTGTTACTGAGGTACTGTTACTGCGGTACTGTTACTGTAGTACTGTTACTGTAGTACTGTTACTGCGGTACTGTTACTGCGGTACTGTTACTGTAGTACTGTCCCGCAGGAAGGTTTAGGGGGGGTTGGTACGGTGCAGTGTGATGTGGGTGGAGACTGCTGCCCCCGCGACCTGGTAACGGATAAGTGGGTGAAAATGGATGGATTGATGTTACTGCAGTACTGTTACTGCTCCTGAGTTCTTCATCTTCCGTCTCCTCTTCAGTGAGAAGTTCATGGTGAAACTGAACAAAAATGGAGGACCAAAGAACCCTGAGAAGGTGGATCGTATGTGTGCTCTCTTCACGGTGAGGTCTTGACCTTTGACACAGGCTCAGTGTTGTCACCATGACAACCATCACAGCGTCACATTTCTGTTTTCTGCTCCAGGACCTGAGCAGTAAAGACTTGAAGAGAGACCTGTACATCATCGCCCACGTCATAAGAACAGGTGAAGTACCAGGCTGCAGTAACTGAAACAACCTGTGGAGGCATCACTGAGCTCAGAACGTATTCACTGGTGTAAAGTCACATCGTGATCTGGTTTTCTTCATCCGTTCCTTCCACGTCCAGGTCGGATGCTGCTGAATGACTCAAAGAAAGGCCCCCCCCACGTGCAGTACCGACGACCTTATGGCTGTGCGGTCCTGGCCATGAGTGACGTGTTCCACACCATCACTGACCTGAAGGAGGAGAAGGACTTTGTACTGAAGGTTTACACGTGAGCCACAGTTTGGTCATGTTTCAGTGAATATGAACACACTTTGATCAAAGTTAATGCTAATGCTAACAATAATGATAATAATGATAGCAATAATAATAATGATAATAATAACAATGATAATAATGATAATGATAATAATAACAATAAAAATAATGATAATAATGATAATAATAATACTAATGATAATAATGATAATGATAACAATAATAACAATTATAATAATTATAATAACAATAATAATAATGACGATAATAATAATGATAATAATAATGATAATAATGATAGCAATAATAATAATAATGATAATAATGATAACAATAATGATAATGATAATAATAACAATAATAATAATAATAATGATAATGATGATAATAACAATGATAATAACAATAATAATAATGATGATAATAACAATAATAATAATGATGATAATAACAATAATAATAATGATAATAATAACAATAATAATAATAATAATGATAATGATGATAATAACAATGATAATAACAATAATAATAATGATAATGATAATAATGATAATAATGATAACAATAATGATAATGATAATAATAATTAGCCATCGTCATTATTGTCTTGGAGTTGACTAAAGTACAGTTGAAGATCACAGCAGCAGTGACTCCTGACTGTGGTGTTGTATTTGAACATATTAGTGACGAAGGTCTGGAGCAGAGCTAGCTGCCCCTGCTGCTGCTGCTGCAGTTCT
>NC_024316.1:19491596-19491865 GCF_000523025.1 Cynoglossus semilaevis | reverse complement strand
TACAAATATGATTTTATTATTAACATTCAAAATAAACGTGACTGAGATTTAATTTGGGTCATTCTTGTTGCAGCCAGATGGTGGCAGGGTTGATAACTTAATATTCACTCTACACTGACCACAGGTGTGAACGTGGGTGTGAACGTGGGTGTGAACGTGGGTGTGAACGTGGGTGTGAACGGTGTCAGATACTGTATGTGACATACTTTGATTTCATCATCATATTGTACGTATTTGACAGTGTAGGAGGCTGACTGTACTGTGGTCAC
>NC_024316.1:19487188-19491529 GCF_000523025.1 Cynoglossus semilaevis | reverse complement strand
CCTACCCCCTCGTCCCCCCCTACAGGCCTCATCATTTCCCTGCAGCTGCTGCGGGGGGAGCTGGACCAGATCAGGCGGGAGAACCAGGCTGTGTTCACCAGAGCCCTGGCGCTGACACGCAAACTGGGCTTCCCAGATGTCATCATGCCAGGTGGGAGGAGCTACGATGCTAATGCTGCTAATGGTGCTAATGACGTCACGAGGAGTTCAGAGGAGCAGATTTGAAGAGCTAACCAGGAGACAAGGATGAGGAGGGGAGGATTTGAACGTAGTGCTGAAGATGAAGAATAAAAAGCTGAATTTCTCACATATTCAAAACTAAACTTTTCACTTTAGAGAAGTTCATGTTCTGTTGGTCAGTCATCACGTTAGCATTAGCCGTTAGCAGGGTTTGTTCATTCAACCCTGTAAATAGCTCTGCTCTTTTATAGTTCAACTTTTTCAACTTTGTATTTTTATTGCCTTCTTCAAATGAATGACGTCACCCTTTCACTCACCCGCCTCCCCTCTGTCACAGGTGACACACGCAATGACCTCTATTTGACCCTTGAGCGAGGGGAGTTTGAGAGAGGTGGAAAGAGCGTCCAGAAGAACATCGAAGTCACGCTGTACGTGCTCTACGCCGATGGAGACACTCTGAAGGTACCACCTCATCCATGACCTCATCCATGACCTCATCCATGACCTCATCCATGACCTCATCCATGACCTCATCCATGACAGACTCAGATGAACTGTGAGGTCACCTCCTTGTCTCCTCCTCAGGACTGCATCAGTCTGGGCAGCGGGGAGCCCCACACCAGTGAACATCGCTCCTTCGTCCTCTACCACAACAACAGCCCCCGCTGGAGTGAGATGGTCAAGCTGCCCATCCCCATAGACCGCTTCAGAGGGTCTCACCTGCGCTTTGAGTTCAGACACTGCTCCAGTAGGTGGTGCTAAGTGGTGGCAGTCGTCCCCCAGTGCATTAGACTATGATGATGATGACGATGATGACGATTATGATGATGACGATGATGATGACGATGATGATGATGATGATGATGATGACGATGATGATGATGATGATGACGATGATAAAATGTCTTTCAGCTAAAGACAAAGGAGAGAAGAAGCTCTTTGGTTTTGCCTTCACTCCTCTGATGAGAGAAGACGGGACCACACTGTCAGATGAAATCCACGAGCTTTATGTTTACAAAGTGAGAGCACACACACACACACACACACACACACACACACACACACACACACACACCTACCTACACCTGTATGTGCTTTACTTTTGGAATGTTTCTTAAGCCACAACTAGGGGGCAGTACTGACCACAGTTTCTCAGACAATAACAAACATGTTACTACTGTCACCCCCCCCTCCCCCCCCGGTCCCCGCCCCACAGTGTGATGAGAATGCCACCTTCAGTAACCAGGGCCTGTACTTGAGCCTCCCCTGCTGTAAGGAGGACTTCAACAGCTGTCCCAACCTGCCGTCCAACCTGCCGTTCCAGAGGAGCCCCAAAGAGGTCTTCTGGGTGTCCACCATCCTCTGCTCCACCAAACTCACTCAGAATGGTGAGTGAAGGTCCCACACCCACCAACCAATCATCTTCTAGTCCTGTCTCTGGGTCCACCTGGACCTGGACCTGACAGCTTCTCATGTCCTTCCCTCAGTGGACCTTCTGGCCCCGCTGCACTGGAAGGCATCCAGACAGAGTCCTGGACATCCTGGGTCGACTACGACAGATCAGTGGAGAGGAGATCGTCAAGGTCCTTGGTCCTAACACGTCCAGTCCTACTAGCTACTAGTCGTGCTAGCTCCTAGTCGTGCTAGTTGCTAGTCGTGCTAGCTCCTAGTCGTGCTAGCTCCTAGTCGTGCTAGCTCCTAGTCGTGCTAGCTCCTAGTCGTGCTAGTTCCTAGTCGTAATAGCTACTCGTCGTACTAGTTACTAGTCGTGCTAGTTGCTAGTCGTGCTAGCTCCTAGTCGTGCTAGCTTCTAGTCGTGCTAGCTCCTAGTCGTGCTAGTTCCTAGTCGTAATAGCTACTCGTCGTACTAGTTACTAGTCGTGCTAGCTTCTAGTCGTGCTAGCTCCTAGTCGTGCTAGTTACTAGTCGTGCTAGCTCCTAGTCGTGCTAGCTACTAGTCGTGCGAGCTACTAGTCGTGCTAGTTACTAGTCGTACTAGTTTGGTTTTTACTAATGTTTAACTGTTGACATTGAAGTCTGAACTTTTCACCTTGTTGTTTAGAAAAGCATTGACTTTAGTTCCTGGTCCTGGTCCTGGTCCCGGTCCTGGTCCTGGTCCTGGTCCTGAGGACTTTAATCAAATCTGTCTTTTGTCCCTGACAGTTTCTGAGGGACGTCCTGGACACACTCTTCTGTCTCCTGGATGAAAACACGGACAAATACGGACCGCTGGTTTTCCAGTCACTGGTAGGAACTTGAACTCAGTGGTCCGCTTAGAGGTAGGCTGGTGTACTGCAGCCCACAGTGACACATGATGATTGATGTGGGCAGGTGTTCATCATCAACCTGCTCAGGGACAGTCGCTTCTACCACTTCAGACCCGTCATGGACTCCTACATACAGAACCACTTCGCTGGAGCTCTGGCGTACAAGTGAGTCACCGGCGTCCGTCAGAGCAGACAGGAAGTTCTCACTGTGCAAAACTGTTAGGCAGGTGTAGAGAGTGAGAGTATGAAGGCCAACAGCGCCCCCTGTGTGCACCTGGACCGTGTGTCCGTAGCTGTGATTCTACTGTCACGGTCTGTGCAGGGAGCTGATCCGATGTCTGAAGTGGTACATGGACCGCTCGGCAGAGGTGGTCCGACAGGACCACATCCAGGAGGCCATGAGGGTAAAGTACCACAGTCTTGATTCTGGTCTGGTTGTAGTTCCACCAGGAGCCTGTAGGCCACAGTAGAAGGTCTTTGGTGGTCTGAGAGTCAGAGTGAGACTTGAGCCCTACCCCACTGTGTGTCCCAGGCTCTGGAGTACCTGTTCAAGTTCATCGTCCAGTCCCGGATCCTGTACTCGAGGGCCACCTGTGGACTGGAGGAGGACCAGTTCAGGGCCAGCGTCCAGGAGCTCTTCCAGTCCATTCGCTTCGTCCTGAGCCTGGACAGTCGCAACTCGGAGAACCTGGTGTTCACGCAGGTCAGTGGGACCATGCTGTGACTGGTGTTCACGCAGGTCAGTGGGACCACGCTGTGAGGGGGTGGGGGTGGGGTGGGGTCATCACCCCCCTGTTTTTATTCATTGTGTTATTAACGTGTTATTAATGGTTCTCCTGGTTCTGTGTAGAACGACCCAGGAGTTCTGTTCTGTTCTGTTCTGTTCTGTTCTGTTCTGTTCTGTTCTGTTCACTTTCCGGTTCTGTTCTGTTCCAGGCAGCTCTTTTGAACAGTTTCCCCGACATCTTCGACGAGCTGCTGCAGATGTTCACCGTTCAGGAAGTGGCCGAATACGTCCGAGGAACGCTGGGGAGCATGCCCAGCACGGTGGACATCGGTCAGTCCATGGACGTGGTCAAGCTGCAGTCCATCGCTAGGACCGTGGACAGTCGCCTCTTCTTCTTCCCCGGTGAGACCAGTATCAAGGCTGCGGGCGTGAAGCAGGTGAGACCAGAGAGTTTTTCATCTCCTTCTCTTTCTCTCAGAGTCCCGCAGCATTCTGCTGCCCGTGGTTCTCCACCACATCCACCTGCATCTGCGCCAACAACGAGAGCTGCTCATCTGCTCTGGGATCCTGGGAAGCATCTTCTCCATTATCAAGACCAGTTCCATGGTACGGCACCATGTGCTCCCTGACCAGCACATGCTGCAGGTTCCTGTTCTAAGCCTCTGGTATTCTCTGTCAGGAGTCCTCGGTCCAAGAAGAGGTGGAGATGATGGTGGAGAGTCTCCTGGACGTCCTGCTGCAGACGCTGCTGTCCATCATGAGCAAGTCTCACTCGGTGGAGACATCCAGAGGACAACGCTGCCCCCAGTGCACGGCTGAGATAACCGTGGGTTTTTAGATGTTTAGATGATAAATTAAAAATAAAACAACAACAAAACTTTAGACGGTGAGAAGCTGTGTGTAACTGTGATGCCCTCCTGCAGGGGGAGTATGTTTCCTGTCTCCTCTCACTGCTACGACAGATGACAGAAATTCACTTTCATCATCTGCTGAACAACTTCCACAGCAAAGAAGAGCTAAAGGTAGGACACAGTTCATCCACCAGGGTGAGGTGGGTCGGACTGGACGGTCGGACTGGACGGTCAGACTGGACGGTCAGTCTGGACGGTCAGACTGGACGGTCAGACTGGACGGTCGGACTGGACGACGGGCAGAGGACTGGACGGT
>NC_024316.1:19482782-19487143 GCF_000523025.1 Cynoglossus semilaevis | reverse complement strand
GGTTGGCATGAGCTGCGGGGGGGGGGGGAGAGGGGGGGCGCCCCGCGGGGTGAGGCTGGACGGTCAGTCTGGACGGTCAGTCTTCATCACATCCTGTCGTCACAGGAGTTCCTGTTGAAGATCTTCTGTGTGTTTCGAAACCTGATGAAGTTGACCATCTTCCCCCGGGACTGGAGCGTCATGAGGCTCCTGACCAGCCAGTGAGTCTGAGGTTCCCAGGTCAAAGATATAAATCTATGAAACACACTGGATATGAAGATACACAGACACAAAATATATAGATATAAAACATTTAAAGCTTACGAGTCACTTTTCCTTGGCTGCTCAATGTTCTCTGGACTGACAGGTGTTCTGTCTGTTCTGTCTGTTCTGTCTGTTCTGCAGCATCATCGTTGTGACAACACAGTTTCTGTCTCCAGCGCTGCACAAGAACTTCTCAGAAGCCGACTTTGATTTCAAGGTGTGTGTTCCAGCAGCAGGGACAGAGGAGCCGGGGGGGGGGGGGGGGGGGGTGACTGACCGCACCCCCACATGTCACATGGTCTGTGGTTTGTCTGCACTTGTGTTTCAGGTGTGGAACTCCTTCTTCAGTCTGACTGTGCTGTACATCAACCAGCCCAGTCTGCAGCTGGAGACGCTGGGACCTGCCAAACGAAAGAAAGTTCTGGACAAGTAAGAGACTGATTCAAACCTTGTACATGAGACACGTGGGACAGGACACTCAGATCTGTAGCTAGCACCACCTAGAGGTCACTGTTATCAGCGTTGTGTGTTGACTGTGCAGACACGGAGACATGAGGGAGATGATGGCCTACGAGCTGTTCAGCATGTGGCAGAAACTGGGTTTGTACCCCCCCCCACCCCCACCCCCCCCATAATGTCCACACACGTCCTCTGTGTTCAACACCAAGACTAACCAGTGAACCTGTCTGTGAACCTGTCTGTGAACCAGGTGACAACAAGCCCCACTTCATCCCAGGGATGATGGGACCCTTCTTGGGAGTCACCCTGGTTCCTCAGGCCGAGGTCCGGAACATCATGATTCCAATTTTCCACGACATGATGGACTGGGAGCAGAGGAAAAACGGCAACTTCAAACAGGTGACTGTTGACCTGCAGGTGACACTGAGCTGGGGGGGGAGGAGGGGGGGGAACACCACCACCACCACAGACCCCCCCCCCAGGCCCAGGTGGTCTGTCTTGATGTGTAAATGTGTGGACGTGTGTGCGCAGGTGGAGGCGGAGCTGATGGACAAGCTGGACAGCATGGTGTCGGACGGCAGAGGGGACGACAATCACAGGGAGCTCTTCAGTCTGCTGTGAGCGTCTGTCTGTGACTGTGTCTGTGTCTGTGACTGTGACTGTGACTGTCTGTTGACTCACCCGTCTGTTCTCACCCTCTGTCTCCAGGACCCTGCTCTTTGGTCCTTACCCAAGGTGAGAGGTCACAGCAGTCCAGACCAGACCAGTGTTGTTGTTGTTGTACTTTAAGCACACGGTTCTCATACTGACCAGTCAGTCGGTCCAGTTACCGTCTGTTGACTCTGGTGTTTCTCTGCCGTTCAGTTTGTTGGAGAAGATAGAGCAGGAGACCTGGAGAGAAACGGGGATCTCCTTCATCACGTCGGTCACCAGACTGGTGGAACAGTTACTGGACTACAGGTGAGTCTAACCCCCGACCCATGGTACTGGTACTGCAGTGAATTAAAGAACCTCACATGGTTCTGGGTCAGAACCTCACATGGTTCTGGGTCAGATCCTCAGATGGTTCTGGGTCAGAACCTCACATGGTTCTGGGTCAGATCCTCGCATGGTTCTGGGTCAGAATCTCAGGTGGTTCTGGGTCAGATCCTCAGATGGTTCTGGGTCAGAACCTCACATGGTTCAGGGTCAGAACCTCAGATGGTTCTGGGTCAGAACCCGTGTTTGAGCTTCTTCTGAACAGGTTAAAAATATGATCAGATTTGGGAATGTTTCAGTTTTGAGGGTTGAATAAAAACTGGGTCAGAGGTCAGAGGTCAGAGGTTTTGATGATGAAACTGGTCTGAACTGGTTTGAGTCATTACCAGCTGCAGGGTCGTCGGACTCTGGTCTGAACTTTACTGACAGAAGTGTTTTTTCAGGGACTGCATGAAAGGAGATGAACTGGAGAACAAGAAAGTGGGCGGTTCTGTCAACCTAATGGTAGGAGGTGGTTCTGGTGTCTGGAACTGACGGTTCCACCATGAGAACCTCCTGACCGTGACTCTCCTCCCCTGTTCCAGAACTTCTACAAGTCCGAGGTGAACAAGGAGGACATGTACATCCGCTACATCCACAAGCTGTGTGACCTCCACCTCCAGGCTGAGGACTTCACAGGTAACACGGCTCACCGGCGCCACCTACCCTGGAGTCACCGGTGCTTAGTTAGTTGGTTAGGTACAGGCGTCTGGTATGTAGCTCGGTAGGTGGCGCTGTTCCTTTACAACATCACGGTGGACGATGTGCCGGACCAGAACATTTGTGTGACCACTTTGGTCTGGTCAGGACCCGTTAACCTTTGACCTCCGGTCCCTGTCACAGAGGCAGCCTTCACCCTGCTGCTGTACTGGGAGCTGCTGCAGTGGGAGGACCGGCCCCTCAGGGACTTCCTCCACTATCCCTGTCAGAGCGAGTGGCAGCGCAAGGAGAACCTGAGCCGCAAGATTCTGCACTACTTCAACAAGGGCAAGGCAAGTGGACCCAGTCGGCACCGGCCCCTCACCCTCTCACCCCCTCACCCCTTCCCCCCCTCACCCCCCCCCCCCCCCCCCCCCCCCCCCCTCTCGCTCTCTCTCTATCACACACACACACGCACACACCCTCCAGGATCTTAGGAAAGACTGTCACCTGTACCGTTAAAGGATGTGGAGAAGGAAGCGGAACAACTGCTCTACCTGCTGGTAACCAGGCCCCGCCCTGATGACTGCTGAAAGGCTGACTGACACTGTGAGAGGCCGTTTGCATTTTTCCAGGCCTTTACTTAAAAACATAATATATAACTTTACATGCATTTCTGTAAATTTAAGTGCACAGTCCTGAGGTCAGGTTTGTCCCTGTTAACAGCTCGTTAAAAACAGAAGGAAAAGGAGTGTTTAAAAGTCAACACTACATGACCTGCTCCACATCTACTGTCGTTTTTCCCAGTGCAGTGTGCACCACAACAAAGCTTTACTGGAAGTCAGAGTTGCGTAACTCTTGATGCACGACATCAGGTGACGTTGCTGCACACAAAAACAAATATATATATATATAAATAAGGCATCACTACAACAAATCACATAAAACATTTAGGAGATTGACCCTGTAGTAAAAGAACTTTTTTTGGGCCACTACTCAATCTCCCCCACTCACCCTCTCATCCTCTCACCCTCTCACCCTCTCACCCTCTCACCCTCTCTCCCACTCACCCTCTCACCCTCTCACCCCTCACCCTCTCACCCCTCACCCTCTCACCCCCTCACCCTCTCACCCTCCCTCTATGAAGAAGTCGTTTCAGATTTCCCTCCGTGTCCTTGGAGAACCTTGGAGAACCTTGGAGAACCTTTTTCTCCCCAGTTGTTCTTGTTCTGTGTTGAAGCTGTGATGATTGAGTGAATCAGTGATTTCCTCCAGTGACGTTCCGTCTGTTCTGTCTGTTCCGTGTGGTTCCGTCTGTTCTGTCTGTTCCGTGTGGTTCCGTCTGTTCTGTTTGTTCCGTGTGGTTCCGTGTGGTTCCGTGTGGTTCCGTGTGGTTCCTGCAGTGCTGGGAGTACGGGATCTCTCTGTGCCGGGAGCTGGCTCTTCAGTACGAGACCCTGTACGATTATCAGAGCCTCAGCTGGATCAGAGTGAGTGGGTTCTACTGTGGAACCACACACACACACACACACACACACACACCTTCACCAGGAGGAGAACGAAGCCTGTGATTAAACCAATGAACGTGTGTGTGTGTGTGTGTGTGTGTGTGTGAGACAGAAAATGGAGGCGGCCTACTACGACAACATCATTGAACAGCAGAGGATCGAACCAGAATTTTTCCGAATGGGTTTTTACGGCAGGAAGTTTCCCTTCTTCCTCAGGGTAAATGTCACTGTTACCCTCCTCCGGGGCAGATACGCTCTTGGTGGACGGCCTACGGCGCCATCTGCCCAGGCTTCGTGTAACCTCTTTATCTGTCCTCTGCAGAATAAGGAGTTTGTCTGTCGTGGTTTCGATTACGAACGCCTCGAGGATTTCCAGCAAAGAATTCTGGGAGAGTTTCCACAAGCCATTGCCATGCAGCATCCCAACCAACCAGACGACACCATCCTGCAGAGCGACGCCCAGTGTATCCTCTCAGCTGTAGTTCTGTTATTATT
>NC_024316.1:19481780-19482739 GCF_000523025.1 Cynoglossus semilaevis | reverse complement strand
GACCCCTGCCCTGAGCCGTGTCTGTCCTTGACAGCTGCGGGCAGATTTGCAGATCTACGTGGTGATGCCGGTGTCAGACATGTCTGACGCCCCTCAGCTGGAGCGAGTCCCCGAGAGGATCAAGAGCTTCTACCGTATCAACAACGTCTGCAGGTTTCACTACGACAGACCTTTTCACAAAGGCTCCAAGGACCGAGAGAACGAGTTCAGGGTGAGCTGACACCCACAGGTCAAAGTTCACACCACGAACCACCAGCGTTCAGTTCTGATGACGTCATCGTCACTGTAGCGCTCATCGTTTTAGAATTGCACATCTTGCCAATGGAGTGAAAATATGACATTTCCCCTGCATGCCACTAGAGGGAGCCAAAGTACCACCAGTAGAAGTTGTACTTGTAACATTGGTTGAGAAGTGGCCAGAGGGAGGCGCTGCAGGGGAGTTGTCAAATGTTGTGTTGATTATTTTCTACTCGTCTCCAACCTGCTGTAGTCATCACAGACCTCGTCATCATCACAGTCCTCGTCATCACCGTCGTCGTCATCACAGGCCCCGTCATCATCACAGACGTCGTCATCATCACAGGCCTCGTCATCATCACAGTCCTCGTCATCATCACAAACCTCGTCATCATCACCGACCTCGTCATCATCGCAGACCTCGTCATCATCCCAGCCCTCGTCATCATGACAGACCTCGTCATCATAACAGACCTCGTCATCCTCACAGACATCGTCATCATCACAGGCCTCGTCATCATCACAGGCCTCGTCATCATCACAGACCTCATCATCACAGACCTCATCATCACAGACCTCGTCATCACAGACCTCGGCATCATCACAGACCTCGTCATCACAAACCTCGTCATCATCACCGACCTCGTCATCACAGACCCCGTCATCACAGACCTCGTCATCATCGCAGACCTCGTCATCACAGACCTCGTCATCATGACAGA
>NC_024316.1:19477177-19481497 GCF_000523025.1 Cynoglossus semilaevis | reverse complement strand
GACCTCGTCATCATCACAGACCTCGTCATAACCTTCTTCTCTTGTTCTCTCCTCACAGAGTTTGTGGATTGAGAGAACGACTCTGATCCTCTCTCGTCCACTTCCTGGAATCTCTCGCTGGGCGGAGGTGGAGAGGAGAGAAGTGGTGTGTACCAGCGCTCATGGAGATTAGAGATTAGAGATTAGACATTAGAGATTAGATCAGAACTTTAAGAATTCCTTGGGAGTTCCTTCTGTGACGACAGGAAGTCTCACTGATGAACATCAGTTCTTCATCTTTCATCTTCATCCTCCAGGTGGAGGTCAGTCCTCTGGAGAACGCCATCTACGTGGTGGAGAACAAGACCCAGGAGCTGCGGACTCTGATCAGCCAATACCAACACAGGCAGCACCACGGCAACATCAACCCTCTGAGCATGTGTCTGAACGGCGTCATCGATGCTGCCGTCAACGGAGGCATCGCCAGGTATCAGGAGGTACGGAGGTGACGGAGGTGACGGAGGAGCGTGGTGTGGTGAGCGGTGACTCCTCGGTCAGAGGTCCTGACCTCCTCCTGTGTCTCTCCTCCACCAGGCCTTCTTTGACAAGGACTACGTCAGCGCTCACCCTGAGGACACTGACAGGATCTCCCACCTGAAGGACCTGATGCAGGAGCAGGTCAGAACCTTCAGAACCTTCAGAACCGACTGATCTGCTCTGACCAACAGAACCTTGACAGCACGGCGCGGTCCTGACTCGGTTCTCCGTCTGTGTTCTCAGGTCCACATCCTGGGTGTAGGTCTGGCTGTTCATGAGAAGCTGGTGCATCCGGAGATGCGTCCGCTGCACAAGAAGCTGGTGGACCAGTTCCACCTGATGAGAACCGGGTTACACTACGTGAGGAGCTGTGTTTGTTCTGTGTTGAAGTGAACTGATGCACCTGAACGCACCGCTGTTTATGAACACGCTGTGGATTTAAGGTTTCTGCTGACACAGAGGTCAAAGTTCATGCGGTTGATTGACAGGTCCATTAGTTTCAACACTGCGTTTGTGTGAAGTCAGTCTGAGGGAGACAGGAAGTGATGTCACTGCAGTATCCCTGGGCTCATCGTTCTTCCACCGTTTGTTTGTTCAGTGACGTCACTGTGTTTGGGTTCCAGCAGATCGTTCCCAGCATGGACCGCTTTGGACCGGCAGGCTGTCCCGGGGCCAACTCCTTCAGGGGGGCGTTCCCTCCTCACAGCCACATGAGCCCGGAGAACGTACGCTTCATACACAGACACAGGTGAGCCGCACACACAGGTGCACACGTCACGGCGTGTTCTGCACATGTGACCAGTGAATTCCGTGGCGTGTTAAGTCGGTCAGAGTAGTACTACTACGTTTACATGCTGAGAATATGTGACCGGACGACAGGTGAAGTTTTCTGACAGTCATGTGATCTGACCGTACTCCCCCCCCCCCCCCCCCCCCCTGGTCTTCCAGTCCTCTGAACCTTCAGGGTTCCATCCGTCACTCGTCCTCCTCCCTGTCGTCTCACACGTCCAGTGAGGCAGGAAATCTGGTCATAATGACCGACGGCCTGATGGGGGAGCACTCTGAGGACGCATTACACATGCAGGTAAGACGGGGGGTAAAAGGTCACCAAAGGTCAGAGTCAAAGGTCACTGCCATGACCCTGTGTTTAGTCTGTGGTTATCCAGACCATAATAGTCTTCTGTCCTCCTGCAGCCCAGCCCCTCCTCCTCCAGTCTGAGCTCCATCCGCTCCAACTCCTCTCAGATCATTAACTCTGCTCCCTCCAGTGCCAGAGGTCGGTACTGCAGTGAAAACCTCCGTGTCTCTGTATTTAAACCAACGTTTATGTTTACTCCAGTTTATAATAATAAATGTCAAAACTAAAACAAACTAAAAACATTTTGGGATAAAAGCTGTGTGTGTCGTTAGCCTAACGTTAGCCTAACGTTAGGCTAACGTTAGGCTAACGTTAGCCTGTTACTTCCGTGGCTGCTGTGATTGGACGACAGGCAGGGTTAAACATGGCCGTCGTGTCTGTGTCTGTGTCTGTGTCTGTGTCTGTGTCAGGTTCACCGTCTCTGCCTGATAAGACCAAACACAACCGTGAGGTCATGATTCTGCTGCCGTCCCACCGCGACAGGACCAACAGCTCCATGTTCTACGGCCTGACAGAGAACGGACAGGTGGGTGACACCGCACCAGGTGACCACACCAGGTGACCACACCAGGTGACCACACCGCACCAGTTCACAGCAGTAATCTGAGGTCTCTGTTGGTCTGCTCCAGAACCCCCCCCTGCAGCGTGCCTTAATCCAGCAGGTCAGCCCCTGTAAGCCCTGCCTGGACCCCCACAGCAGTCTGCAGGAGAAAGGTAACACCTGGTCCACGCACCTAATGTTTGACATCGTTGTTAAGCAGTCAGTCCACTAGGAGGCACCGCTGAGTTCACTTCATGAGCTCTGACAACAACAACGCTTCACAGCTGCTGCTTTTTAAACCTTCAAGTAAAAATGAATCGGCTGTCACCTGATTGGCTGTCACCTGATTGGCTGTCACCTGATTGGCTGTCACCTCCTCCCCCAGTTTTCCCCAGTGCTGCCAGCAGCTGGAGTCTGGAGGGGGAGAACAGGGAGCAGGTTTCCTACATGTCAGCTCCTCCTGGGGGGGGAGTCCTGCCCCCGGTGTCACCCAGATCCTTCCCTCCAGGTACGTTTTAGGGACTAGAACCAGGAGTGTCAGTGATTATGGCTGTTGATATTATGGGCTGTGGTTTCAGGACACTTCCTGATGCACTGTGACGCCTTCCACCATCAGAACGCTGACTCCGCCCCCCCGGCTCTGCCCGTGCGTTCTCTTCGAAAGGTAACAACATCAGACCTGTTTGTTGGGGGAGGAGGGGGGCAGTTGACCCCCATGATGTAGTGATGGTGACCTCTGACATTACCGTTTCCTCCCCCAGTCTCCCCTCCACCCGATCCCAGGGTCTCCCACCAGCCCTCAGTCTGCCCTGGGGGGCAGTAACTCCACCCTGTCGGGCAGTGCCAGCAGCGGCGTCTCCTCCCTGAGTGAGAGCAACTACGGAGGTCAGTACCCTGAGCCCGGTCCAATCAGGAACGACGCCCTGGAGCCCCTCCCCAGCCACCTGTGGTCCCCCCCCGACGAGTACCTGGCCTCCACCTACCTGCACCTCCACTACGGTGGACCGGACCTGGACTCTGTGGACCCGGTCCGCCCCTTCCACTACCGCAGCCCCGCGTCACACCCGCACAGCCACCCGCACAGCCTTCCGCACCTCCACGGCCACGGCCACGGCCACGCCCACCCTGGGCTGGACAGCCATTCACACGGGCTTCCTGCTCCGCACCACCACGCCCCCCACCACGTCTCCTACCGCAGACCTCAGCCTCCTGCCGTGCCCCCGAAGCCCTACCTGAGGGAGGGCTGCATCCCGGAGGAGGAGCTCCCCCCTCAGCCCATCCCCCTGCCCCGCAGGATCTTTCACCTCACCTCCCCCCACGGCCACCGGGAGGAGCAGGGCAAACACACCTGGGAGCAGTGCATCAGCGAGGAGCATGAGGAGGCGCAGTGATGAGGAGGCCGGGGTAACCATGACGACCAAACTCTGTGGTTTTCCTTCACTGGTGTTGAGTGACGTCAGCGTTGGACAGTCTGTAGTTTGATTCCAGACCACGTGAAGGAGAATCACAGACTGACTGACAGCGCCCTCTGCTGGTACTGATCAGACAGACAGCCGGTCTGACTGACCTTGTTAAGAAACAGTCGACTTTGACTGTACACGGTTGTACATCCTGTCTGTGAGCATGTTTTTTAAAGTTTTAAAACAAGAATTTTGTGAATCACGACGACCGTCACCGACACGAGGTCTGACCTCCTCCCACCTCCTCCCACCTCCTCCCACCTTCTCCTTTTATTTGCATCAAATCAGTGACGTTTTCTTTGACGGTGTTTTCGAGGCTGGAACCCCGGTTCTCCTGTTCCTTCAACAGTGGAACCGCTGGAGAAGAACGTTCTGCTTCTGTGAGCGACTCTTCTCTCACGGGTTCCACTGCAGCCACCGCGCTGTCGGTCGGATTTTAGTGACGACGTGTTTGTTTGAGTGATGGGAACGTGCAACTGACCCCCCCCCCCCCTCATCTTTTGTTGAACAGTGAGTTTGGGCTCTGACAGCTGGTCTGAGACTCTAACCTTTGACCAGATGAGGGCGTGCTCGCAGCCTGGGCTGCCTGCCTTAAGTGCACTCCGGACAGACCCCCCCCCTTTTTTCAGTAGAGATGGGGACATCTACCCATGGTCCAGGTTGTT
>NC_024316.1:19473929-19477156 GCF_000523025.1 Cynoglossus semilaevis | reverse complement strand
ACTCCAGGTACGGTCTCACTCAGAGGAGGGGCTTCTTCTCGTCGTTGATGGAGGCTAGCCTGCGTTAGACGGATATAGCTAATATTTAAATGATTTGTTGTTTTCCTGGTTGTTGTTGTTGTTGTTTTGTTGCTTTGTTTTTTTTTCTTCAGGTGGATGTTTGTGTTTCTGTACATCAGGTTGTCAGGTGACCACACAACTTCTATTTTTGTATGTGAGATCATCAGTCGTGATCATCTTTCTGAACGCGTACCGAGGCAGGCTGCTGTGTACTGGAGTACCTGCTGTGTACTGGAGTACCTGCTGTGTACTGGAGTACCTGCTGTGTACTGGAGTACTACTGGAGTACTGTGTACTGGAGTACCTGCTGTGTACTGGAGTACCTGCTGTGTACTGGAGTACCTGCTGTGTACTGGAGTACCTGCTGTGTACTGGAGTACCTGCTGTGTACTGGAGGGCTTTTAAGACGACGGTGACGCGACCCCGGTTCTGTCGGTACGACAGGACTTCTCAGTGTAAATTCTGTTATTGTACATACGGCGTTATTGTGAAATATTTTTGAGAATAATTCCGACCCTCTCCCGTTGTTCTGTGTATATACATGTACTCAGAGATAAATGTACTTGATAAATATCTATAATGAGTGTTTGAAAAAGGACAAATTCATCAGACTGTGGCTGTCCCCGGCGTCTTCTCATATAAATACTTTCTACACTTTTCAGTGTGCTTTTCTGTACATATGGTATTAGCATGATCAAACATCGTTTGGTTGTGAAAGTGGTTTTCCTACTCCCGTAACTGCTGTGGTATGGAATGCCAAACATTAAAGACAATCTTTTATCACTTCCAATGCTTCCCTCCTTACATTTGACGTGGAGAATGAACCCGTAGGGGGCGCTGTTTCTCACTGATTACTGCATCTCCAAGTAAAGATAATGTGTTGGTTTGCGTGTGAAGTCGCTCGGTCGATCAAGTGGTATTAGGGCTCCCTCTGGTGGTACATGTGGAAACCTGATCGTGAAGGTGAGCCACGTTATTGTTAAAAACTGCAGTGACGTATTCCTCTGTGGGTCAGTGTTTGGTTTTCGAACTACAGCACCACTGGTGCACCGAGGGGGGCAGACGTGAGCACACCCGCTGCTTATTACTGCTGTTCTTCTTCCGAAGAGACAGGTGGCGCTAGTTAGCCATAACAGGAAGTCAAGTGTCCTGTAGAGGTCCGCCGGTCCATTCATTTGTAGTCACTAATTTACTGAACTGTTGAACAAGTCGTTCTTTTCAGACGGAGTGCTTCACTGACATACTACCTGTATGACAGTCATAACAATAATACCAATAATAATAACAACAATAATAATAATATTTCATAGCATTGATTGAGTTTTAACTGACAGCGTAGAGCACGGTGATATTTACTGAACATCAATGGTGTTTTTCTTTTATTATTATTATTTGATAACTTGTTCAAATGACTAAATTCTGATTGATGAACAAACCCTCCTGCAGTACCTCCATAGATCCAGTAGGCGTCGCAGACCCTCTGCCCTGGAGTGCAACGTTGCTGCGTTGGATTCTGATGAAGATATTGATAATATTGATAGATAATCCTTTAGGAAATCGTTGTGATTTATTTTGGTACAGCGTGATCAGTCCGAGTGACACAGTACAGTGTGACGTACACTTCCACGTGTTGTTATCGTTTGGGTTGTTGGTTAAATGCCCGTGTCTGCCTGAGTGAAGCAGCAGCTGGAACCACGGGCGTCATCCTGCAGTGTTTGTAGGAAAATAAAAATAACCTGCGGTCGACGCTGCCTGCTGTTGTGCTCACTGTCTCCCCCTGGCTGTGAGTCAGTGTGAGAGCACCGCCTGGTGATGACGTGTCTCCTGTACGAGTGAAATAAAAACTGCTTTCATGTCAGGAAACAAAGAGCTTTAATAATTGAAACAATAGTTATAAATAAAGATTAAACAAGCTACGTTTAAATCAAAATCCAACAAAACGAACAGAATATTGAACAGTAAAGAACATTAAAAAAATGTACAAATTTTCTAAAAAACTTTGAGGCAAACATAGTCATAGTATAAAAGCATCGTGGAGTAGAGCTCAGTTTGTCCTCGGAATATAATTTACAAATGTACTGAAGGATAAATACTGAGAACTGATCTCTGACTTGAGAAATATGTAAACCTCCTCAAACAGCTGTTCAGAGATGATGACGATGATGACGATGATGATGATGATGATGATCAGTAACGACAGACGTCTTCGTCCAGGTCTGCGTTGGTCTCTTCTCTGGTAGTGCATCACAGATTAAAGTCTAGAGCGCTGCTGCCGTGGGCGTGGCTACATCAGGCTGCGGTGGAAGAACACTTCCTCCTCCACGTCAGTAGGGGGCGAACTTCTGTCTCTCTGGCTTTTTGATGCAATTTGCTGAGGAGATTTTGGCGGTGTAGGCAGCCAGAGTGGTGTGAGAGGGGGTGGGGGGGGCTGCCACGGTGGGGGCGGGGCTGGAGGAGAGAGTCAGGAAGGGGACGGACTTCACCCCCAGCAGGCCTGACAGGGACATGGCACCGTACGGACCGCTGGTCAACACGTGACCCGGGGTCAGTGTGCTCAGAGCAGCCAGAGTGGGAGTGGGGGAGGCGGCGGGGGAGGCCGGCTGGGTGAAGGCCATGTTGATATCGACCGGCGCCGCCACGGTGGCGGCCTGGGCCGTCGACTTAGCCGTCTCCAGACTGGGGGGGACGGGGGGGGGGGACAGACGGGACAGACGGTTTAGAGGACGTGCTGTGATTGGCTACAGCGGTCAGACACACGGCGTGGACCTTACCAGGAGGTGATGAGGTAGTGGGCCAGGTTGATGCTGACCAGCGTCCCACTGATGGTGACGTGGCGGTCGCTGGTTCCGTCCAACTGGCTGCCAATCTTGATCTGAGCTCCTGAGACCTGACGGATCTCGTTGATCTTGGTTCCCTGACGTCCGATGATTGAGCCGATGAGCTGAGCAGAACAGACGGGGGGCGGGGTCAGTCAGTTTGATTGACAGCTGAATAACTGTGTGTGTGTGTGTGTGTGTGAGTCGATTCATCTCAGACTAATGGAAAACCAGATGTACATGATATTATGGTCTGTTGACCAGAGTGTTGTCAGTACTGCGATCAGAGGAGCTAACCCACAGCAGAGACCCTACAGCGGGGGGGGGGGGGGGGGGTTTGTGGGGGGGGGG
>NC_024316.1:19473561-19473763 GCF_000523025.1 Cynoglossus semilaevis | reverse complement strand
CTGTCTATTATTGGCCCAGCAGTTTATTATAGAGTTAGGATGAAGGAAGGTGTGTGTAGCCGTCGTTAGAGAACAGCTGTCAACTGCCCCTTGTGGCTGCATGGCGTCACTGCACAGCCGTCTGATCTCATTAACACAGTGGCCGACAGTCGAGTTCCTGCTCTGAAAACACCACAGGAAGAGGAGGGGGGGGGTGAAGAGG
>NC_024316.1:19472070-19473199 GCF_000523025.1 Cynoglossus semilaevis | reverse complement strand
CGGGGGGTCGGAGGGACTTGGAGGCAGAAAAGGCCTTTTTAGAAATGCTGTTGTGAAGAATTGTAGGAATAATCAACGCAGAGAAGAAGAAACTGAGAAACGATGGTCCATGAACCAGTACCATGGTCTGGACTAGTACTGCAGTACCATGGTCTGGACTAGTACTGCAGTACCATGCCATGGTCTGGACTAGTACTGACTGCAGTACCATGGTCTGGACTAGTACTGCAGTACCATGGTCTGGACTAGTACTGCAGTACCATGGTCTGGACTAGTACTGCAGTACTGTGCAGTAATAAACTACATCTTCTGGGATGTTTCGGTGTGGACCGTGGGTCAGGGTCAGGGTCAGGGTCAGGGTCAGGGTCAGGGTCAGGGTCAGGGTCAGGGTCAGGGTCAGTTGATGTTGGCTGTGGACGTCAACACAAAACAAATCAGACCAATGACGGTCCTTACGTCGTTGGGGATGAGCAGCTCCTGAGACGTGGGGGGGGTGGAGTCCATCCCTGATGGAAGAGGACAGAAGCAACCAATGAGAGGACAGATTAGTCAGAGGGGACAGAGGGGACAGAGGGGACATGCTGGTGTCCGTACCAGGGATGATGGTGGCAGCAGACTGGACGACTGGACTCAGGCCCTGCTGCAGTGACAGCTGCTGGAACTTAGTGAGCTGCAACACAAACAGCTACAGTGAACCAGTGTCCACGACAACGTGGAACCTGAGAGAACGTGAGAACGTCCACTGCTCTGTTCTGAGTCACAGAGGAGGAAACAAAGACAGAACCTGTTCAGGTTTCTGTTCCTGTTCCCGTCACAGAACAGCGGGTTCTCTGTAGAACAGTGGTTCATTAGAACGTCAGGGCGGTCGTTACCTCCGAGTGTGGAACGCCGTACTGATTCTGGAGAGCGTAGGCCTGGAAGAGAAACGTGGTGCGTTAGTCCAAGGTCCCTGACACTGACCCCTGCTGGACAGGATGTTCTTTACAAACATCTGTTCTTTGTTTTACAGACCAACATCTACAGGTTGGTGGTCCTCACTGAAGACTGACCCAGGTCCACGTTCTGATGTTCTAATGTTCTGATGTTCTGATGTTCTAATGTTCTAATGTTCTGATGTTCTGATGTTCTA
>NC_024316.1:19468224-19470503 GCF_000523025.1 Cynoglossus semilaevis | reverse complement strand
GATCCTTCAGTCACAGTGACAGTTGGTCTTTATTTTTGGACTTACCTGCTGGAAGTCCAGGCCACACTGGGCCACGGAGTAGAAGGGGTGGGGGGCAAAGTCAGAGGCTTCAAACACCTACAGCAGGGGGCGACAAACAGGAGAGCAGGACCGTGTTAGGGCTTCAGCAGACCACCGACCACAGACCACCCCGTCTGTCTGGAGCTGAAAGGGTTAAAAGCGGGGCTGCGTCACCTGGTTTCCAGCGATGTAGAGTGCAGCTGGTGGGGGGCTGGGGCGGTAGGGGATGGTGGCTCCTTTGGGTGGAGACTGAGGAGTCAGAGAGAAGGAGCTGCTTCAGTTCAACCTCCTCAACTACAATGTTGATTTGTTAATCAATTCATCATTCATTCATCCTGGAGGGAGGTGGAGCCAACCCCTGGGCCGCGGCCCACACCCTGGACAGTTCTGCAGTCCACCACAGGGTCACGCTCTCATTCACACCTTGTGTCATTGGGTCATTTTAAAGAGAACAATGAATTCAATCCTTGATCTGTGTGTGATGAAGGACCAGCAGCTGTGGAGCTGGGCTTTGAACCACTGACCTTCTTCTGTAAGGCAGCAGCTCTAACCACTCTCCTACAGAATCAGAACTGTCAAATCCGACCTCTTCCTGCGAAGTGAGAACTTCTGCATCATTTAAGTCCAGGTCCAAAGAGATGGTTCCTCCAGAATACTAACACCAGGAGGCGCCGTAGGAGGAAAACTGGATGGAACTGGTTTAATTAGTCAGTCAGGTCCAGCTGCAGGCAGTGGAACAGAGAGGACTTGTTCACCTCAGTGAACACACTGGTCCAAACTGTCCTGACTCTGTCCATCACTGACAGATTCTGCCCCTAGTGGTTTTATGTTGAAAATCAGAATTTGTTTTCCACAGCCGTCAGCCTGAGGCAGACTGGTGGGTCCAGACCACGATCCTTCTGAACAGTTGTGTTCTGTTGTTCTGTTGTGGTTGTCATGTGACACACAATCACAACAGAAGTCACTGTGATGTAATCTGACCCCCCCGACCTCCGACCCCCACCCCCACCTCGTTTGAATTGGAGACCCCTACTTTAGATCAAGAAGGTCACTGGTTCAAGGCCCCTCTATCTAATGCTCTGAACGTGATTGTGAATGTTGAGGTTTTGCACTGACAGGCCAGTAGGGGCGCCGGTCGTGGACATACCTCCAGAATGACGGTGCAGATGAGTTTGACACACTGGATGACCGAGTCCTGACCCCCACAGACCGTCACTCCCCTCTCAGTGGAGTTAGGGAGCAGATCCCCGGCCACCTGGATCTGAGCCCCCGTACTCTGCACGAGAGAATTCAGATTCATGGGTTTCAACATTTCTTTGATGTGTGTGTGCGTGTGTGTGTGTGTGTGTCTGCAGGTGAACCAACAAACAAAACAGATGTGGGATTTGACGGTGAAGGAAAAAGTCCGACCACATCAAATCCCCGGCGTCACTGTGGGCTGGAGGTAAATACTGAAAAAGTCTATTTTTAGCTGCGGATCAGTCACATGACTCTGGCATCACCTCAGATATTTTTAAGCCTGGTTGTTCAGCTGGTATCAGCGGTTGCTGGTCCTCCCTCTCACTCACATCTTCTTCCTGCGGCGCTGGTTGGTACCGACCGCTGGTGCCGAGGAGGGACTTTAGACCCAGTACTGTTAGAAGGGACCACTGATGTGGGCGGTACTTTATACATCTGTCCACTTCACTGTCCCCCCAGTGGACAAACTCACCTCTCTGATCTCCTTTATCTTGGCCCCTCCCTTTCCAATCAGAGAGCCACACTGGCTGGCAGGGATGACCAGCCTGACGGTCACTGGAGGTTTGGTGCTGATGGTGCCGTTGGCCACCAGGGCGCTCAGGTCCTGGAAGGCAATGTCCAAGGAGTTGTTAGAATGGGTTTGACCTTTGACCTTCTTTAGATTTTGTTACATTTGTTTGTTTAGCCTCAGGACGTGACCAGTGATGGTATGACCAGTGATGGTATGACCAGGTGTGGGGGCGACCAGGTGTGGGGGCGACCAGGTGTGGGGGCGCCCCGTCTCCTCCTTACCTCCTCCATCTTGCAGGTGATCATGGTGAAGGCCCTGAAGACGCTGTCTGTGGAGCCACTGATGGTGATGATCCTCTCTGGACAGGAGCCCTCAGAGATGTTGACCCGAGCGCTGCTCTGTGGACACACAGGTGGTCAGTAGGGCTCTGATTGGTCGGAGGAAACACTGTCAACACCCACACAACACC
>NC_024316.1:19463943-19468203 GCF_000523025.1 Cynoglossus semilaevis | reverse complement strand
CTGAATCTGGGACTGTTGTTGTCCTTCTGACCTCTTCAGCTGACACTGAAGTGACCAGACCTTTGGTCTAATTTGATTGTGGTTCATAACCACAGTGACTGCCCGTTCTCAGCAGTCCAGTCCAAAGACTGCACCAGGACAAAGACCTCAGTCTCAGCTTCAGGACCCGTTTAACAAAGAAGATATGTTTGAGTGTGGCCCACAGGGTGTGGCCCACAGAGTACGGCCCACAGAGTGCGGCCCACAGGGTGTGGCCCACAGGGTGTGGCCCACACCGTGTGGCCCACAGGGTCTGGCCCACAGGGTGTGGCCCACAGGATGTGGCCCACAGGGTGTGGACTGTGGACACCTTACCTCTTCTCGTATCCGTCTCACCGTCTCTCCTTTCTGTAAAAGACGAGTCAGAATCAACGTCGGTTCAGTTCAAACCACATCTGAAGAAAAACTTTCAGAAATCTTCTCTGCTCAGGGGGACACTGTTGCATTATGGGTCTGATGTTTGAGAACGCTACTGTCAGGAACCGACTGTTCATAGGAGCAGCTGCTGGTACTGTTGTTGGAACACAACATGATACTGGTACCAGTGATAATGATACCAGTGATCAGACACTCCACTGGTATTCACTGGAAGTACTTTATCTATACCTCACATACTTCACAGAGTACAGAGTACACAGTACAGAGTACTCACCTTTCCTATGATACTGCCAACCTCCTGGAATGAAAAAGAAGGCGTGGTCAAACTGAGACGACATCAACGTTTATGTCTAAATACTTCTAAAAGTACACAGCTGTAAACCAGCAGCTAATAAAGGTGTACTTTTGTGTACCTTCCCGTGCATGAGCAGACGGAGTGTGAGGGTCACTCCCAGACCCCCGTCTCCAAAGTCCTGCTCACAGTTCATAGTGATGTGGGCGTGGCATGCAGCTGAGTGGGACAAGGAACAGTACCAGCTGCTGGTCCTTCAGTTGGTACCAGGTTCCTCTGATGGAGACAGAGAGACACTGTTACAGTACTGTTGTGGAACTCTCACAGACGCAGTACCACATCCACCCACTTGTTGAATTTCAAATATCCAAGATCGTACACATATCGTACACACGTCCCCTGACCGACGGACTCCGACGGTAAAGACTAAATACGACCTCTGACGGTTCTTCATTTGTGCCGTGGATTATTAACTGAAAACCATCATTTATTTACCGCAAATTTGTCTGGTCAACGTGACTGTGACAAGCAGAACAATTGAATACTCTTCCACTAGGTGGCAGCAGATGGCTGTGACGAAATGTCGTCATTTTGTGTCTTTCTTCAATTCCTGTGAGTATATAAGTGGTGTGGTCAACTAAACACTGGTCTGTGGACCTGGTCTGTGGACCTGGTCTGTGGACAGTCTTATTACTGGGTCCATTCATCATCAGGGTGGTTGTCCTGGGTGGAGGAGACTCTTGGCAGGGCATTAACTCCAGCTCTTACCCCGGCCCTCAAACACAACCCAGGTGAAAAATGACCTTAGTCTCTTCTATTTCATCCTGACGTGTGCCCCCCCCCCCCCCTCTACATCCTCTACACCAGGACATGAGTCAGAGAACATGACACCTCAGAGAACAGAGGAGGAGAGAGGAGGAGAGAGGAGGAGTCTGACATCAGTGAGGACCAGCTAAAGAGCTGAAGACGAAGAACCTCAGAGTAAAAGACAGAAGATTTAGATTCATCAGAGACGGAGGAACCGTCGCTCTGAGTCAGTCTACACTACAGCTGTAACAGCAGTAACAGCAGTAACAGTAACAGCTGTAACAGCAGTAACAGTAACAGTAGTAACAGCTGTAACAGCTACATATTACATAAGGCAACAACAACAAACTGAAAACAAACTCAAAAATAGTCCAGTGGCTGTTAAATATTTCAGGCACTCGGCAGCTGAGGGAGGTCGGGGGAGAGTGGGGGAGAGTGGGGGGGGAGACAAAGCATCTCTGCTCTGTGCACACACAGACACACAGACACACAGACAGATGCAGATGGTCGACTGGATGAACTGCTCCGTGTGACTGAGAACAAAGTGAATTATTGTCACTCCTTCAGTCCACACCACTGACACGTGCACGTGCACGGACACATCCTCACTGACACGTGCATGCACTGACACGTGCACGTGCGGACACATCCTCACTGACACGTGCACGTGCACGGACACATCCTCACTGACACGTGCATGTGCACGTGCACGCGCTCCCTCTGAACACAGTCAATGAAGCTCATGAGACTCAGTCAGGAGGTCTGTGGGGTCAGTCTGTAGAAGTCAACACAGTGCTGTCTTTTCATCACAGGCTCGGCCCACGCCCCCCGGTGGTCAGAGCTGCAGGGACAGTCACGATGTTTTATTTAAGAAGTTAAAAGAAGAGCGAGAAGAATGTCCAAAACACCACAGACGCTCTGTTTCAGGGCCCTAATATCAGGTTCTCACATTTACGACGGTACCTGAACGCACCTCGCTGTGGACACGTTCTAGTTCCAAAACTGTTTATATGTTTCT
Source organism: Cynoglossus semilaevis (assembly GCF_000523025.1). Classification (NCBI taxonomy): domain Eukaryota; kingdom Metazoa; phylum Chordata; class Actinopteri; order Pleuronectiformes; family Cynoglossidae; genus Cynoglossus; species Cynoglossus semilaevis. The sequence goes on along the minus strand of NC_024316.1, from coordinate 19,465,669 downwards.
GAACATTTTAGACTGACTGTGGAACGTCAGCGTGTGTCGAACACGGAAGGAAGGACGAGAGAGAGAGAGAGAGAATTACTGTCTGCTTCAGTCAGTGTGTGAGCAACAGCGCCATCACCAGTGAGGCAGCGCTCTTCAGTTGAGTTGAGTGTAGATGAGAGTGGAGGGGGGGGTCGAGGGGGAGGTAGAGGGGGAGGTAGAGGGGGAGAGGGACACCAGTGACACCCTGACCTGTGGCCCCGCCCTGTGATGTTGGACTGAGGACTGGGGGAGGACACACACGCAGGGAGAACAGAAGAAACACATCAAGGAGAAAAAGGGAATCGAACCCACAATCTTCTTCACATAAGGCAAGGCCACAAACCACCCATCCACAGTGTGACCGTGGACCACTACACTACGTCTAAGGCTCGTTCAGTCCTGGTTCTATGGATGGTATTCAGATTCCGGGGTACTCAGCAGTACCAGGACTGACGTGGGTCGAGTTCAGGTTCTCCAGTGGAGTTTTAAGAACTTCTCAGAACGTTCACAGTCTGTTTGTCTGACGTGACCCCCCCTGGACCCCCCAGGTCTGAGTGGAGGGAGGATTCCTGTGTTATTGATGAGGCTCTCAGCTGCTGCGGGTGGTGCAGGTGGAGCAGCTCCTCCACCTCTGATTAGATCAGACTCAGAGTCCATTAAGGAAATGCATCTGGACTGAGAGTCAGCCAATCAGCACGCTCCGTTACTGTGGCCCCTGGAGCCCCACAAACAGACATGTGTGTGTGTGTGTGTGTGTGTGTGCTTTACCTCCACCAGAACAAACGCTGGTCTGTGGGGGAGGGGGGGGGGGGGGGGAACCTCCAACCCCGCTCCTCCTCTCCTCCTCTCCTGGAGGAGGCACAGTTGGACCAGAGAAGATCTGAGGTCCAGTCCAGCCCACAGTGGACTGGACTGGACTAATGTAATTAGACATCATGGTGAATAATGGGGCTGTCACACACACACACACACACACAACTATTAGGTGTTCCCTGCTGACTGCACACCTGGAACTGTCTCCATCCATCAATCACAGCACCTTCACACACACACACATACACACACACACGCTGTCATAATTATTGTTATGGTGCAGTTTCTGCATTTTTAGATTTACGAATGAAAAAAAGTAGCATTTGATTAATCGTAATTAATTGAAATACAGTGGAACCTTGGTTTTCAAATTAAAAAGTTTGAAAACATTTTTGCTTTAGAGTTTTGTTCATGAACCAAATTGTTAGAGCGTTCGAGAACCGATGTTCCACTGTATGTGAATATGTCGTTACACACACACACACACACACTCGGCTCCTTCACAGACTTCTGTCCTAGGCTGAATTCTACACTTCACTTCGTCAGTTCCGTCAGTTCGGCACCAGCCGTGGACGGCGTCTGTCTGGTCGGTCTGGCCGGTCCGGTCTGTCCGGTCGGTCTGGCCGGTCGGTCTGTCCGGTTCGGTCTGTCCGGTTCGGTCTGTCCGGTTCGGTCCGTGATGACGGAGAACTAACAGAACAGCACAGTAGAACTAACTGACGCTCCGAGAAGAAAAGCAGCTTCTTACCAGTTCTCCTGCTCCCGGTGCTGGACTGGACTTCCTTCGATCTGATCTGGGCCGAACCGCACCGAGCATCCATGTAGAGACGGCGTGGAGGACGGGAAGGAGCGGACTGTCCTCTGTGTGTGTGTCAGCAGACTGGAGCAGAGA
>NC_024316.1:19463569-19463903 GCF_000523025.1 Cynoglossus semilaevis | reverse complement strand
GAGGGAGGGAGGGAGGGGGGAGAGGAGAGGGAGGGAGATGATCATCTTTAACAAAGACATGTCTCCGTGGACATGTGTCCTCTGTCCCATCACGTCAGTTGTCTGTGGAGAAGTTCCGGTCATTAGTGTGTGTGTGTGTGTGTGTAGAACTATAGAACCTTGATCTCCGAGGCTGTCATCACACAGCGACTCCTACTGGTAGAGCCGCTCTCCTCCGTCCACTTATCATCAGGGTTAAAGATGATTCATTTGGTTGAACTCGGAAGTGTGTGTGAGAAGTAACCTTTTGTCAGTGGCGCTATCTTGTGGTGTAGTTGTGCTACTGCAACAGTCG
>NC_024316.1:19462713-19463536 GCF_000523025.1 Cynoglossus semilaevis | reverse complement strand
TTGGTGTGGGGGGGGGGCGCAGAGAGAGACTCCACTCTTGTAGATTATAGTATTTATATTATTATATTATATTATTTATATTTATCGATTTTTTATTTACTTTTATCAGTTTAACGTTCAATAAAAATGGTCAAATCTATGAATAATCGTTTTAAATAATTGTGATCATGATTTTTGTCATGGTGAGGTTAGAGGGTGAGGCCTTTGTCCCATCACTTTATCAGAGTTTATAAATGTCAGGGTCACAGCGCCCCCTATGTGGTCTAAACAGCTGATTTCCTGGTGTTGTTCAGGGTGAAGGTTGTTACAGAGAGTTCAGCCGTCACCGCCGCCGCCGCCGCCGCCGTCGTGTCCTTGAGCACAGCTTTGTTCGTCTGTGCAAGCTGTAGTACCACGGCAGCCTGAGAGGTGGAGGTCAGGGTGGGGTCAACGCCTGCGGCCTCGAACCTAATCTGTAGGAAAAGTGAGAAGTCTGTGTTTGACTTCAAAGAGAAGAAGAACAAAAGTCTTTAGAAGATCAGTTCATCGGTGTGTGTGTGTGTGTGTGTGTGTGTGTGTTTATTGACAGATAATATTTGTAGTGAAAACTGTTCCACCTGAACATGTTCCACTTTTAATACAAAGTCACAGTGACATCACAGTGACATCACTGTGGGGGGGGGTCCAGACATGAGTTCTCTCACAGCTGCTCTGAAGTCAGAGAAGATCCTGGAGGTTCTGTTTGTCTGCACACGTCTGTACACATTCCAGGCATGTGGAGCACGGTGAGGAACAACAAGCGAGGCCTCCCCCCCCCCCCCCCCCCCCCCTCTCCCCTCCACAC
>NC_024316.1:19456203-19462667 GCF_000523025.1 Cynoglossus semilaevis | reverse complement strand
TTTTTGCTGGAGTTAAGCACCACCGGGGGGCAGCCTTGGACTGAGGGGTGGGTGGACATGGGGGGGTAGTAGTCACCCAGGGACGCTGCAGTTTTGTCTGTCTGCTGCCCCCCCCGCCCCCCTCCAACATGTTCACACACCTGGACGGATGAGTGAAACCATCGACTCATTCAGTCTCAGTCTGGGCAGGAAATCAGACTGAGATGTTTCCACTGTTCTGATGGTGTGAATGGTGTGAATGGTGTGAATGGGGTGAATGGTGTGAATGGGGTGAATGGTGTCTGTGAACCAGGTCTTTTCTGCTGAACTTCACAACATCAAACACAGAAGGAACTCATTTCTTTTATATTTTCATTCTATTGTTATTTGTTGGAAACTGTTGGAACATCAGTTCCTGGAACTGACGTCACTCAGTGTTTGGTCAGTGCTGGTGGTCACTGGTGGTCACTGGTGGTTGAACAGAACTCTGACCCAGTCACATGGTCCACGTGGGCCAGTGGTCCACGTTATTCTGGTCTGTGACTTCTTCACTGGGGCCCGATCAGTGCTGTAGGTGGTCTACAGAGAGTCTTCAGCTCCCCCTGCTGGCTCAGTGTTTGGACCATGGTCAGAACCTGCCCTGGTCTTCATGTCAAGTCACGGTGCCTGGTGGTGGACAGGCAGCATTACAACAACAAGGAAGGAGTTTAAATATCACGTTTGTTTTGTCCCTACACTGCCACCAGGGGGACAACAGGGAAGAATGTCTCCGAGGACAAATTTGTCCAAACACACGCGGTCAATGCTAAACCATGTCTTCAAAGTCATCAGTATGAGGGGCCACAGACTGTGGTGGGGGAGGGAGGGTGTCAGAGGGGGAGGGGCAGCCGCTCCAGCCTTTACCTCTCACCTTTTTGAGGATGTTTGCCCTCAGGTCACCTGGTTCACCACAAGACAGATAGCAAGGTAACTGAATATGTGGGGCGGGGGGCAACTCTGTACCGTCATGGCTGACACAGGTATTTTCCTGGAGCCTCAGGTTGGGAGGAGGGCAGAAACATCTTCTTCTCAGTAAGACTAACTAAGTAACCCAGTTAACTAACTAATCATAAGTTAACAAAGTTAGTTTGATATAAATTCATCAGTTAAACATGAGGTTTCATGAACCACAGACTTTGATCTTTGTACCTGCAGGTCTCAGAGAAGGAGGTGAAGGAGGAGGAGGAGGAGGAGGGGGAGGAAGAAGAAGAAGAAGAAGAGGAAGAAGAGGGGGAGGAGGAAGAGGAGGAAGAGGAGGAAGAGGAGTCCTGCTGCTCCTCTCTAGACCTGTGTCTACCAGCAGGACGGAGGAGCAGGAGGGTCGACGGTCGAACTTGTCACTACACCACAGCTACACCGGAGGATCTGTCACTCTTCATCCCGTGTGCGGTAGCGAGGACGTCGCGTGTGTTAATGGACGTGTGTGCGGCGCCACTCAGCTAACGTTAGCCTTTTAACAAGGTCAGTTTAAATGTGTCATTCAGCCGCTGTTGTTTCGTTTGTTTTTTATCTCCATGTCAGCTTCTTCACCGACTACTGAATTCATTTTATTTGACAGTAACAACCCGGGCTGTGGTTGACGCGGCTGGGTTGGCTCTCCGCTCAGACTTTGATAACGTTAGCTCTTCTGTTAGCTCGGGGGCTATCGCGGCTCCCTCCGTTTTCAACCCTACATTTTATTGTTGTCACGTTTTGACCCACAGATGTGTGGAGTTCACTTCAACACAGTGACTCCCGTCGATATTAGTCGAACAGTAAGGGAGGAACGGTGCTCAGATGACGCGGTGTCAGAGAGCTAGCTGTGCGGCGGTTGGTGCAGCAGCGGCCGCTCAGAATAAAACAGGTGCAGCTCTGCGCTGAGGACGGAGGATGGACGGACAGATGTGTGGAAGCAGCCGCCGTCACTGGGCTCCGTTTAAAGTCGCTCTTAATCCACGACATTTGTCATAGTTTTTATTTCTGATCGTGTTTTACAGCGTGGCTGCTGAGTTCGTTCTTCTTCTTGACCGCAGTTTGTTTTCCAGGCCCGGGTTCATCAGTGACGGGCCCTGGAACAACGTCTGTTCACTGAGCTCACAGTCGGACTAGGCCCGACTCACCGACTGTAGGTCCGACTGTTGGGCAGGAAACAATGTTCCTGTTAAGTTAGTGAACAACCAAGAACCATGACGGAACAGTGACGTTCCTATCACGTGACTTTAGCTGCTGTTTCTCACCAAAAGGACTGTAGTCTTTCCATGGAGTAACGTTGTAGAAGTGAAGGTGTTCAGAGCAGTAGATGAAGAGAGTGTTCACCAACTACAACCTACACAACTGTGTCTTTATCTAATTAGTTATTACAACGATGTGGTTTTAGTTCAGTTTTGAATTAAACTGTCACACACACACACACACACACACACACACACACAGGAAGGACGACTGTTCGCTTTATTGTTTGACAACATTCAAAATATCTTAAAGTTCAGTCCAACATTTTTACTTTAATCTCCATCAGTGTTTGTCCACCTGAGCACAGACCCTGTGGGGGGGGGGGGGGAGGGGGGGCCACCTTAACACTGCCTCGCTCCATCAGATGTTTCCTCCACTGTAAACAATTGTTGTTCTGTCTGAGGTCGGTACGTTTGAAATTCACGAGTGAAGATTTGTTGTTTCATACGTTGTTTACAAACATCCAGATGTGACCACATTGACCCCCCCCCCACAACAACAACAACAACAACAACAACAAGGCAGTACTCTCTGTAGTACTTCTTCAGTTCCAGTACCTTGTCCTCCCTTGTGAAGCCTCCTCCCCCAGAGTGTGTGTGTGTGCTCTCAGGTTACACTGGAGTGTGTGTTGATGAGTGTGTGTTTAGACCACTACACAGGAAACATCCAATGGTCTGCTGAGTTTGTTATTCAGCTCCTGCTCCACCCAGTGGCCAATGGGTGAACTACGTCAGTTCACTTGGCCCAAAGTGCCAGTCTACGTCCAAACACTGATTTATTTTCTTTATTCTTTTTCAGGTTTTGGCCACTGCTGATCCTGTAGTATTAGTGGTTTTGTCCTAAAGTACTGCAGTACATCGGTCAAATATATATGGTATTTATTTATTAACCCTTTAATTACCATAAATCAATAAAACCGTGATACTAGATGTTAGTATTTGATTATATGTTTTATTATTTGTATCCACCTCGATCGTTGTCTTTTTTGCCCCCACACTGTCACGTCCAACAGTTCCAGGCTCTGGTGCACCACTCTTTTACTTTTATACTGTGCCGCAGGTTGGATGTCGTACTGATGTCCTTCTTCATCTTTCACATGTTTCAGCTTCATTATGGGATGCTCCTCCTGAAGTCCCATTTGTTTGTGTTCATTTCTCCGCAGCTCCTCGTCGTTGGCTGTAAAGATTCCTCCGAGCGCTAAAATTCAGCCATGAACTAAGAGTTACTGCGGCACCTTCAACAGTACCTGGGACCGACCTCGGTGCATGTGGCCTCTTCAGTTGTGCAGAGACGGCCGGCCTGCCCTCAGGCCCGCTGCTGGGACCATGAACCCTGTGAGGAGCCGGACGGTCCTCCTGGTCTTTGGGCTCCTGGTGTCCGCGGCCCACGGCGCTGTGGCAGAGCAGCAGGATCCCGTGGTGGAGATGATGCCTGTGGAGTTGGAGGCCTCCATGCAGTCGTCTGTGCTCCATCGGCTGCAGGCTTTGGTAGAGGACGGTCCACCAGCAGCTGACCCAGAATCATCCGTACACGACCAGGGAGCGTCAGCTGGTATACCGGACTCCTCCGCGTTTGTGGGTCAGATGTTCCAGTTGAAGGTTCCACCCGAGTCTGCCAGAGGGAACTGTAACGTCCATGTAAGTGTCATTTCAGTAGAACTCTGTCCAATCACATCTGATCACAGTCTTCCTGTTCATCAGGGCTGCTCTTTCATACTGTTGTCAGATTTGACACCTTTAACACCTTTTTTTTGGTTTTATATCTATCTATATAACATATATATATATATATATATATATATGCAACATATATTGTAGCTAATGTATTGTTTAGTTTATCAGATGGTGCAGAAATGAAGGGACCAGATGTGTACTTTCTTGATCTGGATCTGAATCCACCAGTGCCCCCTCCTCCTCCCTCCCCCAAATCCCCAACCAACCACCCATAAAACAAGAGCAATAGTAGAAATGCACACAGTAATTGAACAGTGACCTAATTGGTTGAGCCCTGGAGGCCAGTGTGTGTAGCTGCAGCAGCAGTCTATAAATAATCACCTTGTTGGTTGGTGACATCCTGTCACAGACTGATGACTCAGAGGAGCTCTCTGCTTCATGTTGATCAACTGAATGAAGCCGGGGGGGTGGTGTGTGATGTTTCTACTTCCTGTTTTACTTGTCGTCTAATGATGACTTCTTCAATTGTCTTCTTTGATACAGAGTTATACAAATCGGTGATTCTTTTTTTTATGGTCAGTTGTTGCTGCAAACCTTTTCTGTCAGATTCATCCCTGAGAACAAAATGTGTTTGTCTTTTATTTTTTACAGCTCACTGAAATGGGGAAGGAGATTCTGCCCCCCTGGTTGTACCTGGACAAAGACAGCTGCACTCTGAGAGGATTGGCCCTGGAGCAGGATAAAGGTGTTCATCACATCCTGCTGACCACGGAGACCGTGACGGGCCGGACCGGCGGCCCGCTCTTTGAAAGGAAGATCTTCTCTGTGGAAGTTTACCCTGAAGAAAGGGCGGAGCCTGAGCCCGGCCTGCTGTCTCTGCAGTCTGACCTGGGCGGTCCACACCTCCTGACCTGTGGCCCCGAGAAGGTCGTCACAGTCCTGACCGTCATCCTGGATGCTGACCTGACTAAGATGGATGCCCAACAGAGAGTGTCCTTGCTGCGCAACATGACCAAGTTCTCGGGCGTCGCCCCGGAGCACATGAAGGTGGTGCCTGTGGTCAACAACCGTCTCTTTGACATGTCTGCCTTCATGGCAGGACCAGGAAACGCCAAGAAGGTGGTAGAGAACGGAGCGCTGCTCTCATGGAAACTGGGCTGTGCCCTGGACCAGGGCAGCATCCCTGACCTCGGCAGTGTCCAGTCCTCGGCCAAAGACGGGACCATGTCCTCCCGCCTGGGGTATCCTGTGGTAGGCTGGCACATTGTAAACAAAAAGCCCCATGGAGTGAAACGGGTCAGGCGGCAGTTGAACAACACACCCACCCCAGTACCATCCCTGCTCCCCCCAACCACCCACCCTGAGCCCCCTGTACGTGTTGTACCAACACCAACATCGCCCGCAATTTCTCCCGCCACTAAAAACACCACCCCTCCTGTGAGAGGCCCGTTGCCTCTTCCAGTCAAACCTACAATGAGGGTCAGGGACCAGATTGCTCATACACCTGTTCTCGGGCCCCCCCAACCTACGAAGGTACTAGAAACTACCAGCGCTCTCCCAATTCAGCCGACCATGACCCGGCCCACGTTTGTAGAGGCCACTGCTGTGCCAACAAAACCAAGCACCACCAAGAGGCCCAAGTCCACATCCACGCGAAGACCCAACAAGAAAAACAAATCCACCACTCCGGCTCCTCGGGAACCCAAGTCTACGACGGTGAAGCCGCCCCGACGCACCAGTCCTCAGGCTTTGGCTCCGGACTCCAATCAGATTCCAGAGATCCACAATGCCATTGATCAGGTTACCACATGGGTCGGCACCTACTTCGAAGTCAAGATCCCACCTGACACATTCTTTGACAGGGAGGACGGAACCACCGATAAGCTGCGTCTGACTCTGAAGAAGACACCGAACGAGCCCGTGACCGAGACGTCCTGGATCCAGTTCAACAGCACCATCCAACTGCTGTACGGCCTTCCAGAGGAGCAGCACGAAGGGAAGCACGAGTACTTCATGTTGGCCACCGATAAGGGCGGGGGGAGCGTCATGGACGCCTTCGAGGTCCAAGTCAACCGTCTGGCTGCTAGTGACAAACCTTCGGTTGTGTTTGCTGCTCGTTTCCATGGTGACCCTAAAACTTTGACCAGCGATGTCCACAAGAAGATTCTCCTGACCAAAAAGTTGGCGTACGCTCTGGGCGATCGTAACAGCAGCACGGTGACTCTGAAGAGCATCACGAAAGGTTCCATCGTGGTGGAATGGACCAACAATAGTCTCCCGCAGAGTCCCTGTCCCAAGGACCAGATTATGGCTCTGAGCAACAAGATCTCTGACCCCCAGGGAACACCCAAGCCTGCCTTTGTCAAGACCATGGAGCCAGAGTTCAGGCCCATCAACGTCTCCATCCGTGGTACCAATAAATGTCACAGTTACACCTTTGTGCCACCGGGGGAAGTTCCGGCGCCTGTTGTTCCTACATCCACGACGATGCCTGGCACCGGCCTGAGGAGCGGCGACGACGTCTACCTTCACACTGTCATTCCTGCCTCGGGGGGGGCGGGT
>NC_024316.1:19454986-19455863 GCF_000523025.1 Cynoglossus semilaevis | reverse complement strand
GGTGGTGGCGGCTCTCCTGCTGATAGCAGGGGTCTTCGCCATGGTCTGCTACCGCAAGAAACGCAAGGGTAAGATGACCATCGAGGAGCAGGCCACGTTCATCAAGAAGGGCGTCCCCATTATCTTTGCTGATGAGATGGACGACTCCAAGTCGCCGCCGTCGTCCAGCATTCCTCTTATCCTCCAAGAAGAAAAGCCCCCACTGCCCCCTCCAGAGTACCCCAACATGGCCGGCCCCCACCGTAACCCGCTGAACCAGGACCTGCTGGATGACTATTCCGTTTACCAAGATGACGACCCCAACGCTCCCCCTTACCAGCCCCCACCTCCGTTCACCGTCCCTATGGAAGGAAAGGGTTCCCGGCCCAAGAACATGACGGCGTACAGGTCTCCGCCCCCCTACGTGCCCCCCTAACGCCCACTGGAGCGTTCAGTTTGAATGTGTGGATGCTGGTTTGAAAACTGAGATCATCACTGCAGTGGTTTTAATGTTGACCTTGTAGAAGAGCAGGCGACCATGTTCATATATTTGACCGTTATGGATACAAACTCTAGCACCCCCACTGGGCCACTGGTGGGAACGTTCTTTTCTTTGGTTTGTCCTAAAGACCTGCTTTGACTTTTTCTCACTTCTGTTCTTTCTTTGCCAACGAAGAGTCCTTTCATCTTCACTGACAAACTATTTCTATTGTATAGAAAAACAACCAGGAGGCTGGAGAGACTGATGTCATCACCACCACAGACTGGAGGCTCCGCCCACCATCTGTCATCCTGATGAGTTCTGACCTGGGCTAGGTTTACTAAGATTTTACGCCCTTTATTTCTCGAGGGAACGACATAAAAAAACCTGAAGCATGAAAGAGTCCAGGACGTTTGT
>NC_024316.1:19444880-19454787 GCF_000523025.1 Cynoglossus semilaevis | reverse complement strand
CCATCTTCACCCCTGGACCACAGGACTATTACAGACGACACGGACACTGACCAGACCACTGGTCATTTCACTGGTCAAGGTAGAGAAAAATAATCTTTACTGCTGTTGCACCGACAATGAAAATGCTGAGGCTGGGGTCAAGGGTCAAAGGTCGGGTGAAGAACCACACCCAGAGGGTGCTGGATGTTAGAGTACTGTAATATTACTGCTGTGTATCTGAGTACTCTCACTGCTAACTTCAGCGCACTGCTTGTTGTCATGGCAACAGAGGTCAGAGGTCAAAGGTCAAAGGGTATGTACATAACTGTGTGGCTGTGAATAGATGATGTCTGTGTTCACTCAGTTAGAAGACCAGGAGGCTGGTGGTGTGTGTGTGTGTGTGTGTGTGTTTCATCAGACTTTGTATTCTGTGAGGGTACCAGAAGGTTTGAACTTTGCCCCCCCACAGTATGACATCATCATGTGAAGGGGGGGGGACTCTGTCCATTTCATATCTGATCTCACTTCATGAAAATGATTCAAATCTAATGTTTTTACTGATTTTTTGATACGGTCTTAAACTTGTTTATGAAAATATATTAATAAACTGTAATACTCTTTGTAAAGCCTCACGGCCGCGTACTCTCCTCCTTCAACAAGTACAACTGCAGTCTGTAAACTGCCGAGTCAGCTCCTGTCTCCTACGACATGCCCTCATGTAACCCTGGGGGTCCGCGTCCCCCAGGTTTGTCATCAGTCACGTGTCCTGCCTCCAGAACTGAAGACACTCTTGAATGCATGTGTTTTCACATTTCCACGCGGCACTCAAAGGTATCATGGTGGATCAGAGTCGTCTGGCCTCACCTGTGACTGCAGCGCCACCTGGTGAGAGAATGGCGTCACTCCATGAAGTAAGTTTATGATGTTCTGATGTTCTGAACGGAAGACGTTTGTCTCCAGACTCTTCATCATGACGCCAGGCGCTGAGACCACGTGACTCTGTCCCTGTGTCACCGGTAGAGGGCAGTAGAGTCACAGCAGCAGAGAGATGTGGTTTATAACTGCCCACGTTGATGCAGATGCAGCACAGTGGGTCAGTGTGTGTGACTGTGAGGGTCCACTCCTGGGACTAGAACCCCAGAGGCCAGAACCAGGAAAGACTGAAGAACCAAAGCTGAAAACACACCAGGACTTCCTTTTTCCCCCTCAGTGTGGCAGTAATACGGCTCCGTGTTTATTTTCCTCAGTAGAAAAACAATAAAAAATTGACCTTCATTAAAGTGAAGTGAAGGTGTAGACTGAGGTGTAGACTGAGGTGTAGACTGAGGTTTAGACTGAGGTGTAGACTGAGATGTAGACTGAGATGTAGACTGAGGTGTAGACTGAGGTTTAGACTGAGGTGTAGACTGAGGTGTAGACTGAGGTGTAGACTGAGGTTTAGACTGAGGTGTAGACTGAGGTGTAGACTGAGATGTAGACTGAGATGTAGACTGAGATGTAGACTGAGATGTAGACTGAGATGTAGACTGAGATGTAGACTGAGATGTAGACTGAGATGTAGACTGAGGTGTAGACTGAGGTGTAGACTGAGATGTAGACTGAGGTTTAGACTGAGGTGTAGGCGGAGATGTAGACTGAGGTGTAGACTGAGGTTTAGACTGAGGTGTAGACTGAGATGTAGACTGAGATGTAGACTGAGATGTAGACTGAGGTGTAGACTGAGGTTTAGACTGAGGTGTAGGCGGAGATGTAGACTGAGGTGTAGACTGAGGTGTAGACTGAGGTTTAGACTGAGGTGTAGGCGGAGATGTAGACTGAGGTGTAGACTGAGGTTTAGACTGAGGTGTAGACTGAGGTGTAGACTGAGATGTAGACTGAGATGTAGACTGAGATGTAGACTGAGATGTAGACTGAGGTTTAGACTGAGATGTAGACTGAGGTTTAGACTGAGATGTAGACTGAGGTGTAGACTGAGGTTTAGACTGAGGTGTAGACTGAGGTGTAGACTGAGATGTAGACTGAGATGTAGACTGAGATGTAGACTGAGGTGTAGACTGAGGTGTAGACTGCAGTAAACACAGCAGGTCTGGCTGAAAAACTGTGGTTTTGATGATGATGTCACGCAGGGGAGAGTCTACTGCCATCTTCTGGTGAAATATAAAATGACTTTTGTGTACGTGTGTATTTTTTGATGTGGGCAACCCTGCTGGTGGACCACGGTATTGATTTTATGAGAGACGATTCTGGCCGCTGGAAATGTAGACTTTTTATGTCAACATTTATGCTGTTTGGTTTTATGCTAAGCTGCTGTGGAGAAACTCCCAGATTTCCCAGAGTTCCGTGGGTCAGGGCTGCTCCGACTGCCAACACCGTGTCATGTGGTATTTATAGAACCCATGTCAACAGCTCCAGTGTGTGTGTGGAGTGTGTGTGGTGACAGCTACTGTTGGAGCGCTGCAAGACTGAAGGTAAGGACAGCAGGTCTGTAGACTGGACTCATGGCCAGTCTATTTTCTGTGTGTTATGGTTGTGATGTGATCTGTCTGTGGTCAGTGTCTTTGGTCACAGACAGGACAAACCAGACACACCAGAACTGTTTTTTTTTCTCCCTCTAGTGGCTCTGTAGGAACTGCAGGTCAAAACTTTCCCAAACTTTTTCCTCCAAATTAAAATGTCTTTAAATCTGTATTAACGTTGTCGTCACTGGATTTTCTTTTGTCTAAAATCAAAGACAGGAACGTCGAGGGGAGTTCCACGTTCAAACTGTTTTATTACAAAGTACTTTCAAAGTACTCCCCCCCCCCCCCCCCCCCCCCCCACTGTACGTCAATGGAATGGTAGGTCGTGAATCGTGAATGCAGGGTTGTGGGTTCCATTCCAGACTTGGGAGGTAAAACATCGCCCCCTGTCAGATGGTGTAAAGTACTTTGAGCGGTTAGCAGTACTAGCAAAGCATTTAGCCGTGATGATGTCATATCCTGTTTCTGTGTTCTTGACACGATGGCTGTTTCTCCACAGAGAGACGTCACCGATGAACCCACCGGCAGAAGACGACTGTTGTCAATCAGAGGACGACGTCGATGAAGACGAGGCCACGCAGTATCTGAGGGAACAGAGTCTGATCCAGTACAGGAAACGCAAAGGCCTCGGGCCAGGGTAACCCGTTTGAACCCAGAACCTTCTGTCTTCAACTGGACCTCTGCTAACGTTCTCTCTCTCTCTCCTGGTAGTGATGGTGAACCCAGTGAAGATCCAGATGAGATCTTCAAAGCCATCAAAGACGGTAACCAGATTGAACTGAAAACTGTGACGTCTCCGCAGGAGGAGGAGTCGCTGACCACACGTGTTCTACTGCAGGTGACCAGGACGTCCTCAACAGACTGACAGAACAGCCGGAGTCTCTGTCCAGACTGGACCACAGAGGATGGACTCCCCTGCACGAGGCAGCGGTCCAGACCAGCACCAACGTTCTAGAACTCATCTTCTCCGGTACTTGCTCTCTCCTTATTTCTTTTTCTTTTTTTCTATTTTCCTAAATGTCTGGAAAATTAGGAATTTCCTCTCTGCGTTCTAGCATCACCACCTGATGCTGCTCATTGTCGCACCCTGAAAGGTGAGACGCCTCTGTTTCTGAGCGTGGTCCATGGTCTCAGGGACAGCGCCACCTTCCTGCTGCAGAACGGCAGCAGCCCGGACCTCCAGGACGATGAGCAGAATTCTCCCTTGGTGGCAGGTAGGAGTCCAGGGGACGAGGAGGACGCTGTGAGGGACACGGCTTGTTCCGACTTGTTCCAGTGTCCCAGAGGACAGTTTTGTCCCAGCAGTGTTGTGTTGTCCATGTCTTCTCTTAGAGACCTATAAAGCCCCCCCCCCCCAGAGTCCACCTCAGGAGACGACATGTCCTCAGAAACTCACTTTTCTTCCTCCGTATCTTCTCAGCGATCCTGAACGATCAGTACGACCTGGCCACGCTGCTGCTGAGGCACCGGGCCAGTGTGGACCAAACCGGGCCACTGAACAGGACCGCGCTCCACGAGTGTGCCTTCTTAGGCTTGGAGAACTTTGTCTTCCTGCTGCTGGAGTCCGGTGCCGACCCGAACGTCCGTGACATCACCGACAGAACTCCCCTGGCTCTGGCGGCTCAGAACGGACATTTGACCGTAGTGGAGGAGCTGCTGCAGAAAGGTACTGAACTGAGGAGGAGGAGGAACAAAGTCCACAACAGAACCTTTGGACCTTCATCACGTCAGTTCTGTTGATGTTAATACTCCTTCATAGATATTTATACTTTCTTTACATTTATATTGCTGTACTTCTGACAGGAGCCACAGTGTGGTGCTGTGACTCAGAGTCCCACACTGTTCTGTCGGACGCAGCCGTTTGTGGAAACCCTGACATCGTCTCAGTACTTCTGGACCACGGAGCGGATCCAAACACTGTTTGTGGTGGACACCTGCCCATTCACCGTGCGGCCTACCACGGACACAGACTGTGAGTGAGTCTTCTACCCCTCTGACCCTGGAGGTCTTCTACCCCTCTGACCCTGGAGGTGGTAATAAACCCAAGGACATAAATATATGAACCCAGCCCAGACGCTATGGTTCAGGTTCACTGGTTCTGCGACACTAATTCTAAATGTGTGTGAGACCTGAGCCGTGAGTCTGGGCCCCCAGTCCCTCAGACCCTCAGACCCTCAGTCCCCCAGACCCTCAGACCTCCAGTCCCTCAGACTCCCAGACCCTCAGACCTCCAGTCCCTCAGACTCCCAGACCCTCAGACCCTCAGACCCCCAGACCTCCAGACCCTCAGACCCCCAGACCTCCAGACCCTCAGACCCTCAGACTCCCAGACCCTCAGACCCCCAGACCTCCAGACCCTCAGACCCCCTGACCCTCAGACCCCCTGACCCCCTGATGACTTGTTGGTTTCTTCCTCAGGGCTCTGGAGCGCCTCGTCCCAGTGACCACCATGGAAGCTGTGAAGGACAGTGGGATGAGTCCTCTTCATTCTGCCTCTGCTGGGGGCCACCCCCCCTGTGTGGAGATCCTGCTCAAGGCGGGCTACGACCCCAACTTCATGCTGCACCCAAAGGTGCGACAGAAGTACGATGATGAGCGCCGCTCCGCCCTTTTCTTCGCTGTGTCCAACAACGACATTCACTGCGCCCGTCTGCTGTTAGGAGCCGGGGCCATGGTGAACCAGGATCCCGTCAGCTGCCTCCAGGTGGCGCTGAGGCAGGGCAACTACGACCTGATCAACTTACTGCTGAAATTTGGGGCAAATGTAAACTACTACTCACGGGTCAACACCACCCACTTCCCGTCTGCCCTTCAGTTTGCCCTGAAGGACGAGGTCATGCTGAGGATGCTCCTGAATCACGGCTACGACGTCAAACGCTGCTTTGACTGTCCCTACGGAGACGGTTCCCACGGCCACGCCCCCTGGGCCACGCCCGTCATCAAAGACACGGTGGTGAGTCAATCAGAATGTGTGTGTGTGTGTGTGTGTGTGTGTGTGTGAGTGACAGTACCAGTGACTGTGGACCACTTCAGTTCTGTCAGGTGGTCTCCGTGTCCTGGCTGAGACACCTGTCTGCTCAGCTGGTGCTCATCATGTTGGACTACACCGACCACGTGTCCTTCTGTACCAGACTTCAGGACAGTCTGGAGGAGCAGACCCAGTGGCCGCACATCTGTCGCATCCAAAGTAAGAAGTTGGGTTTTTTTTTGACGCTGCCTTCAACAGCGACCGGGTCTCTGACCGCGCAGCGTCTTCGTCTGTCCTCAGGAAACGCCCGCAGCTTGAAGCACCTGTGTCGTCTGAGGATCAGGGAGCGTCTGAGCAGCCTGCGCCTCAGGTCCCCCTGCTTCATCAACTTCCTCCCCCTCCCCCCCAGGCTGAAAGACTACCTGCACTACAAGGAGTTTGATGTTTACGGCAGGGGCAGCACGGCGGGGGGGCAGGGGGTGTGAAGCAGCGCTGCTGCTTTTTATAACTGCAGGAAACAGTGTGTGTGTGTGTGTGTGTTCAGTGGTCAAGTATGATGTGAGGCAAAAAAAATGCAGCTAAAGTTCAGTTTCACCAACAAGTGATTACAGGCTCGTAACAATTAATAAATGAATTCATTAATAACCAACCTTCTCCTGACCCCTCCCTGACAGGTCAGTACAGGACAGGACAGGTCAGTACAGGACAGGACAGTACAGTACAGTACAGGACAGTACAGGACAGTACAGGACAGTACAGTACAGTACAGTACAGGACAGTACAGGACAGTACAGGACAGTACAGTACAGTACAGTACAGGACAGTACAGGACAGTACAGTACAGTACAGTACAGGACAGTACAGGACAGTACAGGACAGGACAGTACAGTAGAGTACAGTACAGTGCAGTACAGTCATGTCATTTCCGGTTTGCTTTTGTTCAAAGATTTTGACGTTGACCAAACCATTAACAACAGACCTCCGTCAGTTGATGCACTTTCCTGCCTCCACCGATAGTAGGCGCGGATTCTCTCTTATATTCCAAAAGTGACGGCACCTTTTTGCAGTGGAGAAGAACGGTGACGTCACTTTCACAATGGCGGAGGCTGGGTGATGAGCAGCGAGTGTGTGCGTGCGTGTGTGTGTGTGTGTGAAGCGGCGCTCTGATCAGCAGTGCTACCGTGGCCGAACATGGCCTTGAATCCCAGCGCAGCGGGGAGAAAGAACTCTGGATGTACGGATGCGGCCCTCGTTCAGCCCGGTGCTGACGAGCACCACAAGAATCCCGCTGCTAGCTCGGCCCAAGCCAACCAAAATGGCGATCAGGCTGTCTGTGGAGACGGTGTAATGCCCGAACAAGAAGCCCTTGAACGGCGCAGGAACCCGCACACAGGCGCCCGGAGCCTCAGCTGTTCTCCCTCCCCGGGACAGAAGCCGAGCGAGGAGCTGCCGCGAAGAAACTTCCAGATTCCGAGGAAGACGAGAGAACGGAAAGGTGGTGCCATGTTGCTGTATCTGTAACGGTGCTCCGTGAAGCTAACCTGGTAGTAGCCGACTGTTGTGGTGGAAGTAAACGGGTCCCCACGGTAGAGCTGCTCGGTTTGAACCGGTGTGTGGCGCTGTTGTAGCGGTTAGCAGGGACGTGTTAGCCGCTGTCCGCTCCGGGATACCGGCTGTGCCTGTCACAGAGCGCGGCGCTCGGAGAGTGTGTGCACCCCGGTGGTCCTGAGGTCCGGTCGGTGTGTGGTCACTGAGGACTGGACTGGTCACTGGTCACTGCTGACCAGTGACCAGTGACCAGTCTGTGTGTGAGACCAGGTTTGGTTTAGTGATGTGTGATGACACTGAGGACGATGTCCTTCATCTGTGATAACTATCCAACTAACTAACCAACTAACTAACTAACTAACTAAAGTGACTAGAGTAACACAGCCCCCCCCCCCTCCACCCCTCCACCCCCCGTGTGCAGGTCTGTACCAGTTTCTGGCCCCCGACAGCCGAGAGTTCGAGGACCTGCTGAAGATTGTGTCGTCCTTCTACCTGGACCCATCGTCTCGTGGCTCCTTCTCCTACTGCAAGGCCCGGCTCATCAACAACGAACTGCTGAAGAAGGAGGTGGGTCACTGCTGTGGGTCACTGCTGTGGGTCACTGCTGTGGGTCACTGCTGTGGGTCAGTGCTGTGGGTCAGTGGTAAAGTTGTGTGTTTTGGTCCCAGCTGCTCATTAATGAGTTAATTAATCTGAGAGGAATGGCTGATTTAAAGCACACACACACACACACACACACACACACACAGTGTCAATGAGCAGATGAGTGTGTTGCCGTGGTAACTGATGATGATGACCTCTCCACTGACCTCTCCACCAGTTCATTGAGAAGCGGAGGGAGATGAAGCAGGAGGGGCGGACGGAACCAGAACTGTCCGAGTCCTACTGCTTCCTGTATCCAGACAAGTCCAAGGTCAGTACCTCAGGAACACAGTGGTGATGGAAGTGTGTGTGTGTGTGTGTGTGTGTGTTGTATCGTGTGTGTGTGTGTGTGTGTGTGGTGTGACGTGTGTGTGTGTGTGTGTGTGTTGTATCGTGTGTGTGTGTGTGTGTGTGTGTGTTTGTGTTGTAACGTGTGTGTGTGTGTGTGTGTTGTAACGTGTGTGTGTTCTACTGTGTCCAGCTCCATTGGATCTGTGAGAAGGGTCTCTCTGTCGGACACTCCAAGATAACCACACTGGGAAATCCGTCAGTCGGTAGGTCTGTGGTTTGACCACGTCCAAGGTCACGGTGATGGAGGAGAAGAGGAGGAGGTGGGGTGGAGTCAGGAGGGGGAGGAGGAAAGGTGGGAGGAGGGGGTGGAGATTCTCCATGGACAGGGTCAGTAGTGAACTGATGATGATGATGATGGTGATGATGATGGTGATGATGATGGTGATGGTGATGATGATGATGATGGTGATGATGATGGTGATGATGATGATGATGATGGTGATGGTGATGGTGACGGTGATGATGATGATGGTGATGGTGGATGGACCAGGAGAAGACTGCTGTGATGGTGGTCAGTTGTTGTTGGTCTGTGACCTCATGGTGTCTCCTGTCCTTCCAGGTGTCTACCTCTCCAAATACTCTGATTTGTTACAAATGAATCCTTTTGAAGTGGGCTCATCAGGAGACATCGTTGTTTTCAAAGTCATGAAGGTTTGAACGGCAACACAACGACAACAACAACATAACAACAACAAACAACAACACAACAACAACAACATAACAACAACACAACAACATAACAACAATAATACAACAACACAACAACAACATAACAACAACACAACAACATAACAACAATAATACAACAACACAACAACAACAAAACAACAACATAACAACAATAATACAACAACACAACAACAACAAAACAACAACATAACAACAACACAACAACATAACAACAACATAACAACAACACAGCAACAATACAACAACAATACAACACAACAACAGCGCCCCCTGGTTGTGTTCCTTCTTCTCTGGGGGACTTTAAACCCATCTTTCTGTCTCTCAGGGTCGAATCAAGCACGTCCACGAGAACGTGCCAAAGAAGGGGATCGAACCCACGCCGAAGTTTGACTGTCACCTGTCCAAAAGCGTCAACAGGGTCACGTCGCTGCTGTCCTACAGGGCGTTTGAGTTGACACAGGTGAACACTGGCTCCACAGCCACTCTGTCCTGGTGGTGGTTGTTGTTGTTGTTGTTGTTGTTGTTTTTTCAATCCTTTTCTTTTCACAGCAATATTTTTATGAGTTTGCCTTTGAGGAGATCAGGCCGCGGCCGCGCCACATTTGTCCTTACGCCGTGGTTTCCTTCAAGTTCCAAGACAAAGAGGCTGCTGCGGCTCCTATGGCTGCTCACAGGTACGTGGGCCCCCTGCTGGGCGGCTGCTGGTATGGTCAGCATCAGTCACGGTTGATTCTTTTTTTTTTCTGTGCTCAGGTTCAACACACTTTCATCTGAAGGAAGTCGAAGTAAGACTTTTTATTTCAACCTTTCCTCTGAAAAGCCATGTTTGTCTGCTGCTGCTGCCACCTAGAGGACGGTGAAGCAGCTGAAGTCACTGTTTGTCCCCGCTGCAGGGAAGCGCTACACTGTGTGGAGCGGTCCGCTGGTCAACAAAGGTCAGGAGTTATTCCCCATCAGTCTTCGGTCCTCGTCGCGGCCCTTTCTTCCTTTCAAACTGTGAGTGAAGACACGCGGCGCAGGATTGGTTGGAATTTCACCAGTGTTTCTGACCAGTGCTGCTGTTGTGCTGCTGCAGGCCGGACAGACTAGAGGTGAGCTGTGGTATGACGCTGGAGCAGGTGAAGAGGAAACTGCCCCCTGCTCTGTTCACCAGGGACACCTACAGGATGTCACAGGAAGGTCAGCCACACACACACACACACACACACAC
>NC_024316.1:19440489-19443981 GCF_000523025.1 Cynoglossus semilaevis | reverse complement strand
ACACAACAACAGCGCCCCCTGGTTGTGTTCCTTCTTCTCTGGGGGACTTTAAACCCATCTTTCTGTCTCTCAGGGTCGAATCAAGCACGTCCACGAGAACGTGCCAAAGAAGGGGATCGAACCCACGCCGAAGTTTGACTGTCACCTGTCCAAAAGCGTCAACAGGGTCACGTCGCTGCTGTCCTACAGGGCGTTTGAGTTGACACAGGTGAACACTGGCTCCACAGCCACTCTGTCCTGGTGGTGGTTGTTGTTGTTGTTGTTGTTGTTGTTTTTTCAATCCTTTTCTTTTCACAGCAATATTTTTATGAGTTTGCCTTTGAGGAGATCAGGCCGCGGCCGCGCCACATTTGTCCTTACGCCGTGGTTTCCTTCAAGTTCCAAGACAAAGAGGCTGCTGCGGCTCCTATGGCTGCTCACAGGTACGTGGGCCCCCTGCTGGGCGGCTGCTGGTATGGTCAGCATCAGTCACGGTTGATTCTTTTTTTTTTCTGTGCTCAGGTTCAACACACTTTCATCTGAAGGAAGTCGAAGTAAGACTTTTTATTTCAACCTTTCCTCTGAAAAGCCATGTTTGTCTGCTGCTGCTGCCACCTAGAGGACGGTGAAGCAGCTGAAGTCACTGTTTGTCCCCGCTGCAGGGAAGCGCTACACTGTGTGGAGCGGTCCGCTGGTCAACAAAGGTCAGGAGTTATTCCCCATCAGTCTTCGGTCCTCGTCGCGGCCCTTTCTTCCTTTCAAACTGTGAGTGAAGACACGCGGCGCAGGATTGGTTGGAATTTCACCAGTGTTTCTGACCAGTGCTGCTGTTGTGCTGCTGCAGGCCGGACAGACTAGAGGTGAGCTGTGGTATGACGCTGGAGCAGGTGAAGAGGAAACTGCCCCCTGCTCTGTTCACCAGGGACACCTACAGGATGTCACAGGAAGGTCAGCCACACACACACACACACACACACACACGTGCTCAGTTTACATGAAGATGTTTTTAAATGGAAATTATTATTATTTTAATTTAAAGAATTTTTTTTTATTCACGTGTATATAATCCTGGACAGTATTGTAGTATTGTCGTGTTTTTAGTATAACATTATAACATAATGTATTACATATTATATAACATTAGTATAACATTCACTCTGTTGATCATTGTCATCAACATGAAACTTTTGACACAGGTTATTTTTATTTATCATTCTCATATTTTTAAAAGAAGAAACATCTGGGTCGCGGGCCCTTGGCAGGGTTTGTTGTGTACTCACAGCTGGACCTGACCCCCACCTTTGACAACCCTAAAAACCACCATCATCTACCATGAAGACCTGGGCCCACGCGTTCTTATTGATTTATTAACCTTCACACTCAGCTGTGTGTGTGTGTGTGTGTTGCCATGGCGACACTGAGACCTCACCTACGGTCCATCCTGAACCCTGACCCGGGTTCTAGTTGTTCTAGTCCTGGTCCTAATGCCCTGTTGTCCGTGTGTAGTGATGAAGTGTGGAATGTCCTGCAGCCTGTTGGAGGTGGTGGATGGAAAAGGAAAAGCCTCCAGTGGAAGTCTGGCAGCACTGCTCCACAGGCTGGAGAGAGACCAGATGGTGAGTCCACTGTGGGTTCGAATCCCGGGAGTGGGTTAGTCCTTAGACCAAGATCAGTCAACAGTTCCTGGACCAGACCTGTTGACCGACTGTTGACTGACTGCTGACCGACTGCTGATTGACTGTTGACTGACTTAACTGAATGTTGACCGACTGCTGACCGACTGACTGCTGACTGACTGACTGGGTGTCTGTTACTCTGTGCAGGTACTGGTGAAGGCACTGTTTGACAGAGGGTTTCTCTTCCTGCTGTCCTCGGCTCAGATGAGCGACTCTAAAGGTGACATGTTTTTTCCGACACGTCTTGTGCCCCTGAACACATCACAGCGTTGAACTGAAGTCAAACCAGACTTGAACGCTGTTCTTCTTTGTTGTCAGAGCGGGCCGGGCCCAGGGAGAAGAACCTGCAGGCCCTGTTCATCTTTCAAGGATCCAGAACGGTGGTGAAGTGTTGTGAGTGTTACCGTCTGTCTGATTGGGTGGTGCGTCCAGCGCCTCCTTCTGGTGAACGGTGGTTTGTCAGTCTTGACGTCAGCGACAACCTCAGTAACGCTGTTCCTTCATTTCAGCGTCCAGACGTTCGGACCCCGAGCCCCAACCTGCCGTCCTGTCCTCCGTGGAACCCTTCCTCCCCGCGCTGCACTACGCCCTGATGAAGCTGCGCTCCAACCCAGGGAAGGACCTGAGCTCCGGGGTGGAGCGCCAGGCCAACGACTACCTGAGCCGCATGGACTCGGGAACGGCCCGACCGTTCGTCCTGCCTGACTACAAACCTCACGTGGATGATCGGGCCGCCCCCCCCCCGGTGCCCAGGCCCAAGTTCAACATGGAGGCTGTCCTCCGCTCCTACGTCCACAATCCTGCCAACTACATGTTACCTCTCACCAGAGTAAAGGACGTCATGGAGAGGACACGAAGCCCCGCCCCCGCCGCCACGCAGGTCCCCGCCACCGTGGACTACAGCCCAGTTTCAGACTGGGGGGGCTCGGACCGGGGCTCGGACAGAGCGGAGCGGTCTTCAGAGTGGCTGGGGCGGGGGGAAGAAGCGCCCACCCGGCGCCGGCGCAGCAGCGGGGGGGGCGGCGGCTGATGGCAGCAGCAGCAGCGGCGGCAGCAGCAGCAGGCGGAGGCCTGGATTGGCCAATTCAAACGGAGCTCAGCGACAGCACAGAGACCATGTGGACGGTCAGCTGGTCTCTGATAGGCCACAGGTCTCCAAGGACCAGTACGACAAGAACAAGATGAAGCAGCTGCTGAAGCTGATCCAACTCCACAAGAAGACGTTGATCAAGGACCCCGGTCAGGACAGGGGGGGGGAGGGGGGGGCGTGGGACGGCAGCGCTCTGAAGAGGAATGCTGAAGGAGCCGAGGGGGGGGGCACCAACAAGCACCAACGCACAGACCCGCTCAGCAACGGGGAGTCCAGTCAAGGTGACCAGAAAAACAGGACATTACTGCCCCCTAGTGCTACAGCGGGGAATAGTTTAACAAAGCTTCAGCAAAACCTTAGCTTTAGAGTCCGTCCTGGGGGAGTGGGTTTCAGTCCGTCCTGGGGGGGAGTGGGTTTTCCTGGTTCACTAATTTATTAATTTCTCTTTTGTTTTTCAGGCACCTTGGCCGGTGAGGGGGGGGGCAAAGGGGGGCAGGGCGACAATCTGACCACAGTGATTGAAAGCATGGGCATCTACGACACTGACCTGAGGTCACGGGGCAACAGCAGCGTGAACACTGACACTCAGCGTCTTCTCAAGATTCTCCTAGCCACGCTCAACAAAGCTGTGACCGGGTCCCCGCCGGTGGCCCCCCACCGCGGAGGGGAGGGGTCCACAGGGTCCGCCACCACGGAGCCCCCCTGCTCTCACGTGGACCACAGTAAAGACGTGGAGCCGGCCTCACG
>NC_024316.1:19439719-19440419 GCF_000523025.1 Cynoglossus semilaevis | reverse complement strand
GGGGGGGCGGGGGTGGGGGGTCTGTGATGGTTGATTCCTGAACAACTGCTGCTGTCTTCTGTGTCCAGGAGGACATGGACTGTAGTCCCGGCTCCCCGTCCAGTTCTGGCTCCCCCTCAGAGCAGATTCACCCCCCCCCAGATGACTCGGCCCGGGCGGAGCCCAGCAGTGAAGGTACCTCCTCTGGTCACTGACTGGACGTCCAGCGTCCTCAGCCCGTGTCACTGTTTTTTCTCGTCTGCTCTTCTCCAGAACCAAAGTCCGAGCCCGACCCGGAACCGTCGCTGGAGCCGCCGTCGGACCCCCGGCCGGACCCCCGGCCCGAGGCGGTGGAGCTGACGGAACCAAAGACTCTTGTGTTGGTGGAGGAGAACGTCTCCATCAGCCTGGACACCATCGTCCAGCAGGAGCTCCACAGCCTCCACTCCCACATCAAACACATCATGCAGACGCAGCACATCAGCTACGCCTCCCAGCCGTCTCCACGGCGCCCCCTACGACAGTGCTGGTTACCCAACAGCTCCTTCTCAGAGCTGGTCACGCCCTACTTCTCCCCTGTCTCCATCCAGGGACACGTGGAGGCCCTGGGGGAGATGATGGACAGGTTGATCCCGGCCCGTCCTGCCCCCCCCGAGGTCACTGCTTTATCTCCCCCAGCAACACCGTCTCACCCCTCACCGCCATCGTCCTCCCCCCCACC
>NC_024316.1:19431560-19439595 GCF_000523025.1 Cynoglossus semilaevis | reverse complement strand
CACCCCCACCTCACCCTGTGATCGGACCAGCTCCGCCCAGGAACCCATGAAGACTGGGACAGAAGAAGGGGGGGAGGGGGCGGGGGTCTGTTCTCCGTCCCAGATCAGCAGCTCTCCAGAGACCAAGACCCCGACCCTGGAGAGTGGGCGGGGCCTGTTGACAGGAAGTCTCATCAGTCAGCTGAAGCCCGAGGTGTTCAGCAGTCTGGTGGAGATCTTTAAGGACGTCACCAAGAACACGGTCAAGTTCTACATCCACTCTGATGACGAGGGAGGGGGGGGGCCCATCTGTCAGGAGATAAAGGTGCACTTCCTGTTTGTTAACTCGTTATTAACTCGTTATTAACTCGTTATCAACGAAAATCATTGAAGAAATGTTTTGGTTCTTCGAAAGAAATCGTTTTTAAAATGTGTCAGAGTAGAAGTTTTACTGCAGTGACCCCTGACCCCAGTGCCCTCAGTCACACTGACCTTTGACCCACAGGGCTACCTGAACAGTCTGGGGAACAGTGAGTGTCGTCCACAGACCTTTCTGGAAAACAGCGGCAGTTTGGACAAACTCCTCATCATCATACGGAACGAGGACATCGCTGCACACGTGCACAAGGTGAGAGCCACGAACATCACACTGACACCCTGCAGATGGCGCCGGTGGTGAAAGTCCAGAACCTCTTTTCTATTTGGAGTCGATGTGAAATGTAGTGATTGGCTGTCGCTGAGGAGGGAGTACAGAAGAACTGCAGTACACACGCAGTACACACGCAGTACACACGCAGTACCTAAACCCATCTCTGTGGTACCGCTGTAGTCCGTCCTCTAATCTGAACAGTGTCAGTGTTCCTGTTGTGGTCAGTGCTGTGTCAGTGTTCCTGTTGTGGTCAGTGCTGTGTCAGTGTTCCTGTTGCGGTCAGTGCTGTGTCAGTGTTCCTGTTGTGGTCAGTGCTGTGTCAGTGTTCCTGTTGCGGTCAGTACTGTGTTGACGATCGTCACCTGGTACCTGTTGTAGATCCCGGCCCTGGTGTCGTTGAAGAAGCTTCCTTCGGTCAGTTTCGCAGGCGTGGATTCTCTGGACGATGTGAAGAACCACACCTACAACGAGCTGTTTGTGTCCGGTGGTCTGATGGTCTCCGACGAGTTTGTCCTGAACCCCGACCTCATCAACCAGGGTCAGCCAAATTCTGTTTGACACCTTTTTGAACTTTGAAGCCGGACGGCGGTTCACAGCTGTTTGTCCTTCCTGGTCCAGAGCGTTTGCAGGGACTGCTGCGGTTCCTGGAGGAGCAGAGCACTCCAGAACACCCCTGGCAGTGGAAGGTCCACTGCAAGTCCCAGAAGAAGCTGAAGGAGCTGGGCAGGTGAGCCCGATGCTGGAACTGTTTCACAGTCATCAGGAAACAGTTCTAGCCTGATGCTGCTGTAACTGGGTCAAAGGTCACAGTGCACAGTGTCACTTCTGGTACCACTGGTTTAACACCGTACCAGTATTTGGGTCTTAGATATTACATTCTGATGTACTGTGAAGTTGAAGTCAGTACTGGTACTGGTGCTGGGACTGGTGCTGGTGCTGGCGCTGGTGCTGGTACTGGAGCTGGTGCTGGTGCTGGCACTGGTGCTGGTACTGGCACTGGTACTGGTTCTGGTGCTGGTGCTGGTACTGGAGCTGGTACGGGTGCTGGTACTGGTACTGGGACTGGTGCTGGTACTGGAGCTGGTACAGGTACTGGTACTGGTGCTGGGAATGGTACGGGTACTGGTGCTGATACTGGTACTGGTACTGGGACTGGTGCTGGTGCTGGTGCTGGTACTGGCACTGGTACTGGTTCTGGTGCTGGTGCTGGGACTGGTGCTGGTGCGTTCAACGTCTGAATGAACGAAACAGGAACCAGGAAACAGTAACCCAACCTGCAGTGTTTTCTGTTTGAGGAGCTGGTCTTCCTCAGTCGGTCTTCCTCAGTCGGTCTTCCTCAGTCGGTCTTCCTCAGTCGGTCTACTGACTAGGCTGTAGCGAGCTCATCAACAGTCGCTCAGATGCTGTGTTTCCGTCCAAGGTTGAACACCAACGCCATGACTCTGTTGAACCTGCTGACGTCGTACCAGAAGAAGCACCTGGTGGAGTTCCTGCCGTACCACGACTGTGACGCTCAGCTACGTCAGGCTCCAGATCTGGAGTGTCTCATCAAACTTCAGGCTCAGCACACGCAACAGCGCCACCTAATTTTCCTCACAGGTATGTCCACCCCGGCCACTGCTTCCAAACCCCCTCGTGTTTTTGTGGTGAGAGTTCGATGAGGAACAAACGGTTCTGTCTGTGGAACTGTTTCTGCAGAGAGACCCTTCGAGATGTTCCTGCCCTTCTCCAGGAACGGGATCATCATCGCCAGCATCGATGACGTCATGACCGGTTTCCACAGTCTGATTGGCTCCATTAAACAGAATGAGCTGCCCACACCGCCCTCTACTGGTGAGTAGCCACGAAAGCAGAGCTGAACACTAAACAGTTGTTTTTCACTTCCATCAGGGATGGTGGTGAGTTAGAGTACTGCAGCTGGGGTTCTTTATACATGTGCAATGTTAGTTAGTTAGTTAATGAGTTAGTTAGTGCGTTAGTTAGCTAGTTAGTGAGTTAGTTAGTTAGCTAGTTAATTAGTTAGTTAGCTAGTTAATTAGTGAGTTAGTTAGTGAGTTAGTTAGCTAGTTAGTTAGTGAGTTAGTTAGTTAGTTAGTTAGCTAGTTAATTAGTGAGTTAGCTAGTTAATCAGTGAGTTAGTTAGTTAGTGAGTTAGTTAGTTAGTTAGTTAGCTAGTTAATTAGTGAGTTAGCTAGTTAATCAGTGAGTTAGTTAGTTAGTGAGTTAGTTAGTTAGTTAGTGAGTTAGTTAGCCGCCGCTGTTAGCTGAGGTCCATGTTCAGCTGTCCACACTGCCCCCCCGACCCCCGTCCTGAACCAGTGGACGACAGCTGAATACACTGTGTGTGTGTGTGTGTGTGTGTGTGTGTGTGTGTGTGTGTTCTGTCCAGTGGTCAACGATGAGTGTGTAGAAGAAGAAGACATGTCTCTGGACTCTGATGATGGAGAGACGTCCACCGCAGCAGATCCTCCACAGACCCCCCAGGACGTCCAGAAGGAGACGGCTTTACAGCCCCCGCCCCCGGACACAGAGGAGGTCCAACCCCTGCTCCCTGACCTGAAGGTGACGCCGGAGAGCACGCCCGCGACGTCTGATTTTGGCGCTCTCAAATCGGCCATCTCTCAGTTCAAGGCCTCTGCGGACCACGGCGGTTTGTCACCGGGGGGGTTTCCTGTCAACCCCCACCAGAGTTTCCTGTGTCCGTCAGGCGGGTGGTTGTCCTACACCGGCTCCTCCAGCTACCCGGCCTCGCCCTGCAGCGGCACCCAGGAGCAGGAGTATCGCCCCCCCGCTACGACTCCCGCCGCAGCCCCCGCTGGACCACTAGCTAACCTGGCCTCCTTACCCTTGGAGGTGAAACCCCCCCCTCCACCTCACCTCATGATGCTAGGTCACACGTACAGTTCAGACACGGGGGGGGGCGGCTCAGACCGCAGCGACGCGGCCCAGACGGGCTACGTCACAGGCATTTCTAAAAACCCCACCCAACAGGACAGGACACACAATGGAGCGGGGGAGGGGGTGTGGGTCACTGCAGGGACCAGCACTGGGGAGGCCTGGTTAGACCTGGGGGGGCTGTCACACACTGGAGACCCCGTGGGGGGCGGGGGTCCGCAGGGTGGTCACGGCGGCCGGACCCGCTCGAATTGCACTGAAAACCTTGGAGCATCTGCATTACTTCCCACGGTGGTCACCAGGGGGGGCTCCGTGGTCGGACCTAAGCAGCCCCCACCTCCAGTGGTCGGTTTGGGGTACGGCGGCATGGGCAGCGTCCCAGGACCGATGGACCACGGGCCCACGCGGGGTGCAATGGTTCCTGGTTCCTTAGGGAGCTACAGAGGGAGGGGGGTCCTACCAGGACTCTGGACTGGTCCTGGTGGAGGACACGACCTGGGGGGTGGGCATAGCACTGGGCCCTGCTCCTGGGGCTACCCGGCAGGAAGGGGGGGGGCACAGAGCTACTACTCAAACTTCACAAACTCTCACAACTACACCCCTGAGTAGACAATCAGCAGGACTGGGTGGGGGGGGCACAGGAGGGGTTGTCCCCCGACTGGACCCCCCCCCCCCCGTTGATTGACATCAGTGATAGAACAGTTTTCTACCTTTAAAATAAAGCTGATCCAGACAGAGCCCAGTGCCCCCCCCCCCATCATCCTGTTCAAACCACTATATTTATATTTGCCAACCAATGCCAATGCCCCCCCCCTCCTGGAGGATCATATTTTTTTAAAGAAAAAACCAACAGAGACAGAGACTTTGGCTGGATTTCTTTTTTATTTGAGGTATTTGGTTTTTCAAAGCTCTATTAAAATAAACCGTTTCAAATCCTGTTTGTGTGGAACTTTGAGAACAGAACTGTACAAAAGTCTGGTTTAATTTAAAAAAAAACTTGTTGTTAAAAATTAAAACTCGAGTCCAAGAGTAAATGATGATGTTGTTTCCCCTCTCAAGAGAGCAGAGCTGCTGGGCTGAGTGGTGAGGGGGCGCTCTCGAGCGTCCTGAAGGTAAACATACAGCTCAGCTGTTCACTCTAACCTGACCACAGGTGTGAACGTGAGTGTGACTGGTTGAAAACCTTTGTCCTGGGCTGATGCAGTTGTCTCTGACAGGCAGCAGGTGGCTCTGCAGCGGAAGTCGTTGACTCTTATCGACCACAGTTCGTGACATCACGGGGAGTTAAAGCTCATCAAGATCAAGATCACCGTTGAAGGAGTCGATATCGCTGGTTGTTTTAAGTGTGTGGACGAGGAGAACCGCGAGATGGCGCCAACTGCACCGATGTGAAAATAGAGACCAACGTTCTCCAGTCCAACCCACAGTAATGTTGAGTCTCAGTCGATGTTTGGATCAATATTCTGTACAAATTAGTCCCTGTAAATACTTGACACATTTCTTTAGTAAATATGTATAATATATTCATATCTATGACGTCATTACATTTTAAAACATCTACCCATTAAAAATAGTTTTGCTATAGACGTTTGTATGTTTTTATAGGTTTTCATACAAAAACCATGACATTTACTAGTTTATATTAGGATTAGGATTAAGACTGGTGACACACAGATCTGTACTGGTCAAATAACTGACCACAGTAAAATACCTTCAGGTTTGAATCTAGCTTTTTTTTTATCCACCGGACTAACAGATGCACAGCGTTAGCGGCTAATTAGCCCACGGCGCCGCGGCCCTGTGACTGGACGATCGTGTCGACAGGTAAGAATACGGGATTCAAAATGTCCCATAAACTCGGTTTTTTTTCTCACATTAACCACAGTTTCGAAACTTTTAGCCTAAAACGTCCTGTCAAGGTACAATAAACCTCAAAGGTGGGCTGGGCTAAGCTAATCCTGCTGCTGCTTTGGGCCGTGGAACAACAGGCTAGCACCGCGATTCATTCGATGGGCTTTTTCTTTGGGTAAACTACGGAGGCCCTAAAGGGACATGGGGGAAAAAGAACGTTTCTGTTGTTCACCTGTAGGCTTCAGGTACAAATCCGGAAGAACTTTATGAAAGAGGAAGAACATGGACTTCGGTCACAGGAGTAAGACCGTGACCAGTTTTTAATGATAGAAATTCGTACCGAGCTTAAAAAAAAATAAAAATAAAAATCAAACATTTCAACGTGTAATTTAGTAGGGGATGTTATAATAGTAACATTTTAATGCAAATGTAGAACTCGAACTCTACCAGGAGAGGGTGCAGTCGTAGCGTTTCTGTCAGTCAAACCTGGACTTCATCTGTTCGAAGGTAGGACCGACTGTAGACCGGCTCCGAACCGGGTTTGAATCCCGCAGCCACAGTTTTATAACAGTCGTGTTGATTTGGTGGAAGGATTCGTGTTACAATAGGAGTTGTGTAATTCCCTACATTTGAAATGTTTCATGAAGTGGTCTCAGCTCTCTCACTGTGAAGAACAACGATGACGGTGTCAGGCTGTCTGGCCTCCTATAGGGGGCGTCGGAGTACTTCAGTGTATAGGTCACAGACAATTCAAGAAAAGAGTTACACTTACAACAACAACAACAGCAACTACTACTACTACTACTACTACTAATACTATTACTACTACTACTACTACTACTATTACTACTACATCACAGTACATGCCAGTACATCACAGTACATGCCAGTATATCACAGTACATCACAGTACATGCCAGTACATCACAGTACATGCCAGTATATCACAGTACATCACAGTACATGCCAGTATATCACAGTACATCACAGTACATGCCAGTATATCACAGTACATCACAGTACCGTGTCCCTGCAGTGGTTCATTAGTCCTCCTGTGAACATTGACCTCCGTGACCTCCGTGACCTCCGTGACCTCTGTGTGCCGTCTTATCAGGAGCTGTGCCTTCGGGGTCACAGGTCGGAGCTGGAGCGGCCGCAGCTCCGGGGTGTCCACAGTGACATGGGGTCAGGTAGAGGTAGATGAGGATGAGGCCCACGGTCACCACGCAGCCCACCAGTGTGGTGTAGCCCGTGCTGAATGACTCCCCTGCAGGTGGCAGCACCGTGACCTCCACCCGACGGGTGGCGTTCAGGGCCAGTCTGTGGTCCACGGCCGTGCACACGTACGTGCCGGAGTCCTCGAGGCGCACCGCCGGGATGTCCAAGGTACCGTCAGGAGACAGGCGGAGGACCGAGCCCCTGACGCTGCTGGGGGTGAGGGCGCCCCTGCTGGGGGACAGCCAGGTGAACCACAGGTGGCTGCTGCTGCGTCCACTCAGCGACGTCTGACAGTCCAGACGCACTCTGTCTCCATGAGGAACCACGACGCTGGGCAGGAGGACGCTCACGGGCCCAGACACGCCTCTTTCCACGCTGCAGTTGTGGAAGAACCGGCCGTGGAGCAGGAATCGAACCGACGCTCGCCGGTTCCCGAAGATGGAGCAGGTGAGCTCCTCCTCAAAGTCCTTCACCGAGTCGTAACCCCTCACCTCCCAACGGTGAAACGTGCGGTACAAGGAGCAGTCGCAGACCAGGGAGTTGTTGTGGAGATAAAGCCCCCGCTGGAGCGCAGTCGGCAGAACGTCCACCTGCTCCCAGGGCAGACGGCCCAGCCGGTTGGAGGACAGGTCCAGCGTGGTCAGGGACGGGTGACTCTGCTCTTTGATGGAGAAGAAGGGGAAGTGTGTGAGCAGGTTTAAGCTGAAGTAGGCCTTCTTCAGCCAGGGGAGGCCACCCAGTGCCCCCCCCTCCACCTGAGTGATCCTGTTGTTGAAGAGGAGGAGCTCCTCCAGCCGCCACAGCTCCTGGAAGTAGTGCTTCTCCACAACCTGCAGTCTGTTGGAGGAGAGGTCCAGATGTCTGAGGCCGGAGGTGTTGAAGAACACCCCAGGACCAAGAGCCCTCAGCTGATTGTGGCCCAGCTGCAGGGTCTCCAGTCTGGGCATCAGGGTGAAGCCTCCTGGACCCAGAGACCACAGACGGTTGTAGCCCAGGTCCAGTGTAACAGACACCGGGGGCAGGTTGACGGGCAGCCTGGTCAGACCTCTGGAGCTACAGCTGACCGTGTCCGACACACAGAGACACACGGCTGGGCAGGAGTCGGCGTGGACGAGGGGGAGGGGGGGGAGGAGGGGGAGGAGGAGGAACGGCAGAACACTGCAGTGCAGGTCAGAGGTCATGTTTCCAGAGGTCGATTCTACTCCTGGGCTGGAGAACAGTCAAACAGGAAACACTCATATATATATATATATACATATATATATATATATATACTCAAAGTATCTTCAAAGTGAAATACTACAAAGTACTCATCCTCAGGCAGGAGGATTAAAGTACTTCATGTCACTTCTTCATGTTTACAGTAGAAATAGAAACATACTCACAGCTGTGTTTCCTAATCCCTCTCCTCTTCAGTGGACAAAGTTCTTCACAGCTCAGTTG
>NC_024316.1:19430098-19431530 GCF_000523025.1 Cynoglossus semilaevis | reverse complement strand
ATCTTTGTCCCAAAAGAATGAGGCTCACCACAAACATCTTGCAGTGTTTA
Source organism: Cynoglossus semilaevis (assembly GCF_000523025.1). Classification (NCBI taxonomy): domain Eukaryota; kingdom Metazoa; phylum Chordata; class Actinopteri; order Pleuronectiformes; family Cynoglossidae; genus Cynoglossus; species Cynoglossus semilaevis. The sequence continues at coordinate 19,431,480 of NC_024316.1, read as the reverse complement.
GCAGTGAATTACAAACGGCACGGAGCTGAGTTAATCCTCCAACATTCCTCTCCTCCTCCCCCCCCCCCCCCCTCACCCTCCCCCCTACCCTGCTCCCGCTCTCTCTCTCTCTCTCTCTCTCTCTCTCTCCCCCCCCATTAAGTAATGATGCTGGTGGCTTCTGTTTCCAGTCCATGTGTGCTGTCCTCTCACTGGATCAGTTTTCCTTCAACATTCTATTTATATTCTGTACATTGATGTTTGGTTCCTGAGACCCCCCCCCACCAAACCCCCCCCCATCAACGCTGGTCTGCAGCAGTTTAAATTACAACAGATTTAACAGAAAAGAAAGGCCTCACCCCACTGTCATCTGGGAGGGCGGCCCCCCAGTCCACAGCGGTCGTAACTCCAGGTGTTAATGGGGGGGGGCTGGTCAGTATTGAATCCCTGCCCCCCCCACGTTGATGTGGTTTTATGTGACCGCAGGCCTTGAGAATGTTGTTTTCTTGTTTCTCAAACAGGTGTCCTGGAGTTCAGCACCATGGACAGTGACAAAACGACAACATGGATCCTGGAGTTCAGCACCATGGACAGTGACAAAACGACAACATGGATCCTGGAGTTCAGCACCATGGACAGTGACAAAACGACAACATGGATCCTGGAGTTCAGCACCATGGACAGTGACAAAACGACAACATGGATCCTGGAGTTCAGCACCATGGACAGTGACAAAACGACAACATGGATCCTGGAGTTCAGCACCATGGACAGTGACAAAACGACAACATGGATCCTGGAGTTCAGCACCATGGACAGTGACAAAACGACAACATGGATCCTGGAGTTCAGCACCATGGACAGTGACAAAACGACAACATGGATCCTGGAGTTCAGCACCCCCCCCCCGCCCCCAGCTGCTGCTGTTGTTTTGCTGCTGTTACTGCTGTGGTTCCAGCCAGTCAGAGAACAGAACAGAACAGAACAGAACAGAACAGAACACTGACCATGTGATGTCCTGTCTGTACATACAGAGAGACAATCACGCCATCTAGTGGTACAACTCTCTCAACTGGAACAGTCGTCAGGAATGTTTTCTTATTGATGGTGTCTTAGAACACAGAACTTAGAACACAGAACTTAGAACACAGAACTAGAACACAGAATTAGAACACAGAACTTAGAACACAGAACTTAGAACACAGAACTTAGAACACAGAACTTAGAACACAGAACTTAGAACACAGAACTCTACGGTGGAGCAGAAGAACACGAACAAAAAAGAAATTCACTTAAAAAAAAACACGTTAAACTTTTTAATGTTCCGACCTTTACTCAGGACTCCCTCAGATGTTCCCTCCTCCTCCCTCAGACGTGCCCTCCTCCTCCCCCCCTCCACTTCC
>NC_024316.1:19429575-19430089 GCF_000523025.1 Cynoglossus semilaevis | reverse complement strand
CTCAGATGTTCCCTCCTCAGAAATTCACTTAAAAAAAACACGTTAAACTTTTTAATGTTCCGACCTTTACTCAGGACTCCCTCAGATGTTCCCTCCTCCTCCCTCAGATGTTCCCTCCTCCTCCCTCAGTCTGGTCCAATGACTGGGCTGCTGGTCTAGTCCATGTAGGACGTAGACTCTGTCAAGTTCTTGAAGATATGAGCGTGTCATTTTCACTGTGACTCGTCGACAGGAAGTTAAATATCAACCATTCAGCGTGCTAACGTCTGAGCCGCTAACAGCTGCAGCTAACAGCAGCAGATGTGCACTTAGCTGTGGAACAGTGCCCCTCAAATGGTGGCACTTGGAGGAACTACAGGGGTAAATGAGAGTTTATATTTAGAACTGTACACATTCAGCCCCCACTGTGACTGTGTCCTCCATGTGGTCATCGGTGACACTGTAGCTGCTTTATGAACTAAACCACAAAACTAAACTGGTCGATTAGAGGTGTCAGTGGCTCAGTGTCAGTGTC
>NC_024316.1:19428458-19429542 GCF_000523025.1 Cynoglossus semilaevis | reverse complement strand
AGTGTCAGTGTCTCAGTGTCAGTGTCTGAGTGTCAGTTGCTGCTAATGGCTCTGTGTTCACATCACCACAGGATGTGGGTTGTGAAATGAGATCAGCTCTGACTACTGTGCTCTCACTGATTGAGCTATAAAACATTATGGGCTGGAACATAGTAAACTGTGTGTCGTGGGGGTGCGGGGGGGGGCTTCTTTTTTATCTGCTGTCCTCTCTTCTCACTCCTGCACCTGCTCACACTCACAGTCACACTCACCCAGGAGTGTTTCATTCATTCTTCTTCTGGTTCAGAACAGTCGTAGCGTTGTCTCAGCCTCAGGTTCTGGATGTTTCTTACTGCAGTGAACAAAATGAAAACTCAGAAGAAGAGAACGTCCAGCTCAGTATCATGAGGACAGGTGTAGCTATCAGACAACAAAGTGTCGCCTCCTAGTGGTTCCACTGCAGCAGGTGCAGCAATTCAATCTCACTCTGCTGCCTCTGTCTGAGAGCAGGTCCAGGTCCAGGTCCAGATCCAGGTCCAGGTCCAGGTCCAGCTCCAGGTCCAGGTCCAGGTGCAGGAGCAGGTCCAGGTCCAGGTCCGGGTCCAGGTCCAGGTCCAGCTCCAGGTCCAGGTCCAGGTCCGGGTCCAGGTCCAGGTCCAGATCCAGGTCCAGGTCCAGGTCCAGCTCCAGGTCCAGGTCCAGGTGCAGGAGCAGGTCCAGGTCCAGGTGCAGGAGCAGGTCCAGGTCCAGGTCCAGCTCCAGGTCCAGGTCCAGGTCCAGCTCCAGGTCCAGGTCCAGGTCCGGGTCCAGGTCCAGGTCCAGATCCAGGTCCAGGTCCAGGTCCGGGTCCAGGTCCAGGTCCAGATCCAGGTCCAGGTCCAGGTGCAGGAGCAGGTCCAGGTCCAGGTCCGGGTCCAGGTCCAGGTCCAGCTCCAGGTCCAGGTCCAGGTCCAGATCCAGGTCCAGGTCCAGGTCCGGGTCCAGGTCCAGGTCCAGATCCAGGTCCAGGTCCAGGTCCAGGTTAATAGCCCTGGCACCTTTAGTGTTGAGGCAACAGACAAGGCCTGAGAGATATATTGGCTGAGTGAGGTCAGTGGACAAGGTC
>NC_024316.1:19421607-19423265 GCF_000523025.1 Cynoglossus semilaevis | reverse complement strand
AGGTATTGACGTTGTTCACCCAGTGGAGACTGACTGTACAGCTGTCAGTCGTCCATGGACTGACTGTACAGCTGTCAGTCGTCCATGGACTGACTGTACAGCTGTCAGTCGTCCATGGACTGACTGTACAGCTGTCAGTCGTCCATGGACTGACTGTAATGGCCTTTAAACATGTTCTCATCAGCCTCTGCTAGAGGGAAATAGAGGAAATAGCACCCCTGGGGGTGGGGCATTACCATAAAGGAATTGTCATGAAGAAGAGCAGCAGTTAAGATCAGGAGGGTCACTGCTGCCCCCCCCCCCCCCGACCCCTCCTCACTTGATGGATGAATGCATAAGTAGTGCTTTGAAAAGGTGAGCGAGAGAGAGAGAGAGAGAGAGAGAGTGTTTCCACTGCTCCTCCTCCTGTAGAGCCTCCTCTTTAAGCACCTCCTGCACAGGGAAATGTCAGAGTCCTGAACTGAGGTTCCTCTGTGACCTCTGTGACCTCTGTGACCTCTGTGGTCCTGAAGGGTTCATGTGTGTGTGTGTGTCCAGTCTAACTCAGTCATTTCAGCTGCAGCCGTCCAATCATGAAGCTCCAGAACTCTGTTGATAACTCAACTCTGTATTGACGTAGCCACACTAGGGTGTTTTGTCGTAGCCAGACTAGCGTGTATTGCCGTAGCCAGACTAGCGTGTATTGACGTAGCCACACTAGCGTGTATTGTCGTAGCAAGACTAGCGTGTATTGAAGTAGCCAGACTAGCGTGTATTGACGTAGCCACACTAGCGTGTATTGTCGTAGCAAGACTAGCGTGTATTGAAGTAGCCAGACTAGCGTGTATTGACGTAGCCACACTAGCGTGTATTGTCGTAGCCAGACTAGCGTGTATTGCCGTAGCCAGACTAGCGTGTATTGTCGTAGCCAGACTAGCGTGTATTGCCGTAGCCAGACTAGCGTGTATTGTCGTAGCCAGACTAGCGTGTTTTGGCTTTGCCCCCACTAGCGTTTATGGACGTAGCCAGACTAGCGTGTATTGTCGTAGCAAGACTAGCGTGTATTGAAGTAGCCAGACTAGCGTGTATTGACGTAGCCAAACTAGCTGAGCTCCTGTCGCAGGTGAGAGCTGGTCTGGTTCTGTGCAGCAGGGTGACTGTCTCCTCCTGCTGGTAGACAGGTGAACAGCTCCACTCTCAGGACCATTAGTTTCATTTTGCATATGCAAATGCCCCTGATTAAAGTAGCAGAGTACTGCACTGCTCCTACAGGCAGAGTACTGTAGTACAGCCTTGAGGGACAGAGTTAATGGCAAAGATGAAGTGCAGTCATCGTGATCGTGATTTGTTGCCCTCAGACAGAGGGGTATTGTGGCAAATTACACACAGACACGGTTGAACAGCTGCTGTTTATTCCTGATCTGTATTCCGATGAGAACGCTCGGAGAACGCTCGGAGAACGCTCGGAGAACGCTCCCGATTCACGGCGTGATCATCCTCCTGTGCTGAGCTCTGCTGACGTCTTAATCCCTCAACAGATTGTAGAAGATTATCTTTCCAAAGTGAACTGGTCCAGAGAGACCGCGGAGACACCACATCCTGGAGGAAAGACTGACACGGTCCTGGTCCGACACGCTCCTGGTCCGACACGCTCCTGGTCCGACACGCGACACGCTCCT
>NC_024316.1:19421024-19421581 GCF_000523025.1 Cynoglossus semilaevis | reverse complement strand
CGCTCCTGGTCCGACACGCTCCTGGTCCGACACGTTCCTGGTCCGACACGGTCCTGGTCCGACACGCTCCTGGTCCGACACGGTCCTGGGAATGACTGCATGTACTGCAGTATATGGTAACTGTACTCAGAGGGAAAAACTGAGGGGCCCTGGACAGTTGGACCCTGGACAGTTGGACCCAGGACAGACAGATTCAGGTTCTGATGTCTGGACCAGTTTCTTCTCTGGTCATGGACCAGGTCTACGCAGCAGCTAGACTGTCTTAGCTGACCCGTGATGGGCTTGTTGTGGCAGCTGGTGGCCACAGGGGGGCACTTTACACGAGGTCCATCCATTGTGTGGACGCGTGTCACGTCCTGTTTGTTTTTATAGGGACCATCGTTCACCCTGTGACGTGGAGCGGCTCCGGGCGCCCACCGCTAAATGTTTGAGTGCTTTCTGAAATCTGATCAAACAAAATGCAGCAGCGTTTGTTCTGCTCCAGCCCCGGTGAGACAGAAATCACTGTCAGCCACACACACACACACACACACACACACACACACACACACTGTCCT
>NC_024316.1:19416488-19419820 GCF_000523025.1 Cynoglossus semilaevis | reverse complement strand
GGACAGTTGGACCCTGGACAGTTGGACCCAGGACAGACAGATTCAGGTTCTGATGTCTGGACCAGTTTCTTCTCTGGTCATGGACCAGGTCTACGCAGCAGCTAGACTGTCTTAGCTGACCCGTGATGGGCTTGGTGTGGCAGCTGGTGGCCACAGGGGGGCACTTTACACGAGGTCCATCCATTGTGTGGACGCGTGTCACGTCCTGTTTGTTTTTATAGGGACCATCGTTCACCCTGTGACGTGGAGCGGCTCCGGGCGCCCACCGCTAAATGTTTGAGTGCTTTCTGAAATCTGATCAAACAAAATGCAGCAGCGTTTGTTCTGCTCCAGCCCCGGTGAGACAGAAATCACTGTCAGCCACACACACACACACACACACACACACACACACACACACTGTCCTGTCACTCTGAAGGCTTTAGCAGCAAAGCTAGGCGCTAACAAGTCCAGTCAGTCTGTACTGATGGACCCCCCCGACCCCCCCGCTGTAGTTCCTGGTTATTGGCTGGAATGAGGTTCTGAAGTGGAGACTGCAGGCTGACGGCAGAGGTCAAAAGGTCAAACCCAGCAGACACCTGGTGACTCATTAACCTCTGACCTGGTGATGTAGGATTCATCAGCTGGGACAACATAACAGTTAGAACAGGAAATGCCCCCCCCCCCCTCCCCTCCCCCCCCGCACTTCACTGCACTCTCAGACCATCAGACTCAGATGGCGGTCTAAGAGCTTCCTCAGAGCTGACAGGACGTGATGGTTCTGTCTCCAGGGTCACCCCCCACCGGTGGATCAGTGGATCAGTGGATCAGCTGAGCTGCTCTTTAAAGACATGGAACTGTCAATCATTCAGGCTGCCCCCCCCCCCCCTGGTAATGGGGACCCTGAGAGGATGCCCCCCCCCCCCGTCCATGCTGGTCTCCTAACTGTTTCCCTTGTTTCCTGCTCGTTACATTAGCTCCCCCACCGGGGCATCTTTTGGCACATTACCCCAGAGTTGGGTAAATAATTGATGCTGTAATGTATGGGTTCTGGTGCCTGAGCTTGAGCTGTGATGTGGCTCTGATCACAGCCCGCTCTTTTTTATGGGGTTGAAGGTACAACGCAGCGCTCCGTTTGATTGGACGACGTTTGTAACCGCAGACGTCGTGTTGTCTGTAATTCATGTCTGTCATTAACAGCAGCTAATGGACGTCACGTTAGCATCTATAGCATTTAATCAGCAGCTTGGCGTCTGTGTGGGTTGGCAGCGCGGCCTTAATTATAATGGATCACAGAGACGGCGAAGACGGCGAAGACGGCGTGACTCACGATGTCTGCTGTGAACGTCTTCCTTGTCCACAGACGGAGGAGACGGAGGAGACGGAGGAGTCATGTGATTCATCAGCGTCTGTGTCCAATTAAAACACTCCTTCATTCCTTCACCTTCTACTGTTTGGTCCAGATTCAGGGGGGGGGCAGTCCTCGGGGGGGTTCTGGACTCGTCAGGTTTTGGACTCGTCAGGTTCTGGACCCGTCAGGTTCTGGACCCCTCAGGTTCTGGACCAAACCCATTATTTCAATGAAACTGTGAACTGAATCCTGAAGAATTCCATGAAGGTCACATGATTAGCCTCTTGATGCTAAGATGCTAAACCTGTAAATGGTTCTTGTGTTAATGGAAACTCTGTTTGAACTGCTGTGACTGATGGTGGTTCAACGTAGAACCATCGGTTCCAGAACTGGATGGATGGATGGATGGATGGACAGATGGATGGGCGGATGGATTGATGGATGGATGGATGGACGGATGGATGATGGGTGGGTGGATGGATGGACGTATGGATGGATGGACGGAAGGATGGACGGATGGATGGATGGATGGATGGACGTATGGATGGATGGACGGAAGGATGGGTGGATGGATGGATGGATGGATGTCTTGATTTTCAGCATTGCACTGAAATACTAATCAATAATGAATGAACAAAATGAAAGTGAATAAATCAGTTGTGCAGAGAGAAGGTCTGAGAAGATGGAGGAGCAGACTGTGGAGACCTGCAGCTGGATCATCATGTCAGTCCACTGAGGGACGGCTCCACCTCCACCTTCATTTCCTCTGATGCTGTGGTGAGTGTGAACGATGGAAATGTTCGCTCTTCTTTGATTTAAAGCTTTGATTTTAGCGACAGAGAAGGATTTGGAAACAGCTGAAGGAACATGAAGCTCAGTGAGACATGGACACTTCAGGGACCGGGGGACATCAGTGTGGTACCGACCAGGACACTGGAACCTGGAACCTGGAACCTGGAACCCCCCACCCCCACAGCCCCACATACATCCCCTCTAGTGTCCCAGGTGGACTGCAGCCCAGTGTCCCTGGTGGACTGCAGCCCAGTGTCCCTGGTGGACTGCAGCCCAGTGTCCCTGGTGGCATGCAGCCCAGTGTCCCAGGTGGACTGCAGCCCAGTGCCCCAGGTGGACTGCAGCCCAGTGCCCCAGGTGGACTGCAGCCCAGTGCCCCAGGTGGACTGCAGCCCAGTGCCCCAGGGGGACTGCAGCCCAGTGTCGCTGGTGGACTGCAGCCCAGTGTCCCTGGTGGACTACAGCCCAGTGTCCCAGGTGGACTGCAGCCCAGTGTCCCTGGTGGACTGCAGCCCAGTGTCCCAGGTGGACTGCAGCCCATTCTCTGGTATCACTTCAGGCCAGAGTTGACTGAATCATCTTCTAATTCAATTTGAGTCCTTGGTTTGAATGACCTTCTAGAAGACTCTCCCCTGTAGATTAATAAGGCTCTTCTTACACTTCATTCACCCCAGTGTCTTTATATGGTATAATACAGACTGGACCTCTGACCTTCACCTCCTCTGCCCTTCACCTCCTCTGACCGTCACCTCCTCTGACCTTCACCTTCTCTGACCGTCACCTCCTCTGACCGTCACCTCCTCTGACCTTCCCCTCCTCTGACCGTCACCTCCTCTGACCTTCCCCTCCTCTGACCGTCACCTCCTCTGACCTTCCCCTCCTCTGACCGTCACCTCCTCTGACCGTCACCTCCTCTGACCTTCACCTTCTCTGACCGTCACCTCCTCTGACCGTCACCTCCTCTGACCTTCCCCTCCTCTGACCGTCACCTCCTCTGACCTTCACCTTCTCTGACCGTCACCTCCTCTGACCGTCAACTCCTCTGACCTTCACCTCCTCTGATCCCTCTCCCAGTCACATGTCAGAGTGTTGTGGAGGCAGGAGCAGTTGTGATGGATGGTGTGGTGGTTGTCCAGGTGTGGCCGGGTGGACGCTCCTCCTCGAGCTGCTCCTCCTGGAGCTGCTCCCCCTGGGGGCGCTCCTCCCGGGG
>NC_024316.1:19415188-19416421 GCF_000523025.1 Cynoglossus semilaevis | reverse complement strand
AGGGCACTCGCGTCCTGGGGCTGCTCCTCCTGGAGCTGCTCCTCCGGGAGCTGCTCCTCCTGGAGCTGCTCCTCACCTGCTGCGTCTGCAGCGTAAACAGCAGAGGAGGCAGGAATCAGTGGTGGTGTGACGTGAGCCTGGAGACCTGAGTCCCTGCTGGAGCTCCCGTCTAACTGCTGATGCTGCTCACAGTCACGGTGGAGACCAAAGATAGCCCGCTCCAGCAGCAGATGGTACAGAGTGAGGGGCGGGGCCCAGCGGCTGACCCACCTTTGTGCTGCTATAACGTTGACATCCCACCCCAGGCAGACTGAGCAGGAACATGTGTGTGTGTTTTCAAACAAATCAGCCCAACAAACAATTACCCCCCCTCACCCCCCCCCTCCTGCTCAGCAGTGAGCGCCCCCCTGTGGATGTGATGCTCTGTTCATCTGGAGGAAAGAATTCAGCAGGTTTCCAGGTTCATTAGTTTGACAGACAGAGAAGCTGAAGCTGTGAGGGAGGGGGGCAGGACAGTCCCCGCCCCCCCACTGTGTCCTCTGTCTGTCTCTGGATCTGGACAGAGTACTGTGTACTGTGTACTGTGTACTGTGTACTGTGTACTGTGTACAGCTGGCTCCATGGAGAGCTGTTTGTCTGTTGACTGGTCGTCTGATGTTCTGATGGGCTGTGATCCAATGACAGTCAGTCAGTAACAGGCCGGTCAGTTTACTGAACGACTGGACAGTACTAGTTAAACTAGTCACTACAGCTGGTTCATCTAGTACAACGTCACGGTCTCTGCAGGACAGGAACCACTGAACACCTGGACGGCGACACCTGTTGGTGACACCTGTCAGTGACACCTGTTGATAATCAATATTCATGGAATGGAATCCCTTCCTGCCACACACACATGTCCGTTTGTGTTCAAGGTTAGAAGAACCCTCACATTCATACATGTTTCTTAGCCTGGTGTGGACCGGACACCCGTGGTCCAAACTGAGGCTCCTGGTCTGAGCACCAGCTCCTGTGGCTCAGTGGAAGAAGGCAGCAGGCGCTGGAGGGACAGTCTACTGTTCAACTGTGTCATTCCACAAACTGCCAGTAGGGGTCCTGCCTGAGCTGCTGTGGTTGGAGCGTCTTTGTACAATATATAAAAAACCAACAGAAACCTGGAGTGATGAAGATCTGCATCTGTGTGTGTGTGTGTGTGTTCTGGAGGAGGGTTGCCTGGGAGACCAGCCTGGACCC
>NC_024316.1:19414450-19415006 GCF_000523025.1 Cynoglossus semilaevis | reverse complement strand
CCACTCTCCCCCCTTCATTCCTTCATCCTCACCCTCTCTGTTCTGGAGTAAAGGAACGTCAGCGTGGAACCCACAACTACTCCAGGAAGAAGGAGGAGGAGGAGGAGGAGGAGGAGGAGGAGACACTCCAGTGTCACACACACACACACACACACACACACACACACATACATGTGTTGATGTATGAAGACATCCATAAACACAAACAGTACGTGTTGTTGTTAGAAAATCATAAAAACTAAAGACCTGTGTGTGTACTGTGAGTATTCATGTACTGTGTGTGTACTGTGAGTATTCATGTACTGTGTGTGTACTGTGAGTATTCATGTACTGTGTGTGTACTGTGAGTATTCATGTACTGTGTGTGTACTGTGAGTATTCATGTACTGTGTGTGTACTGTGAGTATTCATGTACTGTGTGTGTACTGTGAGTATTCATGTACTGTGTGTGTACTGTGAGTATTCATGTACTCTGTGTGTACTGTGAGTATTCATGTACTCTGTGTGTACTGTGAGTATTCATGTACTGTGTGTGTACTGTGAGTATTCATGTACT
>NC_024316.1:19411774-19413789 GCF_000523025.1 Cynoglossus semilaevis | reverse complement strand
TCCTCCTCCTCCTGCTCCTGCTCCTCTTCCTCCCCCTCTCCCTCCGCCCCCCAGTGAGGGCTGCAGCTCCTGGTCTCCTGAACCTTTTTCTCCATCCTTTCTGTTCAAACCCACACAGAGTGGAGATGACACGCACGACAGACGGACGGACGGCACGGTCAGCAGCGACGTTCGTGCGCGTCCGTGGACTTGTTGACCGGGACCATGTCTCCCACTTCAGCTGGTCCTAACGATCAGATCCACTCACGAAACCGCGCGCGCGTGTGTGTGTGTTGATGACAGTGTCTGATTAGCGGGGGCTTCTCCTTCTTCTTCTCCTTCTTCTTCTCCTTCTTCTTCATCTTCATCATCATCATCATCCTCGCTCTCAGGATTCTAACGCACCTTCAGTTTGACGGTGGCGGCCGTGTATTTGTGATCTGTCTTCGGCTCGTTCTGTCTGCTTCTACTCGAAGGTTCCGAGTCCCTGTTCAACAAGCTGCTCTCATCACTGGCTCAGCAGCGGAAGCAGCAGAAGGATGGGCGCAGTTCTCCTCCACCTCCCACAGCTCGTCTCCACCTTCATGCCGACGCTCGGTGACATGGATGTGTTCGCACTGACTGACTGACTGACTGACTGACTGACTGACTTCTCCGCCCTTCGTCTGCTCCACTGCTCCACTGCTCCACTGCTCCACTGCCGCTCCTCGGGTACAACTTGTCAGGTGTCGGGATGCCGTGCGTAAAGCGGAGCTCGCTGTGGAGGACGCTGCTGGTCGTCAGGACGCTGGTGGACGTGGCGCTGCCTCAGGAGACTTTCGCTCCACATTCCATACGGACCGAGGGCCATCTGACCGTCGGGGGACTCTTCCCGGTCCACTCCAGTGCCGCGGACGGCACGACGTGCGGCGTCCTGAAGAAGGAGAACGGCATCCAGAGGCTGGAGGCCATGATGTACGCGCTGGACCAGATCAACCAGGACGAGCAGCTGCTGCCCAACATCACCCTGGGCGCACGGCTGCTGGACACCTGCTCCAGGGACACCTACGCGCTGGAGCAGTCGCTAACGTTCGTGCAGACTCTGATCACGAAGGACGCCACGGACGTGAGGTGCACCAACGGGGAGCCGCCGATCTTCGTCAAGCCGGAGAAAGTGGTGGGGGTCGTCGGAGCGTCGGCCAGCTCCGTGTCCATCATGGTGGCCAACATCATGCGCCTTTTTCAGGTGAGTCCCCGTGACCTGGACACCGTGTACTCATTTGTACACGGTCTAAGTACTCTGTTGTCACTTCAGTCCACGGCGCCTCCAGAAGGGAGCGGCCAGTGGACGAAGGTGGAACTGCAGTGGTGGACAGTCAACAAGTCACTGGGAAAATACCATGAAATCAGAGCGGTGTTTGAGTTCAAGCTAGGGTGTGTGGACCACTGATGGGACATCCTCCAGTGATGGTGGAGGAATCTGGTTGGTAAGAGGGTGTGTGTGTGTGTGTGTGTGTGTGTGTTTCCAAAGGACCAGCTGTAGTACCATGTGGATTTGTTTTTCACTGGTCCAACATGAAATGTGTGGCTATGAGCTGCTGGTCAGACTGGGACAGACTGGACAGACTGGACAGACTGGGACGGACTGGACAGACTGGACAGACTGGGACGGACTGGACAGACTGGACAGACTGGGACGGACTGGACAGACTGGACAGACTGGACAGACTGGACAGACTTGACAGACTGGACAGACTGGGACAGACTGGACAGACTGGACAGACTGGGGCAGACTGGGACAGACTGGACAGACTGGACAGACTGGGGCAGACTGGGACAGACTGGACAGACTGGACAGACTTGACAGACTGGACAGACTGGGACAGACTGGACAGACTGGACAGACTTGACAGACTGGACAGACTGGGACAGACTGGACAGGTGTGCTGGCTGATGATTGGACATGATTACACCAACCTCTTGAAAAGCCTCTGTCTTGACTGATTTTGTCTGTTGGGGGGCGAGGGGGGGGGCAGGGGTGGGGGGGGGGGGGGAAG
>NC_024316.1:19410499-19410833 GCF_000523025.1 Cynoglossus semilaevis | reverse complement strand
CTGTTACTGCTGCTGCTGCTGTTACTGCTGTTACTGTTACTGCTGCTGCTGCTGCTGCTGCTGCTGCTGCTGTAGAACATCACTGTGTGCAACAGAAGCATCATTTAAAAATAGGAACAGCAGAACATCTCACCTGAATGATCACGATGTTGTTTGTGGACAGAGTGGTGTCAAAGCTGAGGGGCGTCATCTGAACTGTGATGATGATGATGATGATGATGAAGATGAAGATGAAGACTCTGGAGGTTCTGTGTCCTCCTCACTGGAACAGAACAAACATGGACCTGTACCGATTTAACTGCGACTAAAAGACCATCAGAATACTTAACATGCT
>NC_024316.1:19410182-19410386 GCF_000523025.1 Cynoglossus semilaevis | reverse complement strand
CCCCTCACCCACCAACACCACAGGCTCCTGTGGTTGAACAATTAGTCTGATGGTTATGGCTTCATCTGTGTTGTTCACTTCTTACATAATAGATGTAGAAGTACTGTGGTAGTACTACAGTACTGACTGAGTACTGAGTACTGAGTACTGAGTACTCAGTACTTCCATCTTCTCTGCTGTAGGTTCCTCTCACCACAGTCTTGA
>NC_024316.1:19407670-19410030 GCF_000523025.1 Cynoglossus semilaevis | reverse complement strand
TCAGGTTATCTTTCAGGCAGAAGGTCGAAGGTTTATTTTCTAGATGTATCAGTGTGGCCTTGGATGAAACACCCCCCCTCCCCCCACCTCCCCCATCTGAGTGAGTGATGTTGAGGAGGAAACTGTTGGTTTGAGACGGTGTTGGTGACTGAGGTCATGATTTATCTGGGTGATGGAGGGGGGGGGGGGGGGGCCCCCCCCCCCCCCCCCCCAGCTGTATGAACAACAACAACTATATATAAAATATTATGGAAATTTAATTGTGAACAAAAGTGAAGTGCAGTAACTCAGTCCACCCACCAAGAGCGCTGCTGCGTCCTCTGTCCATGGTCCTGGACCAGAGACGTGGAACTGTTCTGTAAATGGAACTTTATTTTGAAGGCTGCTCTTCCTCTGTGACCTTTTCACCTTTCACAGAACTCTTCACAGCTGTCGGTGAGTTTCAAAATAAAACGTCTTTCTCTGATACTCAGAACCATGTGACCCAGAACCATGTGACTCAGAACCATGTGACCCAGAACCATGTGACCCAGAACCATGTGACCCAGAACCATGTGACCCAGGACTTGGTTCTGGTCTGTGGCCTGGTGGCTGTTTGAGACAGGTTGGTCGGCCCCCCCTCCCTGCCCCCCCACCTCAACTGCTTTAAAAGCATCAGTTGATGACCTCACCCCCCCACGCCCCCCAGAGGTGAGGGTGTGTCGTGCGTCCAGCAGCGGCTGTAGTTCTTCTGATTGTCTTCTCAGGACGCTGTAGCTGCTGAAGTGTTCACACTGACAGATCGATTTCCTGCAGCTCTGGTCGATGGCGTTGCCATGGCGAGGCTCGTCTGCTGCTCACGTGGTTTTATTTTACTGCCTCTCCTCGTCTGATGTGGAAAATCAGAGACAACAAAATGAAAACACTGATTTACCCCTGGTCCTGGGGCAGACCACACTGACGGGGCAGTTCTCTGACCCCACCCACACCCTGAGACCACCCTGGGTGTCGGTGAAGACCCTGCTGTGTCTGTCAGTGGGGGGGGGGGGGGGGGGGGGGGGGACTCAGAGTGATTGATCTGGTAACAAGGGTGTGTGTGTGTGTGTGTGTGTCCCAACTAACGAGCTGTTGAAGTGACACACACACACACACCTGACATTTGTACATGGAGGCAGGCAGCAGCTCAATTAGCTACAACCTGTCACACACACACAGACACACACACACAGACACACACACACAGACAGACAGTACTGACACCAAACTGTCAGTTGTTAACTGTTGTCTACGACTGTTGTCTCCCAACAACAACGTTCCTGTCCGACTGTAGAGTCGGCCTCTTCCGTCCTGCTCCTCTGAACTGACTCTCCTCAGCCAATCAGGTCCTCAGTCCTGCAGGTCAAAGGTCGCCACACTGACTGAGCATGTGCGGCGTCTGTGAAGCTCATAGATTAACCCGCGGTGAACAGGATGTCCGGTCCTGTTGGACAGACACACTGACCCCCCCCCCCCCCCCCCCCCTCTGCTGATGGAAGGCTGAGCAGACCAATGGCAGCTCATCATTGATTGGTTCTGAGTAGAGTGTCGTTAACTCTGTTGTGGGCCGAGGGCCAATCAGGTCTGGGATTAGTTTTTCATTTATTTTTCTTTAAAATTGCCTTACAGTAAGAAGGTCAGTGGGTCAATTCTCAGCTCTGACTGCTGTTCTTCCTGTGTGTGTGTAAAATGAAATAACATTATTACCCCCCCCTTCCCCCCCCACCATCGTCCCGGCTGTTACAGCTTGACTCTCTGCTCTCCTGCTGAGTTCTCGGGGCTGGAACTGTTGAGTGTCTCTGGGCGGAGGTCTGGGGTCTTGATCTAAAATGAACAGGTTCTGGCAGTACATGGTGGATGGTTTTTTTTAACGAAGTGAATCCCAGAAGATACGACGTTCAGCTGTGACAACATGAAACGGAAGTCGGAGAGAACGGAGAACGTTCATGTGGAACCTCAGTGTAAACAAAGTCGTAAAAGTGACGGATCAGAGCCGCGGGTTTGGAGCAGCAGTTGATGGAAACGCAGCTCCAGCCTGAGAGGCTCATTCAGGGAAATGAAGTCTGTAGCTGCACTCACAATAATGACACCCCCACGCCCTCACCCCCCACCTGTCTGAACGGGGGGCAGGAATTCTGTCAGGAAATAGAAGTTCTGTCCTCGTGTCAGTCCAGGAACTACGGCCTTTGATGATGTCACCGTGGCCCGTGATGATGTCACGGGCCAGAGAGCTGGACGGTGCGGGCACATGATCCCAACGGTCGGATCAGAACTTTTCATCAAGTGTCCAGAAGATCAGATCATCGGTTCTAAATATTATTGTGTTTAGGTGGAACTGTTTAAAA
>NC_024316.1:19404186-19407098 GCF_000523025.1 Cynoglossus semilaevis | reverse complement strand
GCAGTACTTGGTGGTAAATCAATTAGAGCCTATAACAGAGCTCAGTGTTTTTTTCCTGCCATCGATCCTGTCAGCTCAGATAGGTCCAGGACTAAGTCACACCATTAGCCCGGGCCCTGACGGTCACCGGGGGTGACAGGTGGCAGACGGCGCTGGTGGACGGGGCGCTGTTAACCCTGGTTGGCTCCTGATTGGTCTGCGCTCTTGTCTTTGGTGTCTTCAGTGCAGACGTCCTCACAGGACGTCCACCCTGCTGTCCGTCTGATGATGTCATGACCATGTGGTTTGTTGTTTTTAGGTTGCCACGGAAACAGTTCCTGCTTCATGTTGTACACGTTCACAAATTGGGAGAGACAGAGACACACGAGATGAGAGATGGGGGAGAGACTGGGGGAGAGACTGGGGGAGAGACTGGGGGGAGAGACTGGGGGAGAGACTGAGGAGAGAAGGTAGAACGGTGCGGTTCCGTTTGAGTGCACGGCCTAACGGTTCTCAGTTCTCTGAAGAAAAGTGCATAAATAGGAGAACTGATCTGTTTCCATGGCAACACTGGGGTTGACGGTGAAGCTCCTTCTCGTTCCTCCGCTGCCAGCACTCGGTCCAGGAAACTGTTGAAGTTCGCGGTCATTTAAAGGCAGCGTCACAGGTCACATGACTAACCCTGTCCTCTGTGGATGTCTGGTCTCTTGAAGATCCCTCAGATCAGCTACGCGTCCACGGCACCGGAGCTGAGCGATGACAGACGCTACGACTTCTTCTCCCGCGTGGTTCCTCCAGACTCGTTCCAGGCCCAGGCCATGGTGGACATCATCAGAGCCTTGGGTTGGTCGTACGTCTCCACCGTGGCTTCAGAGGGCAGCTACGGAGAGAAAGGAATCGAGGCTTTCACACAGCTCTGCAAGGAAGCAGGTAAAGAGACCACCACCATTCACACTACCATTCACACTACCATTTACACCACCGTTCACACTACCATTTACACCACCGTTCACACTACCATTTACACCACCGTTCACACTACCATTTATACTACCATTTACACTACCATTCACACTACCATTCACCCCACCATTCACACTACCATTCACACTACCATTTACTATACCATTCACACTACCATTCACACTACTATTTACACCACCGTTCACACTACCCTCCCACCCCCCCCCCCCCCCACCCACCCCCATTCACACCACCATCCACACTACCATTTCCACACCCAGTCACACTACCATTTACCCTACCATTTATACTACCATTTCCACTACCATTCACACCACCAGTTACACTACCATTCACGCTACCATTTACACCCCCATCCACACTACCATTCACACCACCGTTCACACTACCCTCCCACCCCCCCCCCCCCCCCACCCACCCCCATTCACACCACCATCCACACTACCATTTATACTCCCATTTACACTCCCATTTATACTCCCATTTACACTCCCATTTACACTCCCATTTACACTCCCATTTACACTACCATTCACACCGCCATTCACACTACCATTAATACTACCATTTACACCCCCGTTCACACTACCATTTCCCCCACCATTCACACTAGCATTCACACTACCATACACACCAACATTCACACTACCATACACACCAACATTCACACTACCATACACACCAACATTCACACTACCATATACACTACCATTCACCCCACCATTTACCCCCCCATTCCCCCTACCATTCACACCACCATCCACACTACCATTTACCCTACCATTTACCCTACCATTTACCCTACCATTCACACCACCATCCACACTACCATTTACCCCACCATTCACACTCCCATTTACCCTCCCATTCACACTCCCATTTACCCTCCCATTCCCCCCCCCATTCCCACTCCCATTTATACTCCCATTTACACACCCATTCACACTACCATATACACTACCATTCACACTGCCATTTACACCACCATTTCCACCACCATTTACACCACAATTTACACCACCATTAAAACTAACATTTACACTCCCATTTACCCTCCCATTCCCCCCCCCATTCCCACTCCCATTCACACCACCATCCACACTACCATTCACCCCACCATTTACCCCCCCATTTACCCCACCGTTCACACTACCATTTCCCCCACCATTCACACTCCCATTCACCCTCCCATTCCCACCACCATTCACACTACCATACACACCAACATTCACACTACCATATACACTACCATTCACCCCACCATTTACCCCCCCATTTACACCCCCATCCACACTACCATTTACTATACCATTCACCCTACCATTCCCCCTACCATTCACACCACCATCCACACTACCATTCACGCTACCATTTACACCCCCATCCACACTACCATTTACCCTACCATTTACACTACCATTCCCCCCACCATTCACACTCCCATTTACACCACCATTAAAACTAACATTTACACTCCCATTTACCCTCCCATTCACACTCCCATTCACCCTCCCATTCCCCCCCCCATTCCCACTCCCATTTATACTACCATTCACACTCCCATTTATACTCCCATTTACACTACCATTCACCCCACCATTTACCCCCCCATTCCCCCTCCCATTTATACTACCATTCACACTGCCATTTACACCACCATTCACACTTTTGGACTGCTTAGGGGGAACAATTGACCCTAATCTCCAGTCTGCACCCCCCCCCCCCCCCCCCCCCATTTTAGTTGACTGTAGGTCAGTAGGACATGGTCATGTGACCTGTAGACTGTTTTGGTCTGAGACAGAAAAGATCACAGTTCATCAGTCTGGTCTCCCTGTTTTATTCCATTGATGTGCTCGCTTTTGTGCGCCGTTCAATAACGGTCTGTTGGTGTGTCTGTCTGTCTGTTAGTCTGTTGGTGTGTCTGTCTGTCTGTCTGTTGGTGTGTCTGT
>NC_024316.1:19402365-19404156 GCF_000523025.1 Cynoglossus semilaevis | reverse complement strand
GTCTGTCTGTTGCTGTTGGTGTGTCTGTCTGTCTGTCTGTTGGTGTGTCTGTCTGTTGGTGTGTCTGTCTGTTGGTGTGTCTGTCTGTCAGTCTGTTGGTGTGTCTGTGGAGGAGACTTCCTGTCTTTTCTACAGACTAATGTGTGGAAAGATTTAAAATGAAGGAAGTTAATGACGTCCCAGGGCAGAGATCACATGAATATTTGATGTGTGTGTGTGTGTGTGTGTGTGTGTGTGCACCGCCATTACTCATTAAAACGCAAAGAAGTTTGTGGCTACGTAATCTGCATCATGAGACAGATTAGAGGGGGGGGGCGGAGAGAGGGGGAGAGAAAAAGAGGGGGGAGAGAAAGAGAGGGAGAGAGAAAGAGAGGGAGAGAGAAAGAGAGGGAGAGAGGGAGAGAGAAAGAGAGGGGGAGAGAAAGAGAGGGGGGAGAGAAAGAGAGGGGGAGAAGAAAGAAAAACACATTTGATTACTGACAAAAACTGATGTTACTGTAGTATTCACTCTGATGTTACTGTGTTTGGCTGCAGTCTAACGTCAGATCCATTAGTCTGGTTCTGGTTCTGGTTCTGGTTCTGGTTCTGGTTCTGGAGATCAATCCAACAGACTAATCCAATATGGCTGACCATTACTCTGAGCTGATGGTCCACCTTTATAGACCGTTATAGATCTCTTTCTCCCCCCTCTCCTCTCCCCTTCCTCCCCCCTGAACTCCTGCAGCTCCTCTTCACCTCCTCTCTGAATTCAGTGACCTGCTGCGTTTACACACACACAGACATGTTTTTCTGCCTGGACAGTACATTTAAAATAAGGTCCCAGGATCACAGGAGTAACGCTCTACAGTACTGCAGTATTTACATACAGAGCTGCAGGTTCTGTGTTACTGCTTAGACCCTCAGCCCAGTCCCAGGACTCTGTCCTCTCTGTCCCCTCTGTCCACAGCCTTCAAAGTTCAGTCTTTCCCTCCGTTAGACTGCCCTCATTAGAAGACTGACTGACTGATGAGCTGTTCCACACGTTCAATAATTGAGTGACTTGTGCAGAGCCTGTTAGCCTGTTAGCCAGCAGCCTGTTAGCCTGTTAGCCTGTTAGCCAGCAGCCTGTTAGCCTGTTAGCCAGCAGCCTGTTAGGAGTCTTCTTCATTCTCTGTACAGAACTTTGACCAAACTGTGACCATGGCTGCTGTGTTCTGATTGGTCCAGCCTCTGGAACCAGGCGGTCAGACATGACAGATTGTAGTGAGGGTGGGGGGGGTAGAGGGCAGGTGCATGTAATCAAGGGGGTAAGAAACACGGTGGAGGGAACCATGGAGTGGACCAGGAGACAGAGAGATATGTACCAGGTGACGAGGCCTTCACATCACCTGGTCCGACCTACATTTATGGGTGTGGTTTTGTTACTGTTGACCCCCCCCCCCGACCTGATCACTTTCCCCCTCTCCTCTCATGATAAAGGTGGGATCTGCCTCGCCCAGTCTATAAAAATCCCCCACAATCCCCGGCTGGAGGATTATGACAAAGCCGTCCAACAGCTGCTGGAGTCGCAGCATTCCAGAGCCGTGGTGACCTTCGCCGGCGAGGAAGACATACGGTGAGGAGGGCGTGGGGGTGAAGACCTGATGAATGTGGGGGGGGGGGGGGGACGCAGGGAGACAGGATAAGACTGTGGCAAAGATACAAAGATTCAAAGATACAACTTCATTAACAATGCCTTCTGGGAAATGTTGGTGTAAAGAAACGCAGAAGCAAATATTTATCTTCATATTGGGGGGGGGACAAGGGGGAGGG
>NC_024316.1:19401536-19402135 GCF_000523025.1 Cynoglossus semilaevis | reverse complement strand
GAGGGGGAGGAAGAGGGGGGAGGGGGGGAGAACAGTTCTCTGTAGGAGTAACCCAACAGTTCCTGTGGTTCATCCTAACTAATTATAAAGTTTCTCCATGACATCATCACCCCCCCCCCCCCCCCCCCGTCTACACCTCCGTCACAGGGGACTCCTCAACGCCACCAAGAGGGCCAATCAGGTGGGACATTTCCTGTGGATTGGATCTGACAGCTGGGGGGCCAAGAGCGGTCCAGTGGACAGGCTGGAGGACGTGGCTGTGGGGGCGGTCACCATCCTGCCAAAACGCTCCGCCATCAAAGGTACGGGGGGGCGGGGGGGGTGAAAAGTACTACAGAGTGAAGGAACGTTCCTCCACAGAACTGTTGGAATAGATGGATCAGAGTAAACTGAACAGAGTACTGATGGTACTGTTACTGATGGTACTGATGGTACTGATGGTACTGATGGTACTGATGGTACTGATGGTACTGATGGTACTGATGGTACTGATGGTACTGATGGTACTGATGGTACTGATGGTACTGTTACTGATGGTACTGTTACTGATGTTACTGATGGTACTGTTACTGATGTTACTGATGGTACTGTTACTGATG
>NC_024316.1:19396584-19399277 GCF_000523025.1 Cynoglossus semilaevis | reverse complement strand
TACTGATGTTACTGATGGTACTGATGTTACTGCTGCTGCTGCTTTAAATGGTGGGTGGCTGGTGTTGAACTGAGTCGTTGTGTTTTGGTTCCCAGGGTTTGATGAGTACTTCACGGGCCTCACCCTGGAGAACAATCGCAGGAACGTGTGGTTTGCTGAGTTCTGGGAGGAGAACTTTGACTGCAGGCTGCTCAGCTCCTCTAAGAGGGAGGACAGCAGCCGTAAGTGCACAGGTAGGTGTGGCCGAGCGGACGCCCCATCAGCCTCACTGAGTGACCTTGACCTGAGTGACCTTTGTCCACGGGGCCGGTGTCTGGCAGCCTCAGGTGTTAGTGGCCAGCAGGGGCAGCAGAGAGAGGGTATTATTAGAATGAGTGAAGACCACGTGACCACAGTCTACAACAGTGACCGTCTGTTTCCCTAGAATCTCCTGCCTTCATCCAGTCAGCTGACACACACACACACACACACACACACACACACACACACTCTCTCTCTCTCGGTGTGTGTACGCTGTAGTAATTACTTTAGAGTACTCCGTATTTTCACAGGTTATTACACCGGGGAGTTGTCAACAACATGAATAAACAGGGTGTTAGCTCTACGTAGCTTTAGCGACAGCTAACACTACAGCGTTTTGACTGGTGTTAGACTGTGTTCTCTACCAACAGTAGGTGGCGCCTGTGATTAGTGACACCGTACGATTGTCTTCTTACTGTACAT
The DNA here is from genome assembly GCF_000523025.1 of Cynoglossus semilaevis. Classification (NCBI taxonomy): domain Eukaryota; kingdom Metazoa; phylum Chordata; class Actinopteri; order Pleuronectiformes; family Cynoglossidae; genus Cynoglossus; species Cynoglossus semilaevis. The sequence goes on along the minus strand of NC_024316.1, from coordinate 19,398,554 downwards.
GTGGTGACAGAAAAACCAGTGCAGCTCCAGGATCTACTTCCTGTGTGGACATCAGGGACAGGAGACACTGGTGTGTCCTCGGTCTGTGGACATCAGGGACAGGAGACACTGGTGTGGAGTGGATGTGGAGCGAGTCCATGAAACCACAGCTACAATCCCTAGATATATTTCTGTTGTATTTTAAACCCACAGTCTGTTCATTTGTCTTTTCACAATGTAGGGCAGCAGCTACACAAACTACACAAACTACACAAACTACACAAACTACACCAACATTTCTGCACAGCTAAGCAGTAGGACTAATTCATAATGTTGGCCATCTGGAGAAAACTGTTCAATATATATAGAATATATTTATGCGGTAATGCTGTTAGCATTAGCTAAAGCAGTCCTGGTACAGACACCAGAGCTAACATCAAATGTTCTTCTGCCGCACCGTCTCCTGGGCTGGAAGTCCTTCAGATGTTCACAGGAACAGGAACCAAATAGAAAAGTACCTGGAGATCCTGTTTTTTTTTTTTTTTTCTCAGGTCAGGAGCGCATCGGAGTCCACTCCAAGTACGAGCAGGAAGGAAAGGTCCAGTTTGTGATCGACGCGGTGTACGCCATGGCCCACGCGCTCCACCACATGCACAAGGACCTCTGTCCAGACCACCTGGGCATCTGCCCACAGATGGAGTCTGCCGAGGGAAAAGTTCTGCTCAAGTACATACGGAACATCAACTTCAACGGTAAGATGACCTGGTCATGCTGTGCACCTGACCTTTGACCTGTTAACACTGGTTGGTTGTTGATGTTCTACGTGTTCAGTACCAGTACTGGGTTGGTTCTTCAGGCACCTGTGGTTCCTGTCACTGTTTGGTCACTTTTCTGAACAGGTTTAGTTCAACGTTGGATCAGACTGGAAGATGCTTCATTTTTGAAGGTTAAATCACAGGTCAAAGGTCAACATTTGATGAGGAGACGTCCAGGATGACAGGAAGCTTCTCGTCTGCAGCTCCGTCTGTCTCCAGGTTCACGGTGTCTTCACAGAATGTTCCGGTTAAATTTGGCTGTTTAAAATAAGAAGTGTGAAATGTTCTGTGAGAACGGCTGGAGTTCTACAGCAGTCTGAGGGAACGGAACCTCACGAGACTTCATCTTCATCTTCATCTTCATCATCATCATCATCATCATCATCTCAACAACCCTCTGTCACTGGGGGGGGGGTCACCTCCATGACAACAGGAGCCCCGCCCTGAATAAAGTCTCCACCTCAGCCGTCTTTCATAGATGGTCTGTCCTCCTCCACCTGCCTTCTCACCCTCTGATTGGTCTCTGACAGGATGATGTCATCGCTGCTCTGATGACATTTCAGCTGGAACCACAACACAAGTGGGGGGGAGTGGGGGGAGGGTGTCCTATGTTTGTCTCCTCTCTGTGCTCAAGACGTAGAACTGAGGAGTGAGAGAGCACACAGTACACACAGTACACACAGTACACACAGTACACACAGTACACACAGTACACACAGTACACACAGTACTCAGATTTGTTAAATATTACTTTGACTCTACTCTAGTATTGACTAAAGGAACTGAAGTAACAAAAACCCAGGATGTTATAAAGAAGAAGAAGAAGAAGACGTGTGCTCCAGCCCAGACTTCCTGCTCCTCCTCCTCCTCCTGCTCCTCCTGCTCCTCCTGCTCCTCCTGCTCCTCCTGCTCCTCCTGCTCCTCCTCCTTTGACTCCAGCCTTTTCTGGAATGTCCTTGGAATAAACAGGCTGAAGTGAAGAGAGTGGAGGAGGTGAAACTCCCATCAGGCAGAGAATGAATGAGAAGGTGGAGCGTCCGTCCGTCCATCCGTCCATCTGTGCGTCCGTCCGTCCGTCCAGTGTCGGGCCGTGCACCGCTGCTCCTCCCTCTCTACCGTTTATAGCTTCACCCGTTAAAGGCCTCCATCCCCAGGTGCTGCATTATCACACGGCTT
>NC_024316.1:19394571-19396540 GCF_000523025.1 Cynoglossus semilaevis | reverse complement strand
GGGAGAGGGGGGGTTGGGTGACCTCATCAACCATGTACAGAAATCATCTATAAAATAAAGCCCGTCCATCTGTCATGGCCCACATCATGGCCCACATCATAGCCTACGGCCCACAGTGTTGTTGGACCAGACTCAGGTCTGCCTCCACACACACACACACACACACACACGTGCTCTGTCATTGGTTGACCTTCACGTGTCCTCGTCTATATTTACACCTGGTCCTGGACCAGAGGACACAGCTCCCCCTGGTCTCCCTGCCTCCTCATTGGTCCATCCTGGCCTGTATCTGAGCTCGTTAGTGCTCCTCCAGGAGCGGCCTTGATTCCGGCTGCTCCACACTGGGAGCAGATGGAGACCGTATGATGCCTTGGCTGACGAGCTCCTCCCCACTGCGCCTCCTGTTTTTGTCCGGCTCGGGGCTGGAGGCGGGGCTTTAACTCAGTCAGGTGTGAGTGTCTAACATTAGAGGAGCTGTGGACTCCTCCTGTGGACTCCTCCTGTGGACTCCTCCTGTGGACTCCTCCTGGACTCCTCCCTGTGGACTCCTCCTGTGGACTCCTCCTGTGGACTCCTCCTGTGGACTCCTCCTGTGGACTCCTCCTGTGTTGCTGAGGCAGCAGGTGAGGAGGTGCAGAGCTCCTTCACCCAGTCACCATGTTGGGGCGCTGTTTCAGGTCAGAGTGTTTGGAGGCTGGAGTCCACCTGGTGTGGTCCACCTGGTGTGGTCCACTTGGTGTGGTCCACCTGGTGTGGTCCTGTAGAACAGAACAGACACAGAGAGGGCAAAGGTCACAGGCTCCTCGTCTTTAACTGGTTTGTCTTTTTAGTCGACCTCCTCTGACCTTTGACCTTTTTCTCTCGCTCTCTCTCCCCCTCTCTCCCTCCACACAGGCAGTGCTAACACCTCTGTGATGTTCAACAAGGACGGTGACGCTCCCGGACGCTACGACCTCTTCCAGTTCCAGATGACCAACTCCTCCACCCCGGAGTACAAGGTGGTGGGTCAGTGGGTGGAGACCCTGCAGCTCAGGGTAGGACGGACTTCTAACACCTGGATTCAACACTGTTGTTGTTGTTGTTGTTGTTGTTGTTGTTGTTGTTGTTGTTGTTGTTGTTGTTGTTGACTTCAAATCTTCTTGAGGTTTGAAGTTTGAAGTTAAATCACATTCACTACAACAAACATGACCGTGACCTGGACCATGACCTGGACCATGACCTAAGAATCTTCATAGACAAGGAGAACCTGGCATGACCTGGACCATGACCTGGACCATGACCTGGACCATGACCTGGACCATGACCTGGACCGTGACCTGGACCGTGACCTGGACCATGACCTGGACCATGACCTAAGAATCTTCATAGACAAGGAGAAGTCAGTGTGAACAGAAGGACAAATAAAAAAGATAAAAATGTCTGGGTTCCTTCAGGACTCAAACCATATGGTCTGTAGAAGAGGGTGAGGAGGGTGAGGAGGGTGAGGAGGGTGAGGAGGGTGAGGAGGGTGAGCGTTGGTGGAGATCACGCTGCTCCTCTGCTCTGGTTGGAGGCAGGACTTTGAAGGAGAGAGAACGTCCAGATGTTCCACCCTTGGATTTACTGCAGTTTTTCTGTGTACAGAGCCCTGAAGAAGTACTGAATGGTACTCTGTACTGCAGTATACTGTATACTGTAGTACATGTCAGTGATACAGCTAGTACTACTTGTACGGTGGGAGCTTCCTGAAGATTTTCCTCCTGATACCAGGGATCAACACAGCTGCATTCTTCCACTGGACACTGTGTGGCGCTGTCTCCCTCTCTGGTTTTTTTACCCATTTTTATAACAATAATATAAAATGTTTTCTTAATTATTATTAGTTTATACGATCAATGTTTTTGTTTATGTCTTTGATCTTTAGTCTTTCTTCTTTAATTTAATTAATCAATAGTTTATTTCTGGGGGGGTACGGGGGGTGGGGGGGGGT
>NC_024316.1:19392992-19394055 GCF_000523025.1 Cynoglossus semilaevis | reverse complement strand
GGTCGGGGGGGCTGGAGCTAATGAATCAGTTCTTAGTTATTTTTAATGGAGAGAATTTGATGGACAGATTAGACTGAAGTACCTGGACAAATATATATAAATATATAAAACACACTGTATTCAGTACTTGTTCAGTGAATACTGTGAACAGTACACAGTACACAGTACACAGTACACAGTACACAGTACACAGTACACAGTACACAGTACACAGTAACAGTCAAAGTGACTGTTGTTACATTAACAACCACCGTGAGTCAGGGCTCCTGCTGCAGGTCGCCATGGAAACAGAGCTTTTAGTGGGGGGGGGGGGGGGGGGGGTGATGATGACCCAGCCACAGAAACAGTGGTCACAGAGGTGTGTGTGTGTGTGTGTGTGTGTGTTCCCCCTCACTCAGAGTCTGCAGAGTGAACTATTTAATATAGGGGGGGGGGGGGGGGGGGGGTTTTGGGGGGGGGGGGGGGGGGGGTGAGGATGACCCAGCCACAGAAACAGTGGTCACAGAGGTGTGTGTGTGTGTGTGTGTGTGTTCCCCCTCACTCAGAGTCTGCAGAGTGAACTATTTAATATAGGGGGGGGGGGGGGGGGGGGGTGCAGGGTGATTTGGGTGGAGGTTGTGGAGACTGCTGCCCCCGTGACCTGGTAACGGATGGATGGATGATGATGGAAGATGGATGAATGGATGGATGGATGAATGGACTGGTTCTGGTTCTGGTTCTGGTTCTGTTCTCTGCACGGTTCCATTTCCATTTCTGGAGCAGAATTATAAACAGAAAAAAATGAGAACCGATCTCACACCTCAGTGGTGCCGCTAATAAAACATAATGACTTTTTCACTGCTAATTTCTTCACTTTTATTTTATGAACCAAAGTTCATCTCTGTTGCCATGGTGATCTCCACTGAGAACTTCACGGTGATCTCCACTGAGAACTTCACGGTGATCTCCACTGAGAACTTCATGGTGATCCAAGTTCCAAGTTCACTTAAATCTCAAAACTGTAGTCCCTCCAAGATATTTGAAGTTAGATGTTTTACTGATACTACGATCTCCACTGAGAACT
>NC_024316.1:19389657-19392887 GCF_000523025.1 Cynoglossus semilaevis | reverse complement strand
GGTGATCTCCACTGAGAACTTCATGGTGATCTCCACTGAGAACTTCATGGTGATCCAAGTTCCAAGTTCACTTAAATCTCAAAACTGTAGTCCCTCCAAGATATTTGAAGTTAGATGTTTTACTGATACTACGTGTCTCTGGGACTGTACTTCACCTGAACACGTATTATTTAACATAGGAAGTATTTTTAACTCCCAGTGAAGGATTCTGGGTAATCCAGACTCTTTTTACCCCATTTATCCAATTAGCAGCCCCAACTAGAAGGAAATCTCAGTCGGTTCTACCCCCACTGACCCCCACTGACCCCCACTGACCCCCACTGACCGGGCCAGTAAGACCATAGAGAGTTGACCTTTGACCTGAGGACAGAGGAGACATCAGTGCTGTCTCAGTGAGGTCTTTTTATCTATGTTGATATAATTTACTGTTTGTCATCTCCCCTCTCTCTCTCTCTCCCTCTCTCTCTCTCTCCCTCTCTCTCCCTCTCTCTCTCTCCCTCTCTCTCTCTCCCCCCCCCCTCAGATGGATGAGCTTCAGTGGCCAGATGGGCAGCAGGACGCCCCCCCCTCCATGTGCAGTCTGCCTTGTAAAACCGGAGAGAGGAAGAAGAGGGTGAAGGGGACGCCGTGCTGCTGGCACTGCGAGCTGTGTGACGGATACCAGTACCAGTACGACGAGACTTCCTGCCGACTGTGCGCCTACAACATGCGTCCCAGCTCCAACAGGACGTCGTGTCAGTCCATCCCCGTGGTCAAGCTGGAGTGGCACTCCCCCTGGGCGATCATCCCCGTCTTCCTGGCCATGCTGGGCATCGTCGCCACCATCTTCGTCATAGCCACCTTTGTGCACCACAACGACACGCCCATCGTGCGGGCGTCGGGACGGGAGCTGAGCTACGTGCTGCTGACGGGCATCTTCCTGTGTTACATCATCACCTTCCTCATGATCGCCAAGCCTGACGTGGCAGTGTGCGCCTTCCGGAGGATCTTCCTGGGCTTGGGGATGTGCATCAGCTACGCCGCGCTGCTCACCAAGACCAACCGCATCTACCGCATCTTTGAGCAAGGAAAGCAGATGGTGACGGCGCCCCGCTTCATCAGCCCCACCTCTCAGATCGCCATCACTTCCAGTCTGATCTGTGTGCAGCTGCTGGGCGTCCTGGTGTGGTTCGCCGTGGACCCGCCCAACACCATCGTGGACTACGACGAGCAGAAGACCGTTAACCCCGTGCTGGCCCGTGGCGTGCTGAAGTGTGACATCACGGACCTGCAGATCATTTGCTCGCTGGGCTACAGCATCCTGCTGATGGTCACCTGCACCATCTACGCCATCAAGACCAGAGACGTTCCAGAAGACTTCAACGAAGCCAAGCCCATCGGCTTCACCATGTACACCACCTGTATAGTCTGGCTGGCCTTCATCCCCATCTTCTTTGGCACCGCACAGTCGGCCGAGAAGGTGGGTCACCCCCCACACAGCCCCCCCCCCCGCCCCGAGTCAGTCTTTTATCGTTTCAAACACGTGCGTACTTGTCTCACTCCAGATGTCCCCATCCATTACTGCCCCCTCATGTCAGGATCAAAGGTCACCCTGAGGGTAATCTTCCACACCGTGGCTGTTTTACACCCAGTGTCCCGACGCTCCACGCCACTTTGACATGGGCCGCTCCTGGACTTGATTGAGAATGTGACCTTTGACCTTCTGCACTAGTCGTAGCTCGTAGTTAGCAGCACCGACAGAACACTGACACATTCACAGGGTTTGGGTCTGATGTGGCGGCAGAGCAGGGAAGGATTTCATAGGTCCATCTGTGGGGGCTTCAACCTCAGGTCAGCGGCCCGGCCTGTGACAGTCTGACTGACACAACAGTCAGATGGATTGGTCAGCTGACTGGGTGTGGTCAGGTCAGCTGACTGGGTGTGGTCAGGTCAGCTGACTGGGTGTGGTCAGGTCAGCTGACTGGGTGTGGTCAGGTCAGCTGACTGGGTGTGGTCAGGTCAGCTGACTGGGTGTGGTCAGGTCATCTGAGGCTGCGTGTTTTCCTCCTCAGTCAGATGTGAAAAATGAAAAGCCAACGTTTGATTCATAAATAATGATCCAGTCTCTAAGGTTACTAAGCAGTTGTGAAATACCTTCATGTATTTATTGATGTTAAAACATCAGACGTCAATTATGAATGTTCTGTTACAAGAACGACGTTCAGGAGGACGAGGAGAACCAAGAATCTGAACTCCAACAGGGACAACCCTGTCTCTGAGGACAGTTGGTCTGTGTCTCTGAGGACAGTTGGTGAGGACAGTTGGTCTGTGTCTCTGAGGACAGTTGGTCTGGGATGATGATGTCACATGGTCAGGTGACTGACTCTGTCCAACAGATGGACTCTGAGGACCTACATTTTTAACGTGATAATTAAACGAAGCTCCATCAGTAAGGTTGAGGCCCCCTGCTGGTCATAGCTGGGATCATCTCCAACCACAGTTGTTTTTTTGGTCAGTTATTATTAGGGTATTTCCTGTTACTGTAGTCAACACTGTGCTGTGATTGGCCACAGATGTGAGCTCATCAAATCTGATGTCTTTACTGTGTTTTCCACACTTGAAGCTGATTGGTTCCACTCTTGTGTTTTTCAGCTGTACATTCAGACGACCACCCTGACCATCTCCATGAACCTCAGTGCCTCAGTAGCCCTGGGCATGCTCTACATGCCCAAAGTCTACGTCATCCTCTTCCACCCTGAGCAGAACGTGCAGAAGAGGAAGCGGAGCTTCAAGGCCGTGGTCACGGCAGCCACCATGTCCTCGCGTCTGTCCCAGAAACCCAGTGAGAGGCCCAACGGAGAGGCCAAGACGGAGCTGTGTGAAAACCCTGCTGCTGACCCCATGAGTGAGTACCACGGAGGGACAGCGCCCCCTAACCACAAACATCCACAAACATCCTCCAAAGTCATTTTTAAAGAAACAGAGATTTGTACTTCCTGACTTCTCTCCGCTCTGAAACCACTCTGATCTCGACCAATCACAAGACGGTCCACACACAGACTGTTTCAGAGCAACTAGACAACACATTGGTCGGCGTGGTGACATCACATGACACACAATCAGACTGTAGCCCCGACGTGAGGGGGAAGAAGAAGAGGTGCAGACTGACGCAGGTCGCCTGTCTGTTGTTCTTCAGTCTGTCGTTCTTCTGTCTATTGTTCGTCTGTCTGTTGTCCATCTGTCTGTTGTTC
>NC_024316.1:19387929-19389648 GCF_000523025.1 Cynoglossus semilaevis | reverse complement strand
TGTCTGTTGTCCATCTTGTTGTCCATCTGTCTGTTGTCCATCTGTCTGTTGTTCATCTGTCTGTTGTTCATCTGTCTGTTGTTCTTCAGTCTGTTGTTCTTCTGTCTGTTGTCCATCTGTCTGTTGTCCATCTGTCTGTTGTCCGTCTGTCTGTTGTCCATCTGTCTGTTGTCCATCGGTCTGTTGTCGTCTGTCTGTTGTTCATCTGTCTGTTGTTGACACAGTCTCAGATATTTATATTTAATATTTCTATCGACACTTCACTCATCCTGTGTACTCTCAGTACTGTGAAGTACTTCTACTGCAGTACTGTGAAGTACTTCTACTGCAGTACAGTACTGTGAAGTACTTCTACTGCAGTACTGTGAAGTACTTCTACTGCAGTACTGTGAAGTACTTCTACTGCAGTACTGCTCCAGGTCTCAGAACTGGAACGTCTCACCGTCAGTGTTGACACAGAGGAGAGACGGAGCGTGACCCAAACACAGCAGCTGATTGGCTGCAGCTGCTGGAACATGTGACCGGATAATGATAAATGACAGGGAGGACGTGATGGGGGGGTGGGGGGGGGGGGGGGGGGGGGGGCATGACACACACACACACACACGTCAACCTGCTGTGCTTCCACTGGGCATTTACCTTTTCGTTTGACCTTTGACCCCCGCCCTGACACAGTGTGAAGACTTGGACGTCCTCCTGTGACCCTGACCCTGAAGAAGGCATAGATTCAAACTGGTTTTATAGCCTCAGCTGTTTGAGGCCTCGTGCACAGACACGTGCACGAGGCTGCCTTCAGAAAGGTTTCCATGGAAACAGGATGAACACTGCATTAGTTCAGTGTTCATCTGTGGGCTGTGAGTTGGCTGTTGTCACATGTCAACGTCTGAAAATAACTGGAAGAAGGGAGAACTGACCTGATTCACAGACTGACGACTGACACCATCACGAGGCACAGACGCCGCAGCAGCACAGACGCCGCAGCACAGACACTGAATTTGTCCAGATTAATAATCCCATCATTTGTATTTGTCACAGATTAGAACAGGTGAGAAACAGTGACATCTACCTGTTGATATTGGTCAGCAAAAAAAGGTTTTTGTTATTTTTAGGAACCTGGATTACAGGTGATTAATCGTGTTAATCCAGATTTATAAAATGGTTTTGATTGACAGCCCTAGGTTGTTTATACAGATGGTTAGCAGTTTAGTTTAGTTTAGTTTAGTTTAGTTTAGTTTAGTTTAGTTTAGTTTAGTTTAGTTTGGTTTAGTTTAGTTTAGTTTAGTTTAGTTAGCACTCACTCTTAGCTAAACCAGAGAGAACACAAAAGCAGATTTAAAGGAAATGTGTCAAACCCAAGGCCCACAGACCAAATCCTGCCCCTCAGGTCATTGTCAGTGGCCCTCAGAGGTCAGGGGTCAAAGTGACTTCACCGACCTCCAGTCGTGATAAGAAAGAAAAACTTTTGAATGTTTTTTTTTTCCCTCCGTTTTCAGGTCAAGCCACCAAAAAAACCTACGTGAGTTACAACAACCTCAGAGTCTGAACCTGGAGGGGGCGCCCAGTGTGTGTGTGTGTGTGTGTGTGTGTGTGTGTGTGTGCAGGCGTCCCAGCACCTGCAGTATCTATGCACCCCAGGACTGTGGGCCACATCCAGCCCTCACCCAGACTTGATACATGAATCCTGGCAGAAACTAGCACAGCTGAAGGCCTGGGAACCAG
>NC_024316.1:19386334-19387333 GCF_000523025.1 Cynoglossus semilaevis | reverse complement strand
GTCATTGAAGCCATACTCACGGTCAGATTTTCTACTTGTCTTTTCTTCTTTGTTTCTGTAGAACAAGCCACGCCCCCTTTTCCTCTCAGTGTTAATTTAATGATTTGTGAAGGTGAGTGTTTGTGTGATGGACTCTGTAGGTATATTTTTGTAAATATTTGAGAGTATTTTCATGTTTGGAGTTGAAAAAAAAAATCTCTATCTATCTGCTCTTTATTGAACTGGACTGGTCAACAACAGCGCCACCAAGTGTTCACTTCGCATGTGCCCATGTCTGTCTGTTCTATTTGATGTAAGCAAAAAAAAAAAACAAAATACCTAGAAAAGTTCTGGACCTTCAGCGTCTGTATCCAAACAGACGGCGGTCGACCGGCCCCAGCATGTGTGTGTTTTCCAGAGTTTTCTACACGGCCGCGCGACCGTTACTGTCAGCGCCGCCGCGCCGGGTCGTTGTGATTACTGTCAATTTATGGACACGTGACAAATCATTTTCTTATCTTTTTTACAATGAAACGGACCTCACGTCATCGTCGTTTCTGGACATGTGCATGTGTCAGTCTGTGTCGTGTTCCACAGCAGGGGGCAGTATAGAGCACAGCGGAAAATCAGCTTGGTGTGTGACAAACTTACGGCTCTTTTACTTTCCTGCCCACCGTTGGAAATGCTGCATTTGTACATCCTGTTGAAAATAAAAAAGTCACCTTTGTTTCAGTTTGGTCTCATTTTAAAATGTGTCACCAACCCAGAGGACAACGTCCTACAACGTTCCCTCCCTGAAGACACAGTCGTCAGAGAAGATGATTCAAGTGACTCAGCAAAAAAAAACCCTCACACAGACGGTGACTCAGCACTGTTTCAGTGTTTTCAGCTTTTTTTAAAGCTGAAATTTGGTCCCTCCACCTTCAGCTGTGGCTCCGCCCACTGTGAACTGTGGAACGATCAGTGAGGGCTGCTGCTGCTGCTGCTGCTGCTGCTGCTGCTGCTGCTGCCGCTGCTGCC
>NC_024316.1:19381193-19384924 GCF_000523025.1 Cynoglossus semilaevis | reverse complement strand
CTGTTGTGCCTGCTGCTGCTGCTCCTGTTGCTGCTGCTGCTGCTGCTGCTGCTGCTGTTGCTGCTGCTGCTGCTGTTGTCCACAGTGTGATGTGAAGGTGTGTTAAAGTTGTCTGTTGAACAGCTGATGAAGCAGTCTTCCTGTGGGTGGAGGAGCAGACGTGCGTCTGGAGGGTTGCAGGTTCCACTGCCCCCACGCTCTGCTCTCTGAGGTCACGCAGTGACAGTAAAAATCACCTTGTTTCTTTTTTTACATCGTCCTCCTGAACAGAACCAACGATGGAGCGGGTCGGACTTGAACCACCCACGCCGCTCTGCTGTTGTCCTCCACCTGCTGTACAGTCAGTCAGAGACAACAGACAGTCAGTGCTGCATGAAAACTGGAGCTGAAGGATCACAGTGGTTTTAATGGAAATGAAACACCAGGTTTACCAGGTGTGTCCAGAGGTAAAAATGTGTTCTTCTAATCCGGTGGGGTCGGGGGGGGGGGGGGGGTACATCATTAGTACAGTTCCCCTTAAGGGACGGTTGTAAACTACAACTGTTGTTCATTGTTGTCCAATAAAAAATGTTTCTCAGGTTCAGAAACTGCGGGCCACATTTGGCCCCCGGGCCTTGAGTTTGACACGTGGTCTAAAGACTCTCCTTTCAGTCAGTCAGTCAGTCAGTCAGTCAGGCTGACTGACTGACTGACTGACTGACTGAGGAGGAGAGAGTGTCCACTCACTGACTCCTCTCTCCCCCTCTCTCTCCCTCTCTCTCCCTCTCTCTCCCCCTCTCTCTCCAGTTCTCACCACCATCCGTCAACATGAATAATGTAGACTCACATCGATTTGTCATGTGGACGAGTCGGCCTTTACAAGCAGAGCATTCTTCACCCCCCCTCGCCCCCCCGCCCACTCATTTTTAATATTGATTATGATATAAAAGCAATAATAGGCCACTCATGAAGGGATTTATGCCCCGGCAGCCACAGGGTGTCTCCCTGCTGATGTACGACCCTCAGACGCTGGTGCTGTTGGTGGAACTACTTCCTGTTTCCTGTTTCTGACTGAACGTCTTCACTTCTCCTGGACACATCTGGTTACAGCTGGTTATTCATCCTGGTTCATCTGGTTAGATCAGGTTGTCTGACCATGATGACCATCAAGGTTGGATGGATGATGGATGATGGATGGATGATGGGTGGATGATGGATGGATGATGGATGGATGAATAGATGATGGATGATGGATGGATGATGAATAGATGATGGATGATGGATGGATGATGGATGGATGGATGAATAGATGATGGATGGATGATGGATGGAGGATGGATGATGGATGGATGATGGATGATGGATGGATGATGGATGATGGATGGATGATGGATGATGGATGGATGATGGATGATGGATGGATGATGGATGATGGATGGATGATGGATGATGGATGGATGATGGATGATGGATGGATGATGGATGATGGATGGATGATGGATGATGGATGGATGATGGATGATGGATGGATGATGGATGATGGATGGATGATGGATGGATGGATGAAAGTCCACCTGCAGGTAAGATATACCTGTGTGTGTACTGAGTACTGTGTACTGTGTACTGAGTACTGTGGACTGTGTACTGTGTACTGTGTACTGTGTACTGAGTACTGAGTACTGTGTACTGTGTACTGTGTACTGAGTACTGAGTACTGTGTACTGTGTACTGTGTACTCTCAGAAGGATTTTGAAAAGCATGGATTTTTGATTGGTCAAAACTGGACATGACAACATTGTCTCTGGGCCAATGAGCCACGTGATCAAAACACCTTCAGTCAAACTGTACAGTTGTCTCTTTGTCAAAACACACGTTGATGTGATTTGTTAAAACAAAATCAATAAAAACCTGTTTCTATTGAAAAAATAAAAAAAAAAATCAGACTCTGATCTCATAAAATAGTTTGTTTGTAATGAATGTATTCATATCTGGCCACGGATTCTCTGTTGGAAACTCAACGTAGCTGCAGACAGAGAGTCAAACACAGTAAATACAAAGAAAGACGTAAACAACAAAGTGATAAAGTGACGTCATCACGTGTTCATCTACAACAGTAATGGTTCAAATACCGTCGGACTGAATGGTCGGTTCCACCTCAAACGTATGGACCCTGGTCTGAAAAAGGCTTGAGTTGGTGCTGGCCACCAGAGGGCGCGCCGTGTTAGCTTATATTGAACATCACTTCCTGTGTGGCTGTTAGCTGTTAGCTGTTAGCATGGTTACCAAGCGCTCAGCTGGTTGTCGGAGCAGCAGTAGTGTTGCACTTTAGCCCAGCAGCAGCCGGGGGCAGCAGCGGGGGCAGCAGCCGGGGGGGTCGGTACATGCTGACACTGTTGTCTGCCGTGATGTTTCTTCGTAGATAGCTTAGTGTTTAGCCCAGTTTCCGTGCTAACGTCCGGTGTAATGTCAGAGACGAGAACGCCGCACAGTCGCTGATCGTTACCGCAGACGTTTCAGTGTTTTGTTGTGGAAAATGAAGGAGGCTCCAGATAACCTTTTGGAACAGGAGGAATCCGATGACAGCAGCGACAAACCGTCGCCTCCGTACGGTTCTCCTCGCTCCTCTCGGCTGCAGGTCCAGCGGAGCTCGGTCTGCTCCCGGGCTTACTTCGTCGTCGTCATGGTCTTCTTCCATGTTTACATCCTGAATGTGATCGCGCTGCTGCTCTACGTGCACTACAACAACGGAGTCGGGGACCTGGTGAGTGTAGATGGGGCCTCGGCAGCGGCACTGGCCGTCCCAAGCTCCCTGTGCCCCCCTGGCTCCGGCTCCGGCTCCGGCTCCGTTTCTCCCCAGGGCCCGGTGCGAGTGGAGGATTCCGGGCGAACTTTCAGCCTTCCTCGCATTGAGGGGATACGGGTGAGTAAAGTAACGTTTTCACTGTCACTTCATTCATGTCACATTCATACACGTCACTGATTATTCAATGGAAATATTTTACCCTGTCTCAAAACACAGAACAGCGGACCCTGCTGGCTGCTAACAAAACTGTTTATCTGTTAAACTAGTTAAACTTTTAGTCAAATAAACGTTATAATAAAAAAAAAAAAGTCCTGACATCAATCTAAAACCAATGGATGTGTAACAGAGCGACAACAGGCTGTTCTACTACTACTAGAGCTAGTACTAGTAGTAGTACTAGTACTAGTACTACTAGAGCTAGTACTAGTAGTAGTACTGCACCTGCTACATACTGTGTTTTTGAGTTCATGTATAATCTATGTTGTCCCCTGTCCTCTGCCTGTGTGCAGGTAGGACATGTCCAGCAGGTGTCGCTGGTGCCTGGGAAAAAACACAAGATGATGACACTGAGCCTAAAACCTCTGCTGTTTGGTGAGTACGCAGTAGTATTTGAGTCACTTTGTCTGGTTACCAACCCGTGGGGAGAGGAGGAGGTTAGCAACCCTCGAAGTTTTCATACGTCTGATTTCACTTGAATGCATCTTAACGCCCTCTGTTGCCTTTTTCTTGCCAGAGATCCCTGGCTTCCTGACGGAGGAGGAGTGTCGGGTGGTGGTGCAGCTGGCTCAGCTGAAGGGTCTGATGGAGAGCCTGACTCCATCACTCAGCCAGGAGCAGGAGGAGTCCAACCAGCAACTGCTCTCCATCAGCACCGAGGAGGTTTTCAGTCTTCTGGACCTGAACCAGGACGGGCTGCTGCAGAAGCAGGAGGTGAGGAGGTGGGGAGGTG
>NC_024316.1:19380108-19381126 GCF_000523025.1 Cynoglossus semilaevis | reverse complement strand
GGAGGTGGGGAGGTGAGGAGGTCCAGGTCTTCAGTGACTGTGTGTCCATACTCCTCCTGTTCTTTCCGCAGATCGTCAGTCACTCACGTTCTCGGGATGGAACCTGGTTGAGCCCAGACAACCTGCGTCAGATTCTCTCTGGCCTGGAGGGGGCGCCAGCAGGTTAGGGTTCACGTGGTTTGTTCTGAGTGTTCACAGATCACACTGATTTATCTCTGATGTTCCAGGAGAACGTTTGGACATTTGTGTGTGTGTGTTTGTAGTAGAACCTTTGTCTGTCAGTACTCTGTACTGCACAGGTCTAAATACTTGGAATACTAGGAAAATATCCAATATTTGGTTCCTGATACTGTATCAGTCCACCATCAAATATTCATGGTGTTGGTTCATTTTCTGTTGCATTTAAACCTCTGACCACTAGGTGGCTGTACAGGGACTTCATGTGTTTGGAACACAACATTTGACTGACCATCCACAAGTAAACAAACAGTTCATTAGCCTTTTTAGGGAGAGAGATCATTTTCTGTTACTGTCTCCCCCCCCACCCCCCACCTCCTCACCTCTCCACCTCTCCACCTCTCCACCTCTCCTCCTCCTCCTCCTCCTCTCCTCCTGGGCCCAGCAGCCATGATGACGTTGGAGGACTTCAGACTTTTCTACGACGGCTCTCAGCAGCCCGGGCAGCGGCGCTCTGAGAAGCTGTGGAGTCACTTCAAACAGAGGAGCAGACACACGTGGCTCCACCAGGGTCCGGGCTCCCACCACGTCCTGCAGACCCTCAGAACCAGGTGGACCTCAGTGGACCGTGGCTGCAGGTCACAGGTTCTGCCCGCCTCCACGTCTCACGCTTTATTTGTGTCGGTGCAGAGTGGCGGCCCTGACGCGACTGCCCCCTCCCCTGGTGGAGCTGAGCGAGCCGCTGCAGGTGGTCCGCTACGAACAAGGAGACTTCAGCCACGCCCACCACGACAGCAGCCGCCCTCACCTGGAGAGCAGCTGCACGCACACGCGACTGGCC
>NC_024316.1:19377933-19379839 GCF_000523025.1 Cynoglossus semilaevis | reverse complement strand
GGAGGAGGGGGGGGAGACCACCTTCCCCGTGGCAGACAACCGTACCTATGATGAGGGGGTGAGGGTTCAACTCCTGCCACGCTGTGGATAAGACTAGACAGGAGTGATGTGTCGTTGACGTGTGTGTGTGTGTGTGTGTGTGTGTGTGTTAGGCTCTGATCCAGGACGGACTGGACCTGACGGACACTCAGCAGAGCTGCACTAGAGGGAATCTGAGAATCAAACCCACGGTGGGATCAGCTCTGCTCTGGTACAACCATCTGTCTGATGGAAGAGGTGAGGGAAGAACACCCCCCCCTTCACTCCCTCCCTTCACCCCACTCCACCCCACCCCCCCCACCCCTTCACTCCCACAGGCTCCTGCAGTTGCATCGTAGCCCCGTATGGTTGGTGTGGAAACAGGTAACACCAACTACTGCCCTCCAGAGGTCAATAAATGTATTTCTGGTTATTTTTGTGTGTTTTGCTCAAACATTCCTGTTACTGACCACCCAAGTGACCCAGGTCAAAGGTCAGCAGGTCAACGTTTGTTCTGTTTGTAACCTTGAGAACTCGTCGCTGCATCAGTCCAGACCTGTGGTGCAGTGGGTCAGACCAACAGGGCACTTTTACCCCTGTTTGAGTTCCTCTTGTTGATCAAAGACACACACTGTGACCTTCACCCTTTCTCTGTGCTCTGCCCCCTGTAGGCTGGATGGGGGAACTAGACGAGTACGCCCTGCGTGGTGACTGCCCGGTCCGACGGGGGCTGAAGTGGACGGCCAACAGCTGGGTCAATGTGGACCCCGACTTTCAGAAGCAGGCTCGATACCAGAAACTTGTTGCTCACAAGTTTCAGGCCAAGTCGGTCCTGGAGGAGCAGTACCAACCTCTGCCACACAGCGGCCTCCACCAGGACCTGTAGCTTGGACTGCGAAGAAAGTCCAGAACCAAATCAGCTCTTTGAATAAAGTCGACGCTACAGTCGGCGCTACAGTCGGCGTTACAGTCGACGTTACAGTCGGCGTTACAGTCGACGCTACAGTCACTGGACAGATGTCGAGGTGTTTGTCTGGTTCTGCTCCTCAGATCAACGACGTTTGTTCGTCCAAGAGTTATTTATTGCTTACGTTTTGAACTGGACTGCTGAAGTCTCCGTGCTGCTGGTGTGAACAGCACCTCCCTCAGGTCAATGTCAGAACAGCTTCAAGTTGTGTTTTTGGTCCTTATTCAGTATTTATTTATTTATTGATTGATTGATTGATTTATCTGAGTGTCACTGCTAATTTATTTGAAATAAAAGAAACAATATTTATCACAGCTTGATGTCATCGCTGATGGTTTCTGTTTCACTGTTGGTCAAACCCAGTTTTACCCAAGGCCACACCAGCATCAAGGCTCCACCAATAATATCAACACGAACATCGTCGGACACAAAAAACAAACGCATTTTGTAAAACAACGATGTGGTAATAGCGCTCTCTAGTGGCAGGACTCGCTCATCTGCCGGTCACAAACTCGAAAGGCGTCGTGGGAGTTGACGCAGCCTTTTGTCCTTTATGTTCTAAAGCAGAAACACGCAGTACTTACATTAGCGCATCATTCATCAAAGCGTGTTGAGAGCATATGTCCACTAGATGTCGCCATATATCTACCGGGCCAGCAGCGGATTATTCTGTTATCAGCAGGTCAGAGCACATATGGAACTAACGGTTGACCAACCTGAAGAGTTAACTGACTGTGACCACTGGTGACGTCACTGACACTAACCCGCTTCGTAAATTGTGTCAAAATACACTAAAAGGCAGCATCAATCCAGTAGACTGGTTCTGTGGTCTGGGTCTGTAGACTGGTTCTGTAGACTGGTTCTGTGGTCTGGTTCTGTAGTCTGGTTCTGTGGTCTGGTTCTGTAGACTCTGGTTCTGTG
>NC_024316.1:19375646-19377628 GCF_000523025.1 Cynoglossus semilaevis | reverse complement strand
GTCTGGTTCTGTAGACTGGTTCTGTAGTCTGGTTCTGTGGTCTGGTTCTGTAGTCTGGTTCTGTAGTCTGGTTCTGTAGACTGGTTCTGTAGTCTGGTTCTGTGGTCTGGTTCTGTAGACTGGTTCTGGCTAATTGATCCAGACTGACAGTTTGGGTCACATGACCTCTTCTTGTACTTAAGGAAGTGAAGGAACAGTCCTGGGTCACACTTGTCTGACTCCTCTCTCCTCTGGTAGACCTGGACCTGGACCTGGACCTGGACCTGGACCTGGACCTGGACCTGGACCTGGACCTCTTGGACTTCTGGATAGGTTTGGAGCTGAGACCTTTTGGTGCAGGACGGGACGCCATCTTGTGGTGGGGCATCACACGTCATCCAGTTGTATCTTTATATTTATTTTTAATTACTTAATATTTTTCCTCCACTGCAGCGGCCGTTCATCATCTGCTGTGGCGGCTGCGTGTGTACGTGTGTACGTGTGTACGTGTGTACGTGTGCGTGTGTACGTGTGCGTGTGTACATGCGTACGTGTGTTTTAGCATGAGCGCGTGGGTTTTCAGGTCAAGGACGTAACGGGAGCGTCATCAACATAAACCCATCCTTGTGACTCTTCTGGTTTGGTCTGCGTGCTGATGCTGCCCTCTCAGCCAATCACGTTAGTCGACGAGCAGCAGCGGGAGGAGGTGAGGAGAGGGAGGGGGAGGGGGAGGAGGAGAGAGGGTCGCAGCTCTGGAGCCGTGAAGGTGCAGCGGATCACATTCTCCGTGTTTGGAGCCGCGGCGTTCTCCTGACGCACGGCTCTGTCCTGGACTGGTGACTTGGTGCCGCCGCGGACACAGACCTTCTCCTCAGACCACAGACCATTTCCATCTAATTGTTCTCCATGAGATTCTTCAGGCTCACCTTCAAGTGTTTCGTCGACTGCTTCTGAATCCTCTGCTGTCATCGGCGCTTCTGTGACATTTCCACCGTGAGCTGTCTGAGCTGGACCGACGACCACCATCGGAGGAAGACCAGAGAAAAACCAAAACCAAAACCAAAAACTCTAATCTGCCGCTCTTCAGATGAGGATTGAGGATCGATACCATCGTCGTTTGTCCCCCGAAGAAAACGATCTGAAATGAATAAATAAACTACAGACAGACGGAGACCGCGGTGCTGCCTTCAGGGACAGCCCCAGTTAAATCCAGATAAGAACTGGAATCAGCCTCGGGCTCAGACTCAGTCTCTTTAACCACAGAGCCGTTTATTTTTATTTTAATTTTGATTTTTGATTAGGGTTTGATTTTTGTTCGGACTGAGTGACGACATGTCCCCGGAGCTGGAGGAGAACCGTCGGGGTGAGTAACTGCTGCACGACCTTTACTGCTGATCGTTTCACACCATGATTTACTGTGACACGCTGATGAATGAGGGCCAGCTGCTGCACCACTGCAGCGCCCCTGCTGGACAACGGCCTCTACGTCATCTTCAACATTAGCATATTATAAACACGCTTTATACACCGGTTGTCCACACGGGGGCAGAGTAAATACAACGAAGACAGGGGAAGGTGCGTAGTGTACATGACCTTTGACCCCTCTAGACGGCATTGACCGTTTGAAACTCACCTTCATGTAACCCTGCACTGTGGGTGAAGATGATGGCCTCATGTCAAGGTGGTCAAGGGTTTGATCCCAGCCCCAGATGATTGGACTGATGTCAGACGTGGGTCTGTGTCCAGTCTGTGTCCAGTCTGTGACCGGTCTGTGTCCAGTCTGTGTCCGGTCTGTGTCCAGTCTGTGTCCGGTCTGTGTCCAGTCTGTGTCCGGTCTGTGTCCAGTCTGTGTCCGGTCTTTATATTTGGACTTCAGTTGTTTTCTCTGCATCATTGAAACTTTGATGTTGTTTTAATTCAAAGTTCACGTCACTGTGTGTGTGTGTGCATGTGTGTGTGTGTTAGGCTGCTGCTGTGTTCTGTCCATGTGTGAGATGTGTCTA
>NC_024316.1:19369164-19375457 GCF_000523025.1 Cynoglossus semilaevis | reverse complement strand
TGTGGGTCTGGGGGGGGTGTTGTTGTTGACATGACAACTCTCATCCTCCTCCTTGACCCCTGACCTTTTTGTTCTGACCTTGTCCTGTCCAGGTGAAGTCAGTCTCCCCCAACTGGAGGCCCTATCAGAGGAGGAGAGCGCGGGCTCGGCTCGCCCTCTGGTGGCCGTGCCTGGAGTGGACCCGGGGTGTGGGGATGGCGGAGGAGCCGCCCCCCCACAAAGCCAGGACGGGGCTGTGGCTGGAAGTGAAGTTGGAGTGACGATCCCAGTGGTGGAGCGGGAGACCTGGACCAGACAGATGGACTTCATCATGTCCTGCGTCGGCTTCGCCGTCGGATTAGGGAACGTGTGGCGGTTCCCGTATCTCTGCTACAAAAACGGAGGAGGTGAGGACAGTCTAGGTCAGGAGTGGGCAAACCTTTGACTCGTGGGCCACAACTGTCCTAACATTGAACGGGAGGGGGGGGTCGGGGGGGTCAGGAGCAGAGAGATGGAGCGTTCACGTGAACTAAGATAAATGACATGTCAAAGTCGTGCATAAAGACTAAAATGTTCAAATGCTTTTATCATTTTTACGCCATCTATTGGGGAAACGTAGGTATAGCACAGAAAAGGCAGAAGTATAATGATTATATAAATAAATGATATAATTTGGAAAGGTTTGGCGGCCTGGATTAGACATCTGAACGTGCCGCATCCGGCCCCCGGACCGTAGTTTGCCCACGCCTGGTCTCGGTGTACGTCTGTGGGTGACTGTCCCAGTGGAATGTGTTAGCAGTGCACTAGTACTTGACCTTTTAGCAACTAGCACCAGCAGCCTCACTTCTTTGGTCTTCACCTGCAGCTCTGATTCTGGTGAGTGTCATTACTGCCACCTACTGGCCATATTCAATCTAGAGGACTTTCCAGAGAGAAGGTAGATTCAGTGTGTGACTGTAGTGTGTACCAGTACAGTACCTGAAGTGGTCAGAGAGTGTGCAGTTAGCCTCGTTAGCCTCGTTAGCCTCGTTAGCTCCCTGAAGTCTGTCTGTTTGTCCTAGGTTAATGCTGCAGCAGGTGAACGTAGACCGTCAGCCTGCAGGTCTGTAGACCCTCGCTCAACCCTCCTGATGGTCAGATGAACTCAGCAGCTCCTCCTGCTGGTTAGATGTCAACCCTCGTTTTGTTGTGTTTCTAACAGACAGTCTGTCTGTCCTGTGGAGCACAGGGCCAGGCCGGGCTCTGACCTTTGACCTTTTCTGTGTTTTCATCAGACCTCTGGTCCCCTCCCTCCCCCGTCTCTCTGCCTCATGTCTGTGTGGTGCTCGTGACCCATGACTTTGATGCCCACCTTCTTATATTGTATAACAATGGACTGCCTCACACAGCCCCCCCTCACCCCCCCACCCCCCCGTGATGATGGTGAAGAAAAAATAGATGCGATTTCTCTCTCTGCTGTGAAATCAAGATGTGTGTGTGTGTGTGTGTGTGTGTGTGTGTGTGTGTGTGTGAGACAATAACCGTCCTGTGACCGTGCCCATCCTTGTTTTTTTATTTGCTACATCCGTCACACTGATTCATTCTCTGTCCTTGACCAGGCGAGGTATGAGCCTGATAAGGAGTGAGCGGCTGAAGACCAACGCTGACTCTGTCTGTGTCTGTGTCTGTGTCTGTGTCTGTGTCTGTGTCTGTGTCTGTGTCTGTGTCTGTGTCTGTGTCTGTTATTAATTCAGTTCAAACTCACCGTCACAGAGGATTAGTCTAAGCTGATTATAGAAACACTTCTTTGACCATTTGGACCAAACACCAGGCTGTGGTAGCCCCGCCCCGACCAACCACCAGGCGGTGGTAGCCCCGCCCCCAACGGTGACAGCCCCGCCCCCAACGGTGACAGCCCCGCCCCCAACTGTGACAGCCCCTCCTCCAACTGTGACAGCCCCGCCGGCATTTTCTCTGGCCATTCCATTCACGCCTGTGTCTGTATCCCTCTCTCTCTCTCCCCCTCTCTCGCTCTCTCTCTCCCTCTCTCTCCCTCCCTCTCCCTCTCTCCCCTCTCTCTCTCTCTCCCCCTCTCTCCCTCTCTCGCTCTCTCTCTCCCTCTTTTCTATGTCTCTTCACCCCCCTCCCGCTCAGACTCCGCTCATAGACGTTTCCTTATAAGGCTCTATCCCTCAGCTCATAGTTGACGTCATAGAGAAGACGCAGTGACTGAGGCTCAGCCTGTCAATCAACAGCTGCAGTGAAGAGACACAGACGCAGGTCGTGATGTTTCTGCATTCATTAAAGCGCTGCATCATCACCATCACCATCATCATCACCATCACCATCATCATCATCATCATCACCATCATCATCATCACTCAGCTCTCATCCACTCACCGACTCTCCCTCCTGTCTGCGTCATAGCTGGTCATGTGACCCCCCCCCCCCCCCCTCCATCTTTACTCTGCTGTAGTGTCAGTTCTCTCACCAACCAGAACAGGTTCCAACAGTTCCCCTGGTTCCCCTGGTTCCTGTGAACCCCAGCAGGGTTTCTGCCCTCTCTGTGTCTTTTCTACTTTTTCCGTTCTGTTGCCAGCCTATCCTGTTGATTAAAGATTTACCCGTGGAAAATAGGGCCAGTAGGTGGCAGCAATAACACTCAAAAGATTCAGATCTGCAGGTAAAGCCTTAAGAAGAAGTTCTAAAATACGGTTCTTCTCACACACACAGAACCCACACACACTGATCATGTGATTGAATCTCCTGTGTTTCTAATGTTCCCCCTTCTCCCCCTCCCTCCCCCTCCTCCCCCCTCCTCCTCCCCCTCCTCCTCCTCCTCCTCCTCCTCCTCCTCCACCCAGGCTGCTGCTGACGGAGGTTGATGTTTTATGTTGCAGGAGTTTTCCTGATCCCATACTTGCTGATCGTGTTCATCGGCGGTATTCCAGTCTTCTTCCTGGAGGTGGCGCTGGGACAGTTCATGAAACAAGGAGGGGTATCTGCCTGGAACATCGCTCCACTTTTTAAAGGTACGACCACAGGCGCCGCCACGGACGGCCGTCGGGTCCTGACTGTCTGGTGACTGGCGTGGCTCTGCAGATATGACGGAGGAAGTTCTCCTGAAAACCTTGAAGCCTGTAGATAGTGGATAAGAGTGTGTGTCTGCAGCCACGGAGGGGATGGGAAATTCTACAGCAGAACTCTAATCAAGTTCTTCCTGAACGACAAATAGTGACGCACTGTTGAACCAGATGGAACCAGTTTGATGGTGTGAGGAAACAGATAGATGAGAGAGTGAAGGAGTGAGTGTCCACAGCTGACCTCTGAGTGTCCACAGCTGACCTCTGAGTGTCCACAGCTGTCCACAGCTCTGAGTGTCCACAGCTGACCTCTGAGTGTCCACAGCTGACCTCTGAGTGTCCACAGCTGACCTCTGACAGGTTGATCCAGGTTTAAGCCAACAGGTGGAAGAGGACGTGTAATACAACAATATAGAACAAACCGGAAGTAGGAGCTGTGTGTTCCAGATCAACACCAAGGCTCCGCCCACATCGACACACCTCCAATTACCTCCAATACGGTCTCAGCATCACCGACGTCATAGAGGAAACGACCGTTGGTAAAAAACGACGTAGCTAAGAGCGCGGCTACGATGAGTTTAACGAAGGAAATGTGGGCTGAGAATCGAATCAGTTTTATAATAGACTCTGACGAAAAACGGAAACACTCGAACAAAAAAAAGTTTGGCGTCAGTTTCTTCTCACCACCTGAGCTGTGACGTCACAACCTCGGCCACGCCCTGTATCTTGATTACTGACTCACTCCTTAACTCAGACTAAGGACCTTAAAAACTGCTCCGGAGCAGGTTTGATCCACGGAGTATGTTGCCGTAGCAACCGAGTCAACGTCACGGTCTAGTCGTCTTCATGAAACCAGAAAGTCAGAGTTCCCTCCAACACGGAGTCAACTAACTCTGAGTTAGTTCTAAGACTAAACGGACCCCTGGTGTATTCCTTCTGTATCTACTGTCACTCTGAGTTAGGACTAGGACTCGTCCTGGTTGTTGTTGTGGTGCTGGTGGTCTTTTCCTGCTCACCTCCTGTCTCCCCCCTCTCCCCCCCCCTCAGGTCTGGGCCTGGCCTCCATGGTGATCGTGTTCTTCTGTAACACCTACTACATCATGATTCTGGTCTGGGGTCTCTACTTTCTCTTCCACTCTTTCAGTAACCCACTGCCGTGGGCCAGCTGTGGACATCCCTGGAACACCCCCAACTGCACGCAGGATTTCCGGCGCGCCTGCCACAACCGCAGCGGAGCTCAGCCTGCTTCGCCTTCACCCGCTGCCCCCTCGTCCCACCTCCTCACCCCCAGTGTCCCGCCCAACCTTTCCTCCGCCCAGCTGCTCTTCAATGGCAGCTGCCTGGAGGTGGAGGGCCTGCGCTCCCCCGTCATTGAGTTCTGGGAGTACGTATGTGCCGTGTGGTTACCATGGTTACCATGGTGACAGACGCTGACCGTGACTGGATGACAGAACGTTAAACTGATTAATCAATTAGTCCATGGGTGTTCTGCTCACTGAAACTTCTCTTGGTCAGACTTTGTGTCTTCTGTGGTCACCTGGTCAGATGTTGGTCACTAACCTCCACCTTTGGTCTGTTCTCCTGCAGACGTAAAGTTCTCCGTCTGTCTGGTGGACTCCATGAACCTGGTGACATCAGCTACGAGATGGTTCTGTGCCTCATGGCCACCTGGGTCATCGTTTACTTCTGCATGTGGAAAGGAGTCAAATCCACTGGGAAGGTACGGACTGGGTCTACAGACCAGGACCACACGTCCAGTCTTTATGGACCACTGAAGGGCCGTGGACCCCTGTTTTACTTAATGAATCTTATGTAAATCATGAGAGCTAACGTCGTTGCTAATGTGACCATGTGAAATCAGGTCGTCAGGTAGAGACACACTTAGTCCTCTCCCCCCTGTCCCCCCCCTCGATCCCCCCCCCCTCTCTCCGTAGGTTGTGTACTTCACAGCTCTGTTCCCATATCTGGTCCTGGTGGTTCTTCTGGCCCATGGTGTGACTTTACCTGGAGCAGTAGATGGGATTGTTTACTACCTGAAACCAGACTGGTCCAAACTGGGTGAAGCCCAGGTATCACAGCACCTGTCCATCTGTCCTTTTGTCCATCTGTCCTTTTCTGTCCTTTTGTCCATCTGTCTGTCCATCTGTCCTTTTGTCCATCTGTCCTTTTGTCCATTTGTCCATGTGTCCATATGTCTGTTGGGCGGCACAGTGGGGGGCCTCTGACCAATGACAGAGCATATTGGCTTTTCCCCACAGTAACAGTGTCTCCCCCCTGTGGCAGGTGTGGATCGATGCAGGCACTCAGATCTTCTTCTCCTATGCCATTGGACTGGGCGCTCTGACTGCTCTGGGCAGCTACAACCGTTTCCATAACAACTGTTACCAGTGAGTTGTCACACCACTGAGGTCAGCAACACAACACCGTCAGGCAGTACAGTGGTGGAGTGTACCTCCGAATCCTGTAGTGGGGTTTTCAAATATGTACTTAGCACCACCTACAGGCCAAAGAAGGAGAGCTAAAAAAACAAACTGCAGACTGCACCTTTAAATCTCCGAATGACGGAGGGTTTTGTGTTTGTTTATTGCTTTAAATGTCTGTATTGTTAAAAGACAGAAGTTTGAATTAATTTACGACAGTTGTTAGCTTAGCTTAGCTTAGCTTAGCTTAGCTTAGCTTAGCCGCCAAACCATCAGTCGCGTTTAGTTTCCAGGCTGCTTTTATTTGGACTTTCTGAAAATAATCTCCTGCATCAGACGTCTGTGCTCCTCATTCTTGACCGTAGTTGGAAGTTAATAGATGACTCACACACACACACACACACACACACACACAGACACACAGATACAGCAGCCCAGTAGTATTCTGGGAGTCTGTATATTTAGGACTCACTTTAGGCTCTTAAATATTTGAACAAATGTTTGTGTCCGGAAGGTTGAGGTTGAATGAAACTACTGAAAATGGAAATATGACACTCAGTACTGCAGTTTACACTCAGTACTGCAGTTTACAGTCAGTACTGCAGTTTACACTCAGTACTGCAGTTTACAGTCAGTACTGCAGTTTACACTCAGTACTGCAGTTTACAGTCAGTACTGCAGTTTACACTCAGTACTGCAGTTTACAGTCAGTACTGCAGTTTACACTCAGTACTGCAGTTTACAGTCAGTACTGCAGTTTACACTCAGTACTGCAGTTTACAGTCAGTACTGCAGTTTACACTCAGTACTGCAGTTTACAGTCAGTACTGCA
>NC_024316.1:19365426-19367753 GCF_000523025.1 Cynoglossus semilaevis | reverse complement strand
AGTCTACAGTCAGTACTGCAGTCTACAGTCAGTACTGCAGTCTACAGTCAGTACTGTAGTTTTAGTCTACAACTTTGTTTCAGGACAATGTGTTTATGAATTGAAGTGTTTTTAAATGTGGTTTCTAGTCCCTGAAGCTGTGATGGGGGGGGGGGGGGGGGGGGCCCCCCCCCCCATTTCGTGGTTGATGGTTTATAAAAAAATATTTTTTTAAACTCAGTACCTTGTGGAGCTCAGTGTTGACGAGACCAGGTTCCTGGTTCTGCTCCTGAACTTGGACACAGTTCTGTACAGAACCCAGGAACCGTCGTAGAACTTGTTCAACGACAAAGTTATTGGAACATCAGGTGATGCATTTATATAAAAGTACAACTAGTATTACTAACTGGTACAAATATACTGAAGTGTGAGGCTGACGTCTGAGTCGCTCCTCTCTGCAGGGACGCCTTCGTCCTGGCTCTCATCAACAGTGGAACCAGCTTCTTTGCAGGCTTCGTGGTCTTCTCTGTTCTGGGCTTCATGGCAGCAGAGCAGGGAGTGGACATCAGCAAGGTGGCAGAGAGCGGTAGGAGTTCGTCTACACCCCCACCTGGTTAAAGTTGGATGATACGGTGAAGTCCAAGCTGTGGTTCTCAGCCTTGGTGCTGCCTCTGTCTCTACTCCGCAGGTCCAGGCTTGGCCTTCATCGCTTACCCCAAGGCCGTGACTCTGATGCCCCTGGCTCCCCTCTGGGCGGCGCTGTTCTTCTTCATGCTGCTCATTCTGGGCCTGGACAGCCAGGTATGGGTCAGGACTGTTGTTTTTTTTCCCCCTACATTCCTCTGCTGTTGTTTCCTGTAGGTGGCGCTGTCTCCTTCTCACACTCCTCTCTCTCGTCAGTTTGTAGGAGTGGAGGGTTTGATCACGGGAATCATGGACATGATTCCTGCTAAATCAGTTCGCTCTCTGCGCCGAGAGGTGGTGGCAGCCATCTGCTGCGTCATCTGCTTCCTCATCGACATGTCCATGGTCACAGAGGTACGAGGTCGTTAACGCAGCACACGGGTCACTGAGCGGTCAGCGCATTTAACACAACAAATGAAAAGAAAATGAAAGGTGATTATTAGGAGTTCAGACGGACTGACCTGAGCATGACCCCGCCTCTGAGGTCAGACCAGAGGTCAGCTGACACCATCATATATGTGGTCAGTAAAACAACAGTGGTATGTGTGTGTGTGGGGTGGGGGGGTAGTGTGGTCAGGCGTCACGTCGTCTGTTTTTTGAATAAAAACCAAAAAGGAGAACCACAGGGTTCTGTGACGAGTCACAACAAACAGCTCCTCCTCCAGGAACTTCAGATGAACTTCCTCTCTCGTTCTCTGTGTGTGTGTCTCTCTACCACCCCCCTCAGGTTACAGTGAAACTTTATAAAATGCCCCCCCCCCTCCCTCCCCTCTCTCTCTCCCTCTGTCAGGGGGGGATGTATGTCTTCCAGTTGTTCGACTACTACTCGGCCAGTGGCATCACCCTCCTGTGGCAGGCCTTCTGGGAGTGTGTGGTGATTGCATGGGTTGACGGTGAGAACACACACACACACACACGTGCACACACACACACAGACACACACTAACCATGACTGTTATCCCTGCAGGCGCTGATCGCTTCATGGACGACGTGGCTCGTATGATTGGCTACCAGCCCCTCCCTTACATGAAGTGGTGCTGGTCCTACATCACACCTATAGTCTGTGTGGTGGGTCTAGTCCTGGTCCTGGTCCTGGTCCTGGTCCTGGTTCTGTTTGTTTCTGGAGGTCTTCATGTCTCTTGTGTTTTCTGGTTCTTCAGGGAGTGTTCATGTTCCACGTGGTGAACTACAAGCCCCTGACCTACAACACCGTCTACACCTACCCTCTGTGGGGCGAGGCCCTTGGCTGGGCCCTGGCTCTGTCCTCCATGCTCTGTATCCCCGTCACTGCCATCTACAAACTACTGCGCTGCAAAGGATCTTTGAGGGAGGTGAGTGGCTCCACGTGCACGTGCACACACACGTGTGGACTACGTCCTGTTACAGTCATCAATAACGACCTGGTTAATATGGCCACCCTGTGAAAATAATGATGAATTAATCTGGAATATATTCATGAAGCTGCCACAGGTGGCGCCACACAGACGTACTGTTTTTTGTACCTTCCTGCCGTCAACCTTCGTGTCCTTGTCTTTGTCCTGTGTGCAGCGATGGCAGCACCTAACTACCCCAGTCTGGGGCAGGCACCACCTGGAGTACCTGGCCCCAGAGAGTGAGGCCAAACTACTGCCCCCTGCTGAAACCAAGAGCATGCTGCTGTTTGA
>NC_024316.1:19362577-19365331 GCF_000523025.1 Cynoglossus semilaevis | reverse complement strand
CATCATGTCTTTGGATGAATGGACTAAAAAATAGATGTAAAACAAAAAGAAGAATTCTCGTTTCCTTCTCGCCTGGTGTTTGTTCTGCCTTTGGACTCTACCTCGCAGACTCCCCCCCCCCCCCCCCCCCCCCCCCCCGTCTCCCCCGTGATGTTCAGTCTCGTCTTGTTCCGTGTCTTCTTCGTCCAGTGTTGTTGTTGCAGTAGTTCCTCCTCCTCCTCCTCCTCCTCCTCCTCCTCCTCCTCCTCCTCCTCCTCCTCCTCCTCCTCCTCCTCCTCCTCCTCCTCCTCCTCCTCCTCCTCCTCCTCCTCCTCCTCCTCCTCTTCGTCCCAGTTCAGCAGCCCAGTGTGAATCTTTTCAAACATCTCTTCTTCACCTCTGCTGCTGATATCGTCGTGGTGTGTGTGACCCAGAGTGTTGGACTGTGACGTCTTCATTTACGTTCGACATTGTTAACTCTCCTCATTGGCTGTGCAAAATCACTAACTTGTGTTCATCAAAAAGCGACTAACCAGAAGAAGAAACCAGTTCCTGCTGTGTGTTATGAACTAACTAACCGGTGTATCGTAGGGTCAAATCAGTGTTAACAATATTTACACAGAAAGAGAGATGGAGACAAACGGAACTGTGAAAAGAGCGGGAGACCGGAAGTGAGGCGGGAGAAGATCAGAAAGAAACAGCAATAAAGAGACAGATACAGACGGACTCGGCTCTGTGTCCGTGTCCGTGTGTGTGTCCGTGTGTGTGTGTGTGTGACTCTTTCCACTGAAACAATAAAGATGTAAAAACATGCACATTGATAACAATAATCATAAAATACAGCAAAGGTTCAAAGAGCGATGTTTGTTTAATAGTTACAGATTAATGAAGCCGTTAACTGAAGTTCTTATCAGTCAGTGAACGCACCACAGGTTGGGTCGTGACAGACTCCCACCACACCGGTCGGTGACCTGGCCAATCAGCGTGCTCTATGACATCCACGCGCTGCACGAGCCGGCCCGCCCGGGTGATGTGGGAGCCTCTCCGGAGTCCCAGGATTCTGAGGTTTTCTCAACGTTGGTAACGTGGTTACCATGGTGATGCAGAGGAACTGAACCAAAAGACCCGTGTTTCACCCCGGAACTTAATGGCGACGTTACAACCAGTTGCGTTAGCATTTAGCCGAACGCGGTGAACGGATGGTGCGGTGGAGGAACGTCCGGTTCTGGTACTGTTGTCTGGTATTGTTGTCTAGTACTGTTGACTGACTGAACACACGTTCACAGGATGTTCTACAATCACTCGTCTTTATTGTACTGTAGTGTTGCTAACCGGAAGTCAACCATTCATCCTTCTGTCAGTCCTGCTGAGAATTCATGTTGCTCTTCACGTTTTCATAAATTCTCCTTCGTCTGGAAATGACTTCTTGTCTAAGAGTTTATGTGTGAGGTTGTTGTTATGATTCTATAATAATGTTTTTTAAAATATTTTTAATTATTATTATTATTATTATTAAGAGAACAAAATGAATGTTTCACCTGGATCAGCCAATGGTAGGACAGAGATTGAAAGTGTGGTCTTGTTCTGAATGTTCTAAAACCCTGTTCAACAGTCACACTTCCTGCGGTGACAACAACCACTACTACAGGAACACACTGATGGGGTCATGACCTCATGTCACTCACTGTTCGCCTAGTGGTCACCTGTATTTTTTATATTGGTGTCTATAGTATATTTTCATTTCATCGTTGACCCCTGATCGCCTGCTGCCCTGTCACATGAGCAATAACTACATAGCTAGGCCCCCCCCCCCCCCGCACACACACACACACACACACACTCCACTGTATGGAGGGAGCTGGTGATGTGTGCTACCCGTTTCCTTAGACCATATCATAAATTCATAAATGACCATTGCCACAGCAACAACTTCCTGTGTTTCCATGGCAACACGCAACATCTCCAAGTGTGTAATTCCCCCCAAGTGAAGGGTGGGTGGGGGTGGAACAGCCAGCGGTCTGAGGTAAGAGGAGTAGAGGAGGAATGGCGAGAGCCACTCTGACCCCTGGTGGTTACATCTGAGTGCTGCAGGAAACGTCCTTGAACGAAAGAAGCACATTTAGAGAGTTAAACAGTACTCAGTACTGAGCGGTGGGTGAAGACGAGGGACGTGACCCCCAGGTGACCCACCACTGTAGAACAGTCCGACTGCTGCTCCTTCTTCTTCTTCAGGATATGGAGCACAGCATCATGAACTGTGACAAACACCCGGCTCTTAGGGATGGACTCTGAGAAGAAGGCTGCCGTTTCCAGCTGCTCCAGGACACAGGCTGAGGGACAGAGGGGGAGGACACGAGTCAGGCGTGGAGACGGGAGACAGACGGTGAAGACTGCCATCCTTCATACACCTCTAATCAGAAGATTTGACTCTGCTTCAAGGACATATTTGGTCTGTTGTCTGTTGTCTCACCTTGACAGGCAGCCAGATAAACGTCCACGTTGACCTCCCCGAAGTCCCTGAAGATCTGTGGGACACAGAACGTTCCAGAGAGGAGACGTGACACAGATAATAAAGACAGAAGTGACACACAAAAACAAAATGAATTCAACGTTAAATAAAGTCGTTCTGACGTAAATACTTTTCCAACTACTACAATCACGCGTACAAGTACTTTGGGGCATTTTGTTCATGTGTTTAATTCCCCCCTCCCTGGAAGCTGCCCCCCCCCCCCCCCCCCCCCCCCCACACCCCACCCCCCCACCCCCCCATACATC
>NC_024316.1:19358460-19362210 GCF_000523025.1 Cynoglossus semilaevis | reverse complement strand
AATGACAGACCTACATTTTTGAATGTGTTTATGGCCACGGTGTCCACGAAGCTGCTGGTGGACACGTCCAGGACCAGGCTGTGGGGGTCCGCCCCGCTGCTCCGCCCCTTTTCCTCCTCACTGCGGCCTGATATGTGGCTTATGATGTCATCGCCATGGCAACCTGTGTCCGAGTCCGAGTCCAACATGGTGGTCTCGTGTTGATAAGCCCAGTTAACCTTTCCGTCAGCAGGGTTTCCAGAAGTTTCTGTGGCGGTTTTTCTGCTTCCTTCGTTCAGCTCCGTCACTGGAACGCCGCCGTTGGCCTGGTGCCCCCCCCACTTTGTCTGCTAGAAGGAAAAGAAGGGACAGCCGTGATGGAGCAGCCCTGTCAGTCAGCAGCTCCTGGAGGAGTGCTCCGTGGTCGTACCTGTTTCTGCTTCTCCTTCTTCGCCTTCTTTTTCTCTTTTTCCAGGTCACGCTTCATCTGTTCGTTTCGTTTCTTCTTGGCACTCAGCAGTTTTCCAATTTCAATTCCACTCTGCACAAAAGACCGGGAAAAAGAAGAGGAGTGGAATAAACCGGCGCTGGGGTCGACAGACGAGGACAACCACCGACAGCCACCCACCTTCTCCGTCAGGGCCTCCATGTACATCTCTGCGTTCGTGTAGTACACGGTGGTCGATGAGCGGAATATTTTGATCCCTGGAATCTCTCTGGCCTGCAGGGACACAGAGGTCAGTGAACGTCACACCTGTGTCTGCTTCGTGTGGACGGTTTTGTAAAATGATAGTGTGATGTATGGTAGCTCCCTTCTCTGGCCTCTAGATGGAGCTAAAACACAATACTCAACATGGAACAGCGCTATCACAGAGCTAGAACCCCGCCTTTTTACAACCACGTGATTCGAAACAAATACTTAAATGTTTTTAAAATAAAAATCCGGGGAAACATGTTCACAACCAAATTAATTTCTGTGACCATATTGACGGAAATGGCTATGTCCGAGCCAGCAGCTGGGTCAGTGAACACAACCTATGATCACGTCAACGCGATTGGTTGACTGACAGATGTCCATCATGGCGACTGGTGGTCAGAGAGTAACAGCGCGGCTTTAATGAATAAAGTTAGTGAAGTTAGGCAGGTATAAAGATGCTACAGCGGAGCAGCTAAACGACAGACTGGAAACAGTCGTCGTCACAGGAGCACCGAGACGTCACAGTGACGTCACAGAGACGACAGCGAGAACGTGTTGGTGAGTGGATTCAAAGCAAACAAGTTCCAGGTCCGCACACTACGACTAGCCGTGCTAACATTTAAACACGAAGTTTGACTCTCCGGAGTTAACGTTGTTAATATCAACAACTTCCTTTTGACGAGTTATAATTCACGTTAGCGACTTCTGCAATTCGGTTTGTACAAAACATTTACGGATTGTCTCGCACACTCAACGCTGAACTTGATGAGAGATTTGTACAACTAAATTATGACTAACCCAAAGTCCAGTTAGAGACATCAACGACGTCATTTGACTAGTTTAAACCTGGTTTGAGATATCTTGAACTTGAGTTATGACTAGAGTTACAGACATATGTAACTTATGTTGTGGATAGCTGTAACTATGAAACCCATACAAATGAATGGGAACGGTGACGTCATCTGCCCCGGGAAGAATGTCCTTGTGGAAATCTAAAATGTTCTTTTTGACTAGAACTGAGTTGTAGTTAAAATCTGACGTACAGACTCAGACACTACACACACACACACACACACACACACACACTAACCCTGACACCTTGGTACTGGCGCTGCAGGGGGACTTGGGCTCCTACTAGTGGCACATGAAGGAATTGAATAAGGATTGGTTGAGTCAGTTAAAGTGTTGAGCATTCTCTAAAACTTTCTGTTTTTCCAGCCTGGAGGACGGAGCTGATCGTCACCTGATCTGGGTTTGAACTGACTGTACAGTTAAAACGGTATTTTAAAATAAAATAAGAACAACATACAGTGTTCCCTCAGTAGATCGCAGATTTTTTATCTTTTTTTTTTTATTTTTTAAATGTGGATTCTCCTCTTGAAATTGAGATAAGTCCATTTGCTAACGATCGCTGGTAGCTTTGTTTACTTAGACGAGATTGTACACAGCGTACTATTGGCTAATTGAGCATGTTCTTCTGTTCCTCACCCTGATTGGCTCATGCATCGTAGCATCTCTCAGTAGCTCCCCCTGTCTGTCGGCCACTCTCTCTGCATTATCATTCTACAACTCTACTGTGAATATATCAGTGTGGGGGGGGGGGTGATACAGTCTATGGAGGGGTGATACCAGTGTGGGGCAGGTTCGTGAAGGCTAAATATATACGTCAATAATATAAAAACTACTTGTCAGATTTTCACTTTTTGGTCTTGTCCAACACAGACTGCTGCTGTAGGAGAGAGACCACTGACGCAGTTACAACAGAACTACAGTTGAGCGTTTTATCAGTTCTCTGAACGAGGAGCTGTGGATGGAGCTCACATCCATCGTTGAGAACCTCTTACCCCCCTGTAGGTGGCAGTGTCCACGTACACCCCAGTCCCTGGCACATGACCCAACACAGAGTAACGAGGTCTACACAAAGGACAGAGATGATTGGAGGTTAGGTCACCGTCTTAGGTCCATAGGAATGGTCTACAGCAGCAGCTGCAGGTACCGTTGGGTTCTGAAGATGACCGTCAACATGGAGAAGGCGATGGAGACGGCCAGGCCCAGGTCCAGGTTGAGCAGGATGGTACATACGAAGGTCACCAGCCACACCAGCTGAGGGACAGAAGAGAGCCACCAATGAGAGGTTTCTGTAACGCTGATGTCACACTGACATCATCTTCAAGAGTCAGCTGACCAGGTCCACTCTGTTGGTCCTCCACAGCAGTGGGACGTCCATGAACTGTCTGAACATTCCCTTCAGGTTCACAAACACTATTGTGGACAGGACGGCCTGAGGCACACACACACACACACACACACACACACACACACCTGGTTATAAAGTGTGCCACAGAAGAGGATGTCTGTCAGTTAAACCGACCAATGAGGAGAGCGTTACCTTGGGGAGGTCTTCAAAGAGAGACCCAATTTTTAAAACTGTGATGAGCACGATGATGGAGGAAATCACTCCAGCAACCTGTCAAAACAACACACACACACACACACACACACACACATCAGTCAATACATGAACTCTATGTAGCTGTGAGATTCCAGGTGTTCTGGGGGTGTGTGGAGGGGGTGTGTGTGTGGGGGGGGGTGTTACCTGTGTCTTGCCCCCGGTGCTCTCCTGGACCAGGCTGCGTGACAGAGAGCAGGTGACAGAATAACACTGGAAGAAGCTGCTCACTGCGTTACTGAGGCCCAGGGCCACCAGCTCCTGGAGGAGAGAACCAGGTTCAGAACCAGCATAGACTGGGGGGGGGGGGGGGGGGCTTAGCCTCACCTGGTTGCTGTCCACTTTGTAGCCATATTTGAGGGCAAACGTTTTGCCCAGGGAGATGCTAATGGCGTAGCTCACGATTGCGATAGCGAAGGCGTCACCAATCACTGGTAAAAACCAGGTGCTTTCTGGGACCTGGGGAGCTTGAAGTCTGGAGCAGGAGAAGAAAAAGGTTCAATGTCATCCTGAGCATCAGAGCAGCAGAAGAAGAAGATGATGATGAAGAAGGAGGAGAAGAAGAAGATGATGAAGAGGAAGAAGATGAAGAAGGAGGAGAAGAAGAAGAAGAGAAGAAGATGAT
>NC_024316.1:19355905-19358384 GCF_000523025.1 Cynoglossus semilaevis | reverse complement strand
GAAGAAGATGAAGAAGGAGGAGAAGAAGAAGAAGATGATGAAGAGGAAGAAGAAGAGGAAGAGGAAGAAGGAGAGGAAGAAGAAGATGAAGAAGGAGGAGAAGAAGAAGAAGATGATGAAGAGGAAGAAGAAGAGGAAGAGGAAGAAGGAGAGGAAGAAGAAGATGAAGAAGGAGGAGAAGAAGAAGAAGAAGAAGAAGAGGAAGAAGAAGGAGAAGGTCTTCATCAACAGGTCGAACACAGAACAATAAACCGGCCAAACATTTGAAAAGGAATAATTATAGGCTGAGATAAAGACACTCAATAAAGTGTCCATCATTGACACTGTTGTTGTTGATGTTGTTGTTGATGTTGTTGTTGATACAGATCATTTGTAAAATTTTATAAATATTTTGCTTCTATGAGAGGTGGTCTATGAGAGGTGGTCTATGAGAGGTGGTCTATCAGTGTTCTGGGAGCGGCTGTGATTGGAGACCAGTGACATCATCGTGATAATACTGAGGTGACTCCATGTGGAGACGTCTGTCTGTCATTTGCTGGTGAACCAGGTGACAAACTGAGAAGAACCTGTGATCAACAGCTGGTTCTGGATGGACTAGTCACTAGTAACTTTAGTCATCGACAGGTCAGTAAGAGAGAGTTGACCTTTGACCTGAGGACAGAGGAGGCTGAGTCATCACTCCTGGTTGTCCATACAGTGATGACCAGGTGTGGGGTCTCCACCGTCAACTCACCCACTGGGGATCTCCCCCACCACGTCGATGTGGTACTTGGTGCTGAGCTCACAGAAGTGGGTGATGATTGTTGCTGCTATGATCTGTGGGAAAGGAGCAGAACAACAGATGTAGTGGTCAGCCCCCCCCCCCCCCCCCCCCAGGACTGGACACCCCCTCGAGGGCCTGAAGACCTCCCCCTACTGTGATGTGAAAGGGAACTCACAACTAACAGTTCAATGGGGATGGGAACCGGCAACTTCTTCCTGTAATAGTTGTTGATTTCTTTGGCCACGATCAGGACGGTCAGCGACACCAGGCTGACCACCAGCTCCGGCACCTGAGTCTGAGGCAGCCGTCCACAGATGTCCACCAGGGTCTGCAGGGAAGAGAGTTGACGGGTGACGGAGACGGGGGGACACAAGGGGAGGGGTCATATATTTGAATTCTTCATATAAATCATGATATATATTTGTGTGTATGTAGTACATTTACAGTGTGTGTACCGTACATGTACATGTAATACAAATACAGTACAGTATACATGACATATACTGTATGATATATACTCACATAGATGAGAGACAGAGGACCAGAGTACCGAGCGGGACTGACTCCAAACAAGTACTTTAACTGGGACACGCAGACGTGACAAGCTGAACCTGTGGTGTAGCCGCGGACCAGAGGCTGAGACAGGTACGTGACCACGAAACCAAACCTTATTACGCCCAACAGAATCTATCGAAAGAAGGAGGTCAAAGGTCGGTCCCACTAGTATGACCAACATTAAATTATAAAAAAAGGTACGCTGTGACACTAACCTGAAAGATTCCCGTCAGGACCGTGACAGAACACGCGACCTTCACCCTGAGGGCGTCCCGGGAGTCCAGGTCCACGCCCAGGGTTCCGTTAGTTCCGTTGACAATGAAGTCAGCGTCAGGCGCCAGCCTTTCTGTCACACTCCCCACCATGATACTGAGGACGGCAAACGTCCCTGGACACAGAGAACAAGGCTGTGGACCTGATCACAGGATCCAGAAGAACCTCAGAAGAACCCGAGCGCCACAGGACCGCCCCCTCTTCTCACCTATGGAGATGTGTCTGGAGGTTCCAAAGATGAAGTAGATCAGCACCGGGTAGAACGACGTGTACAGACCGAAGACTGGTCTCAGTGAAGCCAGAAGAGCGTACGCCATTCCTGCAGCCGCGGAGCCACGGGTTGAAACTCATTAGTGATTTAGTCAATGATCGCAGGTCACAGCCTGGACACTTGTCAAGTGGAAGAGTTGTGTAACTGAATTGTTAATAATACTGGAAGTTAACCCCGCCTCCACCCCCCCTCCCCTGCCCTCCCCTCCCCGACCCCATCCCAAGTACACCAGGTTACCACACAGCTAGGCTAGGACAGGCATGTGTGTGTAAACAAACCCTGGGGCAGATGCATGATTCCCACACTGCATCCAGAGACCAGGTCTCCCACTGCGTTGTCTCTGATGGAGTACCGAGGCAGCCAGCCCAGAACAGGCACCCACCGCAGCAGCCACTCCCTCAGCCTGGACACGGAACATCTGCAACAACCACAGGAACCGTGACATGAACCGGGTCACACCTGGAGGAATGTGCCTTTCACTGCTAACACTGCTAACACTGTTAACACTGCTAACACTGCTAACACTGCTAACACTGTTAACACTGCTAACACTGCTAACACTGCTAACACTGTTAACACTGCTAACACTGTTAACACTGTTAACACTGCTAACACTG
>NC_024316.1:19322879-19336673 GCF_000523025.1 Cynoglossus semilaevis | reverse complement strand
CTCCCCGACCCCATCCCAAGTACACCAGGTTACCACACAGCTAGGCTAGGACAGGCATGTGTGTGTAAACAAACCCTGGGGCAGATGCATGATTCCCACACTGCATCCAGAGACCAGGTCTCCCACTGCGTTGTCTCTGATGGAGTACCGAGGCAGCCAGCCCAGAACAGGCACCCACCGCAGCAGCCACTCCCTCAGCCTGGACACGGAACATCTGCAACAACCACAGGAACCGTGACATGAACCGGGTCACACCTGGAGGAATGTGCCTTTCACTGCTAACACTGCTAACACTGTTAACACTGCTAAGACTGTTAACACTGTTAACACTGCTAACACTGTTAACACTGTTAACACTGCTAACACTGTTAACACTGTTAACAC
The DNA here is from genome assembly GCF_000523025.1 of Cynoglossus semilaevis. Taxonomy (NCBI): domain Eukaryota; kingdom Metazoa; phylum Chordata; class Actinopteri; order Pleuronectiformes; family Cynoglossidae; genus Cynoglossus; species Cynoglossus semilaevis. The sequence continues at coordinate 19,336,289 of NC_024316.1, read as the reverse complement.
TGTTAACACTGCTAAGACTGTTAACACTGTTAACACTGCTAACACTGTTAACACTGTTAACACTGCTAACACTGTTAACACTGCTAAGACTGTTAACACTGTTAACACTGCTAACACTGTTAACACTGTTAACACTGTTAACACTGCTAAGACTGTTAACACTGTTAACACTGCTAACACTGTTAACACTGTTAACACTGCTAAGACTGTTAACACTGTTAACACTGCTAACACTGTTAACACTGTTAACACTGTTAACACTGCTAACACTGTTAACACTGTTAACACTGTTAACACTGCTAAGACTGTTAACACTGTTAACACTGCTAACACTGTTAACACTGTTAACACTGTTAACACTGCTAACACTGTTAACACTGCTAAGACTGTTAACACTGTTAACACTGCTAACACTGTTAACACTGCTAACACGGCTAACACTGTTAACACTGCTAACACTGTTAACACTGTTAACACTGTTAACACTGCTAAGACTGTTAACACTGTTAACACTGCTAACACTGTTAACACTGCTAACACGGCTAACACTGTTAACACTGCTAACACTGTTAACACTGCTAACACGGCTAACACTGTTAACACTGCTAACACTGTTAACACTGCTAAGACTGTTAACACTGTTAACACTGCTAACACTGTTAACACTGCTAAGAATGTTAACACTGCTAACACTGCTAACACTGTTAACACTGCTAACACGGCTAACACTGTTAACACTGCTAACACTGTTAACACTGCTAACACTGTTAAGACTGCTAACACTGCTAACACTGCTAACATTGACCTCTGAGGTCAGACAGTACAATGAGGAACGATAGTTAATGTGTGATGACTGTGACAACAGGGTGATGAAGAGGAGCTCTGTGAGAAAACACACCGATGGACACCACCCACACCCACACCACCCACACCCACACCACCCACCCACACCCACACCACAGCACCTGAACTAACACTGACCCTTCGTTCCTTCCTTGTTCCCTTCCTCGTGTCCTTTCCTTCTTACCTTAGAGAATCTTTGAGCCAGTCCCCCAGGTTACATTTAGACCCCGTCCCCTTCTGGGCCACCGTATCCAGAGCCAGCTCATCCAGAATCTGTCTGTGCACAAAATAGTCCCCCGTGGACCAGTCTTTGTCCTCCATGGTGTCTGAGTGCAGCTCCAGAACCCCGTGTTGAGCACACCTCAGCAGCTTCCTTTCCTGCTGGACTGGGTCACACACTTTCTTTTAACTGCTCTGGGTGTGTGGGTGACACCTGTCCTCACCTTATAGACCTCACAGACCACACCCCACAGGCCCCGCCTCCTTGTACCAACATGACAAAGTTATGGAGTGACCAGTGTGACCAGCAGGTCTGTACCATATAAGGTCGTCTTCACTGACCGACTGTCTCCTGAGTGGGCTTCAGGGACAAGCCCACACGTGTCATGGATCGGATCCAGACAGGTCTGATCACGCGCCCCGTCTTTTAGCCACTCGGTCACAGTCTCCCTAAAGTAAGACCAAAGTACAGGTCCAGGTCCAGGACCAGGACCAGGACCAGGACCAGGACCAGGACCAGGACAAGGCCAAACATTAACGTAAGAATCAGGACTAATAAAGCTGACTCTGTGTGTGTGTGTGTGTGTGTGTGTGTGTGTGTGTGTGTGTGTTCTCTGTTGAACCTTCTAATCTTTAAACACCGCCTCAGTGACTGTGACTGTGATGGATGTGGCTGTTGATCAGAGCAGGTTAACTTTTAAAAGACTCTTTGTCCAGAGACTTCACCCTGACTGGACGGCTGTCCTGTTTTCCAGGTGAAGAGTGAGAGAGGTCGGTATTGATCGACAACACCAATCAGTCTCATTAAAATGAGCTTTAATTGTTATCTTACACTAATAATACTAATAATGTATTACTTACTCTATTACAAATATACTACAACTAATAGTATTCACAAACAATCAAATCTCTGAAGGTTTCTGGAGTTCTTGGCCAATGAGGTGGGTTTACAAAGATAATCAAATACTGGCGGTGTAGGAGAGTTCATGACACGGGGAGAGGAGGTTAGAAAGAAACCGTTCAGTCTTCTCAGTGGTCACCATTAACCTGTCCCTACATCTAAGCTAAAGCTAAAGCTAACGTGTCCTAAGGGCAGCCTTACTGTAGTGAACGTCTGCAGTGGGAAGTCTGAATCCTGTCGCTTCTAAACCTCCATCAATCCTAAAGTTACTTATGTAACTTAATTACTGGTTTTACTCAGTTAAGAAAGTTCATTCATCACCGCGGGTTCTTCTTCTTCTGAGACGCAGCAGGTTTCTCTTCTCACCAGGGGGTCGGGGTCAGAGGGCAGAAGGTTGGACAGGTCACTGACCCAGACAGGACTGTGGGATGGATGGCTGGACGGACAGATGGATGGACGGACGGATGGGTGGATGGATGGATGGATGGGGGGGTGGATGGGGGGGGGGGGGGAGGGGGGGGGGGGGGGATGGGTGGGGGGATGGGTGGGTGGATGGATGGATGGACGGACGGATGGATGGACGGATGGATGGATGGGTAGATGGATGGGTGGGTGGATGGATGGGTGGATGGATGGGTGGGTGGATGGTGGGTGGGTGGATGGATGGATGGATGGACGGACGGATGGATGGACGGATGGATGGGTGGGTGGATGGATGGACGGACGGACGGACGGATGGACGGACGGATGGGTGGATGGATGGGTGGATGGATGGATGGTGGGTGGATGGGTGGGTGGATGGATGGATGGACGGACGGATGGATGGATGGGTGGATGGATGGATGGATGGGTGGGGGGGTGGATGGTGGGTGGGTGGATGGATGGGTGGGTGGATGGGTGGGTGGATGGATGGACGGACGGACGGATGGATGGACGGATGGATGGATGGGTGGGTGGATGGGTGGGTGGATGGATGGACGGACGGACGGACGGATGGACGGACGGATGGGTGGATGGATGGGTGGGTGGATGGTGGATGGGTGGATGGATGGATGGTGGGTGGATGGATGGATGGATGGGGGGGTGGATGGGGGGGGGGGGGGAGGGGGGGGGGGGGGGATGGGTGGGGGGATGGGTGGGTGGATGGATGGATGGATGGACGGACGGATGGATGGACGGATGGATGGATGGGTGGGTGGATGGTGGATGGGTGGATGGATGGATGGTGGGTGGATGGGTGGGTGGATGGATGGACGGACGGACGGACGGATGGACGGACGGATGGGTGGATGGATGGATGGGTGGGGGGGTGGATGGATGGATGGGTGGGTGGGTGAGTTCCACTGAACAGTTCTCATTCCATGGAACCGTTCACAGCTCAACAAACAGAACCAGGGGTCAAAGGACACGGTGAGGTCACAGGTACTGATGAAAGACCAACTGACTGTCTGTTGATGAATGGATTTGTTTGATTCCACCTGTGAAGTCTTATCAATGAGTAAACACTGACCTCCTTGACCTCCCAGGGTGAAGAGGCCGCTGCCTGATAACGCTTCACTGTTACCACGGCAACACAACACGGGTTTTTTCACACGTTCTCTTCCTTGTTTCTATTTTTAACTTGAGTGGTATTTTATCAGGTTTGATCAGAACAGACGACAGAGTTGATGACTCAGCACTTTAAACACCCAGTCATCTTCTACCGCTCACATTCACATCAGGGTCAGGGGTTTTGGGTTCAAATCCCAGCCACTGTGTCGTTTAAAAGTACTGCATAAAACGACATGAAACGATATTTGTGAAAAAAGTCTAAGTACTTTGACTGTTTACAGCTGTGAAAGTACTAGGGTGTAGAAGTTATAGGAGTTACTAATTATCACCACCATCACTGAAGCCTCTTCATTGGTGGCTGAGTGTCACATGACGACACTCCGTCAGTGGATCTGTTCCACACCGACACCTTGACCTGATGTCACTCATTAAACCGAAACCAGCTGGATGTTTTGCAGATGTTGTTGTGTAATGTGATGTGATGTGGCTCAACCTGTGGAATGCCCCTCCCCTCTGATAGGCTGCTGTGGAGGAAGACACGCCTCCTCAGTTAGACTGTGACAGAGCGCGGCGTTCTGCTGCGTTGGTAAATGGTCAACACCACATGTGACCTGTCAGTGTTTTCCAGGTTTGATCAAAGCTGCTGAGTCACACTCAGAGGAGATGATTGACAGCTGAGATGATTGACAGCTGAGATGAGCCTTTACTCACTACTTCATTAAATCCATGGTGTCTCCTAGAAGACGTTCTTCAACACGTCCAAAGAATGTCGTTGGTGAAGACTGGACGACGAGTAAAGACACGGTCCACTCACCAGACCATGTGATCAACTCAACCAGCAGATGATCTCCAGTCAAACTGGTCTGGTTGACCTGGTTAGCTGTCCATAGATGATGAAACAACAACAGAAGAAGAAGAGAGAAAACAGGAAGTGGAAAGAGTTCCACTGGAGAACACTGTTGGTGTCTGTGGAACCAGTTCTTCCCACGTTCTGTTCCAACACCTGAACGTCTCTCAGCCCACGTAGGACCTGACGTCTGGGTTTGATAGAGGGTCACAACCAGCGGTTGAATTTATGCTCCGTGTGTGTGTGTGTGTGTGTGTGTGTGTGTTACTGACCTTTGACTGGTTAAATGTACAGTTTTACACTTAAACATTAGTTTAGATCGGCCTCTGCTCGATCACGTGGTGTGGCCCCACGGAAACCCTCAGCAGTGACTGTAGAAACAGTTCCATCTTGTGGCCACTTGATGTAGTTGAACTTGAAACGGTTAGTATAAGATGTAGGTTTTTAATATTATTTATTTGTATTTCTTTGTTTTCTCGGACTGATGTAAGAGCTGAATATTCTTTTTTCTGCGTTCAGTCTGAGTTCAGTCTGAGTTCAGTCTGCGTTCAGTCTGAGTTCAGTCTGCGTTCAGTCTGAGTTCAATCTGCGTTCAGTCTGAGTTCAGACTAGGACTAACCGGACCCCTGGTGTTTACCAGTTTGTATTATTCCTTCTGTATCTACTGTCACATGAATCAACAGCAGGAAGAGGTTAATACAGTGCTATTTATCTATTTAAATATATATATGTATATACAGTATATCTACTATACTGTATAACATTCTTCAGTGTTTGGTAGGGGGTCGGGGCGTTGGGGGTGGGAGAGGGTCTCCAAGTACTGCACCTTTCTCCCACTGTCCAAAAACATGCAGAAAAAAAAACGTAAAAAGTCAGAGGTTAAGATAGAAAGTTCACTCAGAAATGTGTATTTGGCGCCATCTACCGGCATAATAAAAATACATTTTATAAAAATTAAAATAACGTAACTTAAAATAAGTGGACAAAGCTCCGTACGTGCAATGAAATTGTAACCAGTGACCTGGTACCGCTGGTTTCTGTCATAGTTCTATTTCTATATTTAATATTTTATACTCTTTTACTGCAAGACTTTTATTGTGAAATAAAGCGGAAATATGGTAATTTGACGCTACTGATGACAAAGTGAAACCCCGGTATTTTCACAGTTCGGTACAGACCAGCAGCCGCTGCCGCAGGGTGTTGTCCTCGTCCGTGGTTCTTCTTCGTCACCGCCGAACCAGTTGAAACCTGCCCGACATGGCGAGTCGAAAACGGCTGTTTGAGGGAAGTCCGGCCCCCAAGTCAGTTCGAGACTTCAGGGACTGGGGAGTCGAAGAAACGTGCGAGTTCCTGCGGAAAGAGGGTCTGAGGGACTGGGAGGATACTTTCAGAGGTGGGTGATCTGTCCTGTTGTACCGGACATGTATGTTTGGAAAAGTGGCGTGTATTTTGGAAAGTCACTTTTTAGCATATTTACAACAATTTTTAATAGATCTCAGAGTGAACAAATCACTCTGAGATCTATTGACTCTATAAACGCCAGAACCTAAATGTTAACAGTAATTCTAATTAATCCTTACATTAATAATAATTCATTTTATAGGAATATTATTCATTATTAATCCCGTATCTCGGTTGTAGCGTTGCTGTCTACTGACCGGCCCAAGATGGCGCTAGTATTTGTTTTTATCCCGTGCAGCCTACTCTTCACTGTCTATGGCCTGTACCCCTAGGGCTGGGTGGGGGCGGGGGCAGGTTAGTGCTGGCCTTTATGAAAGCAGGCGTGACAGCTCAGCTAAAGTGAACATGTTGTTGTTGTTGTTGTTGTTTAAGCTAGTATTTATTACCATTGTGTCCATTTCCCGTTCAATTAATTTGGCTTTAATTTATTATTTGATTCGATCATCACAGTCTGACTTTGATTTAGTTTCACCTGAAACATTTAAATGTAACGTTTTCCTTCTGCCACTCTGGTCCAACCTGCCCTGAGACGGGGCAGATGATACCTGTCTGATTCTTTAAAGTTCACACCACTAAATTTAACAAAACGTTGCCATCATTTCCAGCATGAGCTGCTTTACAAACAGCGCCCCCTAGAACAGGGACTGATGTGAAAAGTCACCACTGTTCTTTTCTGTTCTGTTCCAGCACAAAACATCACAGGCGCCATCCTCAGGTCACTGGAGGAAACACATCTGGAGAAGATCGGTGTGAAGTGAGTCCTAAATCTGAGCCGTGGTGATTCTATGGGCTGGCAGCAGGGGGCGTTTGTAAAACATTGAGTGGCTGGGAGAAATTTAAATTCTGCTCAGAAAAATGAACCAGTTTAACGAGCTAGAACAGTTCTGTCCACTTCATACGTCACTGAGGCTCGGGTTTGATCCTCACATGGTCAGACCGGGCCACTGGACCGGACACTGGTCCACTGGACCGGACTCTGGGCCACTGGACCGGACTCTGGGCCACTGGACCGGACTCTGGGCCACTGGACCGGACTCTGGGCCACTGGACCGGACACTGGGCCACTGGACCGGACTCTGGGCCACTGGACCGGACTCTGTACCAGGTTCTGTCAGTCTGTCTGGTCTGTGACCTAGTGCAGGACTAGTAGCCCAGTTGGACCAGGTGGTTCTCCTTCTCCTGTGCTGGTTCTAACTCAGGGTCACGTGCAGGAAGTCACGGTGTGACTGTCACTGTGTCCCTACACTGGTGGTGGTCACTGGATTGACTGACCACCTCGGAACAGTCGGAACAGTCGGAACAGGTGTGTGTTCTGACGACACCAGTCCGCAGCCAAACAGTAGAAAGAGACTAAATCACTTTCACCTCCCTCAGACTGTGACACCTAGCTGCTGTTGTTGGTACTGCGTGTTCCAGTGATTATGGATCATCTTCAGGAACGTTGGTTAATCTCAAACTTTTCTGACTGTTACTGTCCACCAGGCGCCTCGGTGACCGTCTGTTGATCTTACACAGTGTGAAGAAGCTGTGGCTGATTGGAACTCAGTCGAGTAAGGTAAGAAGTCCAGGACCGGGACCTTTTTTTTTTTTTGTTTCCCGGTTTAGATTTCACGTCGAGGTTGTTGGTCCAATCACCCGTCTGTCTTCCGCCAGGTGTTCAACGATCCCGTTCACGGACACGTGGAGCTCCACCCCCTCCTCATCAAAATCATAGACACGCCTCAGTTCCAGAGACTGAGGAACATCAAGCAGCTGGGAGGAACTTACTTTGTTTTCCCTGGAGCTTCACACAACCGCTTCGAACACAGCATCGGGGGGGGGGGGGGGGGGGTCACTGTCAACTTCAGTCACTGTGTTGGTGCTAGTCTTCTAGTCAGACTGACGAGTTAATGAGTCGTTAACGTCTGCTGGTTTGAAACCTCTTCACAGAAGAACGACAACTGGACGTTCTCACCCAGCTGTTAATGACTCCACTGACCACTGACCACTGACCAGTCGCTGGTGTGTCAGTTTACAGTCAGTCAGTCATCATCTTGTGTGTGTGTGTGTGTGTGTGTACAGTGTGTGTCACCTGGCTGGACAACTGGTTCAAGCCCTGAATGAGCGACAGCCAGAGCTGCTCATCTCCCACAGAGACATCCTGTGTGTCCAGATCGCCGGACTCTGCCATGACCTGGGTGAGTGACCCTGTTCTGACCCACTGGTGGCGCTGCCTTCCTTGGTTTTCTCCAAACACAGTCTGTGTCTGCTGCAGTTGGATGTTGGGGGTTGGAGGCCTGTCTAGAACTTTGGTCTAGAACTCATGACTGCCACTGTTCTGTCCTTTGTCCCTTTCAGGACACGGACCATTTTCCCACCTGTTTGATGGGATGTTCATCCCCAAGGCTCGTCCAGAAATCACCTGGAAGGTGAGAAGGTCAGGAGGTCGTTGGCCTTCACACCATGGGACGAGAAGAGTTGGTTGGTTCAGAGCTCAGTGCACACGGATTAACTGGAGTCTGTGTTGCAGCACGAGCACGCCTCGTTAGCCATGTTTGACCACATGGTGAAGGTCAACCACTTAGAGCCCGTGATGAAGGACCACGGCCTGGTCCTGCCTGAGGACCTGGACTTCATCAAGGAGCAGATCGCCGGACCGCTCGACTCCAACGCAGATGAAAAGGTGAGTTCTGAGTTAGGTTGGTTCTTCTCTGAGCTCTGTTTCCTGTCACAGCCAAATCAGGAAGAACGTCAACACGTTCTCCGCTCTCTCCTCCTAACGTTCTCTGTTAACTGCCCATGAAATACTCACCTGTCTGTGGTCCGTCTGTGGTCTCCTCAGTGGCCGTACAAAGGTCGTCCAGAGGACATGTCCTTCCTCTATGAGATCGTGGCCAACAAACGAAACGGCATCGACGTGGACAAGTGGGACTACTTTGCCAGGTGACGCTTCTCTCTTCATTGATTGGTTGACCCTGACCTTGGTGTCATGTGACAGTCCAGTGAAGTTAGTCCGTCTGTCTCTGACCTTCTGACCTCTGTCTGTGACACCACCCAGGGACTGTTACCATCTGGGCTTTCGCAACAACTGCGACCACGGCCGATTCCTCACGTTTGCCCGTGTGTGTGAGGATAATAATCGGAAGATCATCTGCACCAGAGACAAGGTGTGGTTTTATTCAGCCACGGTTCAGAAACACTGGTCCACTGGTCCACAGGTCCACTGATCCACTGGTCCACTGATCCACTGGTCCACTGGTCCACTGATCCACTGATCCATTGGTCCACTGGTCCACAGTCTGGTTCTGCTCATGTCATGTGTTGATGTTGAACTTGTTGCAGGAGGTGGAAAATCTGTACAACATGTTCTACACCAGGAACCGTCTCCACAGGGAGGCCTACCAGCACAAGGTCGGGACAATCATAGAGACCAGGTGAGTTTGTCCCGCTGTGGGTTAGGTTTCTGGTCCGGTCTGCTCCACGGTTCTGTTCTAAACCCTGTTCTCCCAGGATCACGGACGCCTTTTTAAAGGCCGACAGATTCATCCATTTTCAAGGCTCGGGGGGGCAGAAGTTCACGCTGTCCACTGCCATCGAGGACATGGAGGCCTACACCAAGGTCACAGGTCAGTGTGGAGGGGCTGCTCACCCTTTAGCTGTCATACCCTGAGCCACCACTGAGCTGGTTCTTGTGGTCCTGTAGATCACATCTTTGAACAAATCCTCTACTCGTCCTCTGAAGAACTGGCCGAGTCCAGAACCATCCTCAACGACATCATCCGTCGACGCCTCTACAAGTGTGTGGGGGAGACCCGCCCTGAAAAACCCGTGACCTTTGACCAGGTCGGTCTGTAGGGACATGTCTTTTCACTCTGGCTCTATCTTATCGTAGGTGTAAATATACATACCCCCTCCCCCCCTTCATCAGGAGACAGAGAAGACGTGGAGAGAAGATTTGGCCACAAACTCCGCCCCCCACAGCAGGGGCGAGACTCTGCAGCCGGAGGACTTTGTAGTGAGGGTGAGTTCAGAGGTGGTGATGCCGGTGTGACCCTGGGTCAGGGTGACTTTGACCCCTGCTGAATGTGACTCTCTCCATCAGGTGGTTGAACTGAATTATGGGATGAAGGAGAAGAATCCCATCGATGAGATGCGGTTCTACTGTAAGGACGACCCCAACAGAGCCGTCTCCATCAACAAGAACCAGGTCTGGAACTTCTCTCCGTATCTGTCACACTTCTAGTTTCTCACGGACGCTCTGAACTAACGCCAACGCCACTTCCTGTCTTCGCAGGTGTCCAAACTTCTGCCGCAGTGCTTCTCTGAGCAGCTGATCAGGGTTTACTGCAAGAAGTTGGACGGCCACAGTCTGGACGCTGCCAAGAAGAGTTTTGTCCAGTGGTGCATGGACATGGACTTCTCCAAACCTCAGGTAAGATTTGGTCTGCTGCTGGGTGATCAAGAAATCGGATTTGAACCCTCAACCTCCATTCTCAAACCTGGCTCCAATGAAGTAAAAAGGGTACAACTGTTTAACTCCTGGTCATTGTGACACACCACTGCACCACTGCACCACAGCACACCACCAAATGTGACCTCTCCTTCTAACCCATGACCAAAGCCAGCAGGGGGCAGCTTTAAGCGCCCGGGGCGCAGTGAGTGGTGCTGAGGAGCTCTGTTTAGTTAGTGGTTCAGTTTAGTTAAGTCTGAGTTTAGTGTAGAAGCCGTTCTTCATGATGACTGGAGTCTGTGAGAGAGGTCTACAGACAAACTGTTAGTCTGTTGTCTGCTGTTAGCTCGGTGACAGAGACCACAGCACATATTTTACTGTCAAAAACTCCCAGAATGCACCACAGTAATGTCACAAAAGGACATGGGATGAAGTGAAGTGAACTTCTAACTTGAATGTGAGGCTTGTTTAGTTCTAAAGCTATCTGCTGCCTCCTGGTGGAAGAGTATATAAGACCAATGAAGTGAAATTGGATAATGTAGTTTGAATGATGTTTTATTCCTTCACAGGATGGAGACGTAACTGCCCCCGAGTTGACCCCCCTGAAGGTCAGCTGGTGCCAAGACCACGGTACCGGAGAGAAGGCAAAAAGAGTCCGAAACAACCTTTTCAAATGAAGGTGGAGGGATTTATTTCTGTTTTAGATTTCTGATCTTCCACAAGGGGGAGCTGTGATGAGTAAAACAACTCTAAAAGAGGTTTGTTTTTACCAAATAATTACAACAAGGATGTTCTCAGGATATTTTTACAGATTTTTGAATGTTACAAAGAAAAACAATATTGAACTATGTTTATTTTATGAAGAGAGAATTCTGTGCCTGTTCGGTTTTCATTGGTTCGCTGCTCTGTCACAGACTTTATTTTTTTTTACTGTGTGTTTCTTTTAAAGAAGAAGGAGGTTTCTCCAGCTGTGGACAGTCTATGGTCCACGCACCGGTGGTTTTAGCTTCACTTACTATTTAAGTTTGATTCTTTCAACGTATTTATTCAGTTCGTGGTTGTTGTGTGCAAAGAAAGACATTTACAGTGTTTCACCATGGTGTGGCGCTTTATCTCCTACCCCAGGTCGCAAAGACGTTCTGTCAAAGAAAACAGTTTGAGAATGAAATTGTCTTTTGTGTTTTTTTAATGATGTCTTGGTGCTAATTATTATTATTTGATCTGAGAAATGAGCCCAAACATCATGAACTCCTGACGTGTCCGACGAAGGTCAGTGGTGCAGGAAGACCGGTCAGGACACCTGTCTGAACCACAGGCAGGATGGTGGACCTGTTCAGTCAAGACAGGGGGCAAAGAATGAAGTGGGAAAAACTCTGTTGACCTGTAGAAAAGTCAGAGAGGACAGACAGGCTGCTGACAAACAGGTCACGTGACACACTGTCATTCTCCTGAAGACCACCCCTCCAATGATCTGAAAATGACTGCTCCCTGTGTGTGTTGACACATCTTGACCACTAGATGGCAGAGGGATTTAAGGGTCCTGAACATCGAGGTCCAGTCGAATCCGGTTCTGAACCTGTTCCACTCCACACAGATACTGTGAAGGGTCAGTGAACATCACACTGTGGGGGGGGGGCGGGGGGGGTGGATGTTACAGACATGTCTACTCTCTGTGTGTGTGAAGGTGGGTGTCACAGTCTCTAAGATGTCGAGGCTCTGGACCCCCACCCCACGGTAGGGTTGTGGGGTGAATCTGCACAATTCTACCCCCCAGTTTTGTCAACACAGCTGTTCAGTTGTAGAGACAGTCGTTCATCCAGGTTGGAACTTTAACCTTTGACCTTTGAAGACTGTGCAGCAGCCTCAGAGTAGTCATTTCCTTTTACAAAGGTCACAGTATCGTCTGCGTACATAATGACCTCGACACACAGTCGGCAAATCGTTTATATAGAGGCTCAATAGGACGGGAGCTCAGATCGAGCCTTTGGCGACACCTGTGGTGAGACGTGGTGTTTTAACACGCTGAGGTCCAGTGATGACAAACGATTAGAACCAGTTTGAAGTAAGTAGATATTATGGTTATGGCCACGCCCCCTCTGTTTGGTAATAACATCAACAGTCGGTGTTTCTGTTGAGTGGAGCCCCCTACAGGTTGCATGTGATGTAGGAGCTGATTAAAGTGGAGATGTTGGTCTGTCACTCATTTTTCAATAACCTCAGAGAAGGATGCTTATTGGTCAATAAGTTGATACTGACTGTGGGGCATTGTGCAGGTCATCACAGGGGTCATCACAGGGGTCAACAGTTTCCACAGTGAATGAGTCGGTGCGTTTCCCTGTCAGTCAAAGCGACACATCTGTGACTTGTGTGTGTATTTGAGCAGATGTGTAGGCGTGTAGACACACACACACACACACACACACACACAGGTCTCCTCTAATCTGACCGGAGCCTGTGGCTGGTAATCTGACCTTAGAGATTAGAAAGAACAACAACAGAGAAGAATGTCTTCACTTCAGACTGTAAGGAATTTACAACGTCCTTCAGGCTGTTCTCTCTCTCTGTGTCTCTGTGTCTCTCTCTCTGTCTGTCTGTCTCTCTCTCGATGACATCACTGCTGTCTCTAGGTTCTGACCAACATTTCTGGACCAGTTTCTCCAAAGTTCTTGTCTCAGAGGTCACAGAGGTCACAGGGGTCACCGACCTTTTCTGGGGTCCATGTCATTGTCAGTACTGATCCTTCAGACAGAGTGGGCAGAGGTTTGTCCTCCGTGGAGGGACAGCTTTCAGGAACAGGAGGTGACATGTGGTCACAGGGCGGTGTCAGGTGGTGACACCTGTCCCACTGAAGGCTTGAGTTACACACACACACACACACACACACACACACGTCGTATCAATCTGGTCATCGTCCGGAGGTGGACTTTGTCAAATGTCCTTTTGAGACACTAGAACCTGTAGAACCTGAAGAGTCCACACACTGGTCTGTGTCGGTTCTGGTTCTGAACCCTGAGAACAGAGACCACCTCAGTGGGGGGGGGGCAGATGGAGTCTGTTGCAGGTTCAGATCCGTCCATAAACACAGGTAAAGTGACACCAGTGGCACATGACTGTTTGTATTAACCTCAGAGGTGGGGGGGGTCGTGGGGGGGTCGGGGG
>NC_024316.1:19321481-19322408 GCF_000523025.1 Cynoglossus semilaevis | reverse complement strand
CAGAAGACAAGAAGGAATAATCAAATAGTCACCTCTCACTGGTCTGTGGTCCTGGTAACCACTGACTGGACCAGTGGTGGCCTAGTGGTAAAGGAAGCGGACTTCGGTCCGGAAGGCCCCAGGTTCGAATCCACCAACTGCCGGGTTGCCACTGAGATGCACTGAGCATGGCATCGTCCTCAAGCACTGCTCCCCGGGCGCCGACCATGGCTGCCCACTGTTCACTTGGTGATGGGTTAAATGCAGAGGTTAAATTTCATTGTGCATGGTGTGCTGTGCTGTGCTATGTCACAAATGATAAATAAAGACAAGTTTAAGTTTAAGTTTTTTTGTCTGTCGTCAGCCTCACCTGATGTTCGTGTGTGTTGTGTGTGTGTGTGTGTGTGTGTGTGTGAGAGACACCCTTGTCATTGATGCCCCCCAGTTCAGTCCCAGTTCAGTTCCAGTTCAGTACCAGTTCAGTTCAGTTCCAGTTCCATTTCCTGTTCAGTTCAGTTCCGCTCCACTTCCAGTTCAGTTCAGTTCGGTTCAGCTCAGTTCAGTTCAGTTCGGTTCGGTTCAGTTCAGTTCCAGTTCCATTTCCTGTTCAGTTCAGTTCCAGTTCCATTTCCTGTTCAGTTCAGTTCAGTTCGGTTCAGTTCAGTTCAGTTCCAGTTCCATTTCCTGTTCAGTTCAGTTCCAGTTCCAGTTCCTGTTCTGTTCAGCTCTGTTCTAGTTCAATTTCAGTTCAGTTCAGGTCCAGTTCAGTTCAGTTCCAGTTCCAGTTCAGTTCGGTTCCAGTTCAGTTCGGTTCAGCTCAGTTCAGTTCAGTTCGGTTCCAGTTCAGTTCCAGTTCAGTTCGGTTCCAGTTCAGTTCCAGTTCCAGTTCCAGTTCAGTACAGTTCAGTTCCAGTTCCAGTTCAGTTCAGTTCCAGTTCAGTTCAGTTC
>NC_024316.1:19318601-19321279 GCF_000523025.1 Cynoglossus semilaevis | reverse complement strand
CAGTTCAGTTCAGTTCAGTTCAGTTCCAGTTCCAGTTCAGTTCAGTTCGGTTCAGTTCAGTTCCAGTTAAGTTCTAGTTCAGTTCAGTTCAGTTCAGTTCAGTTCGGTTCAGTTCAGTTCAGTTCCAGTTCAGTTCAGTTCAGTTCGGTTCAGTTCAGTTCAGTTCAGTTCAGTTCAGTTCGGTTCAGTTCAGTTTCAGTTCAGTTCCAGTGATGGAGCTGCTGCTCCCACAACCCCCACCCCCCCCCCCGCGGTGGGGGGGGGGGGGGGGGGGGGTGTCAGTTTCAAAACGGCGACAACTTATGACAAATGACAGCAGGGTTATTCTGCTGTTTTTGTAGCCATATGGGGGGGTCGGGGGGTCGGGGGGGTTGGTAGAGTTTAAGGTGTCCTGACAGACTTCATCTTCTTCAGTCTGACATGGAGGAACCAAGAGTCAGGTTCTTACTGCTGGGGAGGGGGTCTGGAGGGGGGGTCTGGAGGGGGGTCAGCTGAAACTAAAGAAAGAAAGAAAAAATGACTGTGTGTGTGTGTGTGGCTCTCTGTGTACATTAGAAAAGCCCCCCCACATCCCCCCCAACAAACCTCACATGAGGACCATCAGAGAACATGCTGTGTCTCAGTGGGACCAGCTGGCGTCACTGTGTGGAGGTCATGAGGTCAGTCCACGTTGCAGACACATTGCTACCAGATGATCCAGCCCACATGATCCAGCCCAGATGATCCAGCCCAGATGATCCACCCTGCCCCGCCCCCTTGTCATGGAGTCTCCATGTTGGTCTGTGTGTTGGTGCTGACAACAGGGCAGGTGTGTGTGTGTGTGTGCAGGTGATCCCCATCTCACACACACACACACACACCTGTTCTGACAAGTGAATAATTCAACACATCGTCATCAAACTCCAGTCGAGTTAAAAAAGAATTTATTTTCATATGGTACAAAAATACACAACTGGAAAATGTTGGTAACATTTTCATCCAAAAATAGACGATAAAAAAGAACAGTCAGAAAATGACTGGTCGGCTGGTCGTCTGGTCGGCTGGTCGTCTGGTCGTCTGGTCGGCTGGTCGTCTGGTCCCCTGACGCCAGGAGTGTGGGTATGTGTGTGTGTGGAGAGGAGTGGAGGGTCACCTGTCACCGAGGTCACAGCTAACACGTCTGTCAGCAGCCGGCCTCGACACTGCACTGTGTTCAGACAGCTGCCTCACACACACACACACACACACACACACACACACACAGCCAGGCAGCTGCAGCGGGGACAAAGTCCCGGACCGGCCGGCACCGATGAAGTTTCCTGGGAATTAACTGCATGTGCAGCTGCTCTTGGATTTCACATGAACACACACACACACACACACACACACACACACACACACACCCCTGGACTGGACCAGAGTGGGCTGACGACCGACCGAGACCACCAGAATCTACTCAGTCAAAACTGCTGGGACGGGTCCGTCTCTTCGGTTCTGACCCGACTCACAGGCGTACAGGAAGCAGGGCGGTCTACACCGGGCAGCACCGGGAGACGTTGTGTTTCTGCAGCAGAGACATGCGGCTGAAGGTCCGGGAGCAGGAGCGGCACCGGTACTTCTTCACCTGGGAGTGGGTCTGCAGGTGGGCGCGCAGGTTGGAGCGGTCGGCGAACGCCCGCTTACAGTGTTGACAGGAAAAGGGACGTTCACCTGGAGGAGAGAAAACAGCCAGGTCAACAAGAGCCGAGCAGCAGGGACGGATCAGAACCGGCGTCACACACAGCTCTGCTGCCGGGTCAAAGGTCATTTGAAATGTAAAATGTATCTGTGAAATCAAACATTATCAGTCAGGTGGAAGTGGCCAACAGGGGGTGCTGTGACGGTGCTGACATCCTGTTACTATACTGAACACTGTGGAACCACAAGGGCGGGGGGTTGGGAGGTGTGTGTGTGTGTGTGTGTGTGTGTGGAGGGGGGGGCAGTACCTGTGTGGGTCCGTATGTGTCCTCTGAGCAGCCAGGGTCTGGAGAAGGCTTTGCCACAGGTGGGGCAAACGCAGGGCAGCGTGTGTGAGCGGATGTGCATCTTTAGGGCCCCCAGGCTGCTGTACTCTTTGGGACAGTGTTTGCAGTAGAAGGCGGGGCGGGCGGTCAACTCTGTGGGGGGGGGCAGTTGGTGGCAGTGGCTCAGCTGGTGGCTGGACAGGGCAGAAAGGCTGCTGTAGTTCTTGCTGCAGTTCAGGCAGCGGTAGATGGGCTGAACGATGTCTGGACTGGGGGGGTCCGAGCTGCGGCCCCCGTCCTCCTCCTCCTCCTCACCACTGCTGCTGCTGCTGCTGCTGCTGGAGGCCGAGCTGCTGAGGTCCAGGGGGCTCAGCGGGGAGGGGGGCAGAGAGACAGGGGTGACAGGATGAGAGAGTGGTGCCAACATAGGGTCCGCATCACCAAAGCAGGGACTGGCTGAATAACAGGTGAGGCTCAAACTGTTGTTCTGAACAGGAAGTTCTGCGGGGGGGCAGCTCTCAGGAACGACAGCTGGAAACACAGAGAACAGAGAGTTAGGTTTGGACCGGAACAGAACCGGTTCTGAGTCCTGGACCTCTGGTCCACGAGCTGCTTTAACAAAAATGACTTCTATAAAACAATGAATCACATTCAGCAGCGGGGGGGGGGGGGGGGGGTCTACAGCACGCGGCGGGG
>NC_024316.1:19316309-19318580 GCF_000523025.1 Cynoglossus semilaevis | reverse complement strand
CCGGGGGGGGGGCGTGATGGTCACTCACACTGTCATGTGGCAGAAACACAAAGTTCTTACCGATGTGTCCGTCCGGGTGGACGTCCCTGAAGAACGGCTTCTTGTTGGAAAAATACTTCTTGACAAGAAAAGACCGCGGCATGCTGAGCGACGGGGGGAGGGGGGGCGGGGGTGAGAGTCCACAAGCTGCGTGACGACAGTGGAAGAAAAACCTGAAGCCGTCGACTGGAAGACTGAGCTCGATCCAGAGCTGAGGTCTCCTCATATAGGAGGAGAGGAGGACACACCCCTAACTCCTCCCCCCTCCTTCTCAGCGGTCCATTCATGTCCGGGTGCCTGGTCCCGGTTCTTTTCACATCTGGACACTTTATCATCATCGTTGTTGTTGTTGTTGTTGTTGTTGTTTGGTTTTGTGCCGCTGACGATAAACAACAAAGTTAAAACATTAAATAAAGAACGCGTGAACAGAGAAACGTCAACTTTGTTGCTCTTGTTCTTGTTCTTCACTCTTGCACAATCGTCACTTTCTCTTCTTCGCTGCACTTTGTCGAACTCTTCCCCGGTGTCACCTGTACTCGATCCGGGACCGTTCATCCCATGTCCAACACGTGTTACGATGACAGTAAAGAACTTTGAGTCCTTCGTGAAAAAAATTTTAAATCACATAATTTACCGGTCCCAAGACCCACCGTGAAGTCGAGATGGTTATTATATGATTGACGTATATATTTACCACACTGTTATCAACAGTCGAACCTGTGCAACAGTGCCCTCCTGTGTCCAACTTAGGTCATTACCCTACATTAATGAAACGTGTGGTCATGTATTACCCTGTGTCTGTGTTGGAAAAAGTCTTTTTATTGAAACACTGTTTTTACCTTCTGCGATTGACTGAGGGTCCAACAAACGTGGGGTCCAGGTGTGCCCCACCCCCCCACCCCCCCCCCACTGGAACCTGATAACGTTCTGTTGGGTTCTTTTACGGACAGTTCAGAAGCTGCTGAAGTTAGACTGATGTTGGTGAGGGACAAATGTTTATATTCATAAGGTCACAGGTCAGCAGCAGGTGTTTGAACATGAGGGATGTGGTCCACATGAGGGTCCACTCATGTATGTGAATGGAGGCCCCCTGTTGAGTAGCTGTGGAACAGCAGGTCCATTGTTCTGGTCACTGTGTTCAGACGACAGGTAACGGCCCGTCCAGAACATCTACATGAGACTGGCACAGATTTAATCCTGTCATAGTTCAAACCACACAGAGAGGGGGCGGGGGGGGGGGCAGGTGTGGGGGCAGGTGTGGGGGCAGGTGTGGGGTCGTTAGGTTCTCCTTCATATTCAAATCCAGAGCCAGTCAGTCTTCTGGTCTTTATCCTGTTTTACTTGTTCATTTAAACTCAGGACAGACATCGACCCCCCCCCCCAACAAACCACGTCTAACATGAACCTCTTCGTACTCTGTGATCTACTGGGACTAGAACTGGACTTTATCTATTTGTTATTATTTATGTATCATATTATTATGTATCATTGTTTGTTTACTGTAGTTTGACTGACTGTGAGTCACTTTGGATAAAAGTATCTGCAGTATCTATATGTATTGTAATATAATATAATGTACTGTAATATAATATAATATAATGTACTGTGTAATAACTATAAAACAATGTTCTGGAGATGCCGGGGATCGAACCCGGGGCCTCATACATGCAAAGCATGCGCTCTACCACTGAGCTACATCCCCTATAAAAGGTATCCGCCGCAGAACAACATATATCTCACCATGATTACTGACGTAGGGGACGGTTGTGGGACACCGAGTTATGTCATTTCCGGCCGGTACTTCAGGGGTCACCGCTTCGTTTAAGTTACGTACCGTGACCTTTGTCCTAAGTCTTCCGGGTTGTGTTTCTGTGTCAGCAGAGCAGGTACGTGTTGGTCACAATCAGAGCTTTAGTGTCTGACGAAATGACTGAAATGTTCGACATTTTCCAAATGACAATATAATATAAAGTATATTTACCAGTAGAAGCAACAACCACTGGGTGGCAGCAATGACACAAGATTGAAATCCACGGGTACGGGCCAAAGGATGAGGGAAGGGTTAGCAGCGTTAGCTTAGCCCATCTGGGCCTGGTGAAGAGTTACTTCTACTACTAACAAATGTGGTCCGACATTAAAAACTGTTTGTGCTTTAATGAGGCTGTGACGTTTTCATTGTGTAACATTCACTGCTAACCTGGGTGAACAGCAATATTCATCTGAACATGTCCC
>NC_024316.1:19314663-19315758 GCF_000523025.1 Cynoglossus semilaevis | reverse complement strand
TCCTTCCTGCTCTTTGCACTGCAGTGTTGATGCAGGTCGGACTTATTTTTAGGCGTGAGTGCTGCCTTCTCATCCACAGTCAGGCAGCCAGACAGGGACCAGAGGTCGGTGACCAGTAGGGGGCACCGACCGAGGTGAAGTGACGTCAGAAGAAGGGACTAAAAAGACACACATTCTTCAAGATCTTACCTGAATAACATCTGGACATTGAACACCATCCCTGCTGCCCAGACTGCCCCCCTGTGGCTGGACCAGAAAAACACCGCTGCATGTGACTGATGTCAATTTTCTTCAATATTTCTCTGAAATATTTGACACATTCAATTCTGGTTTCATGTTTTTAGTCGGAGGTGTGACGGAGACGGTGGCGTCTGTGGACACACCTAGACTGACAACAACAACAACAACAGTGTTTACAGCCACAGTCTGATTGGTCGACGGTCCTCTGCAGCGGTCGACACGTCGGAGTTCAAAGTGTGGGTCGGTACGAGGACGGACGGGCTGCTGTCACATGATGAACTCCAACACACATGCAGGAGAGGGAGAGGAGGAGACGGGTCACGGCTGTGACCTTTCACCCAGTTTGTGAAAAACTGTGGGACTCCTGTGAAGCTGGACACCATCAGTCAGAAATATATGTGTGTATTTACAAGGACATGACTTCCTGTTGGGGACGGGGTCAAGACTTGACCTCTAACCTGGATTAGGAATCTGCAAACCTGCCAAACCCATTGAACCTCAGCTCAGAGCAGAGCCGTGTGTGTTTGCAGAAGTTGCCTAGCACCTGGTAACTGTACCAGGTGAAACCCTATCATGGTGCCTTCATAAAGCTGGCCCTGCACTGGATCCTCACTGACACCTGTGACCTCACCACAGTCCGTCAGGTCAGGTAGAAACTTCCTGTCCTGTAGCAGCAGAGGCTCAGGTCATTAGATGATTGGGTTTGACTAGAGGAGCTGTGACATCATTTCCTGTCTCCACTGTAGCAACTAAACAAAGTCAGCTGTCGTTCTCATGGATGGATGGATGGATGGATGGATGGATGGAGTACAGTACAAAGTACTTCAACGTAGACTCTACTGCCGTGGGCAAACC
>NC_024316.1:19312812-19314640 GCF_000523025.1 Cynoglossus semilaevis | reverse complement strand
GGGGGGGGGGGGGGGAGGTCAGGAGCAGGTGGAGCGTTTGTGTGAACTTAGATAAATGACAGGTAAAAGTCATGCATAACGGCTAAAATGCTTTTATATTTTCTACGCCATCTATTGGGGAAAGGTGGGTATTGCAGGGAAAAGGCAGAAGTATAACGATAATATAAATAAATTCTATCGTTTGGAAAAGGTTCACTGAGGTGAAACACCTGGTTCAGGTCAGTGTTCACTGGACCGGACCAGTGATCAGGACCAGTGGAGTTAGACGGTTGACTGTAATACTGTGTCCACTGGTGCCTCCACTGTAGAGGATACACACACACACACACACACACACACACACACATATATATATACACAGTATATAAAATATATATCAGTACACTGAATATGGGAAACTGAACAGTGGATGTTAGTAGATGAGTCGGTTACTACACATACATATATACACACACATATATATATATATGTATATACATATTTATGTGTATATGCGTGTGTAATGTATGCTCTCTCTCTCTCTCTCTCTCTCTCTCCGTCCCCTCCCCCACCTTGTTACCCACAGAAGGCTCTTGGCTCCGTGGCCTGGTGTAAAATTACTATTGGCCAGTTCGCCTCCTGTGGGCGGGGCCAGAGTATCGTGATCTCACAATCAGCTGTTTTGTACGTTCCACATTCTGATCCGAGGATCAGCTGGAAGGCTGCAGTAAACAGAGGCCGAATCTGCAGAGGAGAAAATTCGACGACGACCGTGGGAGAGAAGAGCTGCAGATGTTTGTCCACCGAACCTTCTTCTGAGAAGAAAAGCCTTGATAGTCCAACTACCTCAGCCAAAGGCCTTTGAAGCTGTGCTTTAACCAAACCCTTCCTCCAACTGTGTGTTTACAACTGCTCTGTGCTGAGAAGCAGGTAAGACTGTTGGAGCTACACTATATATATATGTGTGTGTGTGTGATTGTACTGGCGGCTGCTCTGGTGTCACCCGTGGATGTGGGGGTGTCACAGGCCACTCGGTGTCTGCACCACATCCACACTGACACGGGCATCAAACTGTCGTCGGAGAAACGACACTAAACCGCGGCTGTGTCGGTGCTGGGTTTTGTCGGTTGTCTTTGGACCGTTCCCTCAGCTTCATGTATTTAAAACGGCAAAGCGATCGGTTAATGAAGGTCGAACACCCCCCCGCCCCCCCTCCCGCACCAACTGAGCTGCGGACGTTTCCACCGCTGCAGCCCCGCGTCCTCTCCCAGCAGCGGCTGCTGTTCAGACCCGTGGATCGGTGTCACCGTCCGGTTCATAGCTCTCTAACAGGTCCGTCCTTTGGAGAGCTGCCGTCGGTCACACGTCTACATTTGTCTGCGTTTGTCTCTGTGTCTCTGTGTGTCTGTGTCTGTCTGTCCCCGGTCACCGAACGAGCGTCAGTCTTCTTTTTCACCCTCTGTGACGTAGTCGTGACGCCAACGCTTCTTGTTTATTTCGCATGGCTCCTCCCATCCAGGCTGCTAAGCCACACCCCTGCTCTGAAAGAGGCGGAAGCCATAAATAAAGACCCGCCTCCCGAGGATGACGACATTCAGGCCTGAATAAAAGTTTACGGCTGTAGTTGGACTGTGATTCTTCCTGAGGAAGAGGATTACAGACGCTTCTCTAATGAATCATTCAAACAATAGTTCTTTAAACTGTTTAATCAGCTGGGTGAGGCTGGGTGAGTCTGAGTGAGTCTGGGTGAGGCTGGGTGAGTCTGGGTGAGTCTGAGTGAGTCTGAGTGAGGCTGGGGGAGGCCGGGGGCGGATGGGCGGGGCTTGGGGGGGCGGGGAGGGCGGGAGGG
>NC_024316.1:19311699-19312771 GCF_000523025.1 Cynoglossus semilaevis | reverse complement strand
CTGAGTGAGGCTGAGTGAGTCTGGGTGAGTCTGAGTGAGGCTGGGTGAGTCTGGGTGAGGCTGGGTGAGTCTGAGTGAGGCTGGGTGAGTCTGAGTGAGGCTGGGTGAGTCTGAGTGAGTCTGAGTGAGGCTGGGTGAGTCTGAGTGAGGCTGGGTGAATGCACCAACGTCTTCCTGAGGAAGATGATTACAGACTCAGTCAAGGTCGTCCACCATGTGATGGCCTCGTTGCCGCAGGGAATTAGGAGTTCTACTATTTAGCCAACAGGGGGCAGCCTCTGTCACAAAGGTCGTCGGTTTATGAAGGCCCACAGCTGTACTCGACTACTCCAGTACTCTGTAGTACTGGGTTTTTGTCGGTACCTTTGGGTTTGGGACATTTGACAGAAGAGGTCTGGATGTCCTCTGCCACGAGTCCACCCTGGTGGAAACAGCACCACCTACAGGTCTCTTCTCTTCCCTTGGTTCTAAAGTCTGAGTCTGCGTGGTCTTACTGTAGCTTTAATCTTGGTTCCTTTTATATCTCACTGTCCTTTTATATGAACTGGAAGAGAAGATCAGAGAGGAGAAGGGTGGGGGAGGAGAGGGAGACAGAGGGAGACAGAGGGAGACAGAGGGAGACAGAGGGAGAGAAGGACAGACAGACAGACAGACAGACAGACGTGGAA
Organism: Cynoglossus semilaevis; assembly: GCF_000523025.1. Lineage (NCBI taxonomy): Eukaryota > Metazoa > Chordata > Actinopteri > Pleuronectiformes > Cynoglossidae > Cynoglossus > Cynoglossus semilaevis. Next base: position 19,312,103 of record NC_024316.1, on the reverse strand, counting down.
CCTGAGAGTCAACTGTACTGTATGTTCTCCACAAGAACCCTAAATATCTGTGGTTATACCTCTGATCACCCGCCCCCCCCCCCCCCCCCCCCCTGTCCTCGTCTCTCTGCAGGCTCCACCTGAAACCTTACATTTGCACTGAGGACGCCCGTCCACGCCCGTCTTCTCAGACCCAGATCCAATAAAGGGCTTTGAAATCGTAAACTTTCACAACTGATCAATCCAAACAGGCAGCTAAGAGCTCCATCTCTCTGTCGACGACGGCCATTACATCCAGCTGGTGGCAGTATAAGCAGTCATGTTTCAGCGTCTGAGCAACCTGTTGTTTGGTGAGGTAGAAGAAGTGGCAGCCGAGCTGAAAGGACCCAGGCCCTGTGTGACGGAGGCCGACGAGGAGGGCTGGA
>NC_024316.1:19307688-19311606 GCF_000523025.1 Cynoglossus semilaevis | reverse complement strand
TACAGACACACACTGAGGTTATACACACATGATTGGTTGATTCCACCGTTCTGTGTGTGTGTGTGTGTGTACATATATATACATATACACACACACACACACACACACACGTGTGTGTGTGGGGGGGAGGTACCTGGTGAAGTGGATGTTTATTAAAGAATTAGTACTGAAACAGGAACACGGTACCGATCAGTCCAGCACCGAAGCTCGTCTGTCCAGAGGAACGTAGAAGAGGTCAAGAGGTCACAGAGCTAGCTCAGACATGATGATGTCATTGACGTGAACTCCGTGGTTAGAGGGTCAACACAACTAATGATGTGACTCTTTTATGTTCTGTGTTTCCTCACCCCTCCCCCCCCTCCCCCAACTGTTTCAAACTCCCTTACACTCCCCACACTGGTGTGTGTGCATGTGTGTATGTGATCCTGTTAAACTTGCCCTGGTCCACTGGCGCCCCCTTGTGTTGACTGGACCTGGGGCTCAGGAGAGTCCGACCCCTCAGTTCTGACAGAGGAGAGCGTGGAGGCCCCGCCCCTCCCACCACAGTCACATGACTCAAACATAAGGACTCTACGTCGCCCCCCCACTGATCCCTTGTCCCACACGCGGCGTTTATTACATAAAGGTCAGGCGTCCTCAGACCCAGTGTCTCGCCCTAATACTAGACCCTCAGACTCCGGTGCTGTTGCCCCTGTGACCCGGCCACGGCGGCCCAGGTTTTCTCGGTACCTGTCCACCCCCTCCGTGTCCCCCGGCTCAGGGAGTGAATGTGGGGGCAGTAGGGTTAGGAGCACGGCGGGTACCTCAGACAGAGGGTACATGGATGAGAGCTGGTTTGTCACCCCTCCCCCCTGTTTCACTGCAGAGGGGGCTACAGCTGAGACCAGCCCGATGGAGGACCTGCTGATCGAACACCCCAGCATGTCCGTCTACGTCTCGCCCAGCAATATGTCCACGGTGTCCACTGGCAACCTGTCCGTGGTGGCGGAAGAGAGCATGGTCAGCCTGGCCGGCAGCCTCAGGTGAGAGACGGCTGACCCCAGATCACCTTTGACCCCAGATGACCTTAGACCTGTGTGTAAATGTAAAAGCTAAGCTAGGTCCTGACGGTGCTGCGGCTTTTCTTCCCTGGATGAATTTTCAAAGACGTTCTGATGGCTGTACGGGTCCGACCACTTTGGACCTTCTGAGGTAGAACGTGGTGTCGACGTGGCGTTAAACACAAGAGCGCCGCACTGCAGTGGAGCCAATCAGAGTGAGGAACAGAAGAGCGTGATCAGTGCTGTGGTCCAAACCGCCCAGCCATGTCTTTTAGTTGATTGTTTGATGTATTTTTACTGTTTAATCTTTGGTTAGAAAATGTTTTTTATCATGAAAATATTGGAAATGGAAAAAAAAAGATTTACTGTAAAATACCACAAAACTCTTGCGAGATTAGAATAAAAAAACTCTACGATGTGCTGAGGGAGCGAAAGAGGAACCGCGATATAGAGAGGGACCACCGTAAATGTATATTTATATGTTGATATATTTAACGACACCCAGCGTGTTGAATCTGGACGTAAAGTTGAAGGCTAGTTTCTACCGATGTTTGTCCGCTTCTGTTTTTTCTTCTCCCACACCCGCTCACACCTCTCCTTCCATTCAGCAGAATGACCAAGCCAGCCGCCAACCCTGCCACCCGCAGCACAAAGACCACCAGGGGGAGCCGTAGAGTAGCCGCCCAGGCTGGAATCCTGGCCAAAGTCACCCAGGTGGCCAGGGTGCAGCGTGGGAAAGCTGTCATCGAGAGGCGTCATCTAAGTTGTAATCGCATCCAACGCCAAAACCGCACCAAGGAGCAGGTGCCCCGACGTGGGGCAAACATCAGAAACAGCTTCCTTCACCAGCCCAACAAGCGCAACTTTTACCACTGAACTCTGGGCTGACACACAGGGGGCGTCGTTTACTCAGAGGGCATTAGACATGCTGATGACGTACGTTGACCAACAGCGTACTGACTTCGATGTCTGCACATTATATCACATTATCAGAGTCGACGTTCAGCCCTGGTTTTACCCCCCTTGCCCCTCCTGTTAGTTTCATGCCCCGATCATGTCCCCTGAGACCCCCCCCCATCTCAGTATCACCATTTATTTACGCAGGTTTTACTTCCCAGTCATTTGAATGTTTTTCTTCCTGTAGCAGTGAAACATCTTCGTCACTGAAGCTCAGGGGGGGGGGGGGGGTGACAGACCCGACACCCCCGACACCCCGGTCCAACCACGTTTGTCACGGACCATGTCACACCTTCACTTTGGTTTGTTTTCAGAACACAGAGAAGTCGGACGTCTGCGTCGGCTCGGTGGCTCAGTGGTGAAGGAGACGGCCTTACCTGTGGTCACCGACTCTGAGTCACAGCAGCACTCTGAGTCGGTGACGGTAGAACCCGCTGTACCACAGTGTCACAGCCAGTCTTCTTACCTTGGGGGAGGGGCAAATATCAGTAAGGAGGAGTACTGACCTTTGACCTTTGGTTTCCTCCCGGCCCCTGATGTAGTTGGGTTTCATAAACTCTCTGAAGAAAACCAGTCACAAAAAGCACTGCTGACTGATCAGACAACTAACTAACTAACTAACTAAGTACTGGTTAACTACTGCTGAGGTACTCATGACCCCCCCGTCCCCCCCGTGACCCCCCCAGGCCGGGTTCTGCCGACTGACTTCTCCATGTTCAAGTACAATAGTAAACAATGGTGCTGATCTGTACAGTAAGGTGTGTAAATAGTTTAGCACATGGATGTGTGTCTGACCCCTGACCCCTGACCCCTGACCCCCTGCCCTGTGTCCCAGCTGTTGGTCGAGTGCTGTGTGTTTGTTTGAACTTTGGTTGTTTTTAAATTCTACTTCTGTGTGTGTGTGTGTGCGTGTGTGTTGACAAATACACACTCACACACACACTGTCAATAAGAGCTGTGGCTGTGAAGGAGTGTGTTCAAGCTGTGGCCCCATCCTAACCAGAGCAGGCCATCAACAGCACTCCTGTGCCATACTGTGCTGCGTACGCAGTACAATGAGGTCACTGAGGTCACTGAGGTCACTGAGGTCACTGCTGAAGTTCTGTGGATGTTGGTTCAACGGTGACATGTTTGATACACACACACTGCAGCAGTTCTGTTTTTCTTTTTCTTTCTTCTTTTCTTCACGTTTGACCTTTGACCCCGCTGGGTGTACGGCCTGTATCGGCCGCGGGAGAGAACGCCATTTCTATCATTTAATAAATGTATGAGAACCGAGTGTTTTTCTGTGTGACTGTTAGAAGAACTGTTGAAGCACCTGGAACTGTTCTTCGTCTGTTTGTTCCTGAGGGGTCAACATTAGTTCACCTGTAGTCAGACCATGTGGTGTACTTGACCTCTGGTGACCTTCCCGTTCTGTGATGAAGACTATGCAAAAATCCAGAGCTGGAGTTTCCATCATCAGACGAAAGGTCTAAAAAAGAAAGGAAAATAAAAGAAAAATGAAATGAAAAACCCTGGAACCGTCAGGTTCAATCCTGACTGTCCTGTCGTCATTTCCTTAGTGGACGGGGTCAGGGGTCAGGGGTCGGGGGTCGGTGTAGATGTGGACTTTACCACAGACACACATTGTTCAGGGCCCAGGGGGCCACTGAGGGCCACGCCCCACAGTTACCAGACAATAACTGTCAACAGACATGAATAATAACATGTTTTATTTCAAGGACGTCTTCAGAGAACGACACAGACAGAGAGAGAGAGAGAGAACGAACGACAGCATTAAAACAATACAACCTTAAGAACAAGTTCAAGTACAACGGCGGCCATTTTAAACAGAGGAGTTTTAAGTGCAGACTTGAATTGTGGGAGACAAGTCCTTGATGATGTTCACAGGAGGGTGGGGGACGTAGGGGGGGGGGCG
>NC_024316.1:19302563-19305094 GCF_000523025.1 Cynoglossus semilaevis | reverse complement strand
GAGAACGCCATTTCTATCATTTAATAAATGTATGAGAACCGAGTGTTTTTCTGTGTGACTGTTAGAAGAACTGTTGAAGCACCTGGAACTGTTCTTCGTCTGTTTGTTCCTGAGGGGTCAACATTAGTTCACCTGTAGTCAGACCATGTGGTGTACTTGACCTCTGGTGACCTTCCCGTTCTGTGATGAAGACTATGCAAAAATCCAGAGCTGGAGTTTCCATCATCAGACGAAAGGTCTAAAAAAGAAAGGAAAATAAAAGAAAAATGAAATGAAAAACCCTGGAACCGTCAGGTTCAATCCTGAGTGTCCTGTCGTCATTTCCTTAGTGGACGGGGTCAGGGGTCAGGGGTCGGGGGTCGGTGTAGATGTGGACTTTACCACAGACACACATTGTTCAGGGCCCAGGGGGCCACTGAGGGCCACGCCCCACAGTTACCAGACAATAACTGTCAACAGACATGAATAATAACATGTTTTATTTCAAGGACGTCTTCAGAGAACGACACAGACAGAGAGAGAGAGAGAGAACGAACGACAGCATTAAAACAATACAACCTTAAGAACAAGTTCAAGTACAACGGCGGCCATTTTAAACAGAGGAGTTTTAAGTGCAGACTTGAATTGTGGGAGACAAGTCCTTGATGATGTTCACAGGAGGGTGGGGGACGTAGGGGGGGGGGTCAGTTGGTAAGTTGATCCTGATACTGCAGTGTTCACTGGACACCAGGTAGTACACCAGGTAGTACTATCACAAATATTTGTTTTTCTTCCCTCATTGTAATGACAGTGATTTTAGCCTGAAGTCCCACAGGAAGTTCCTTAGAACTGTTACAGAAGAACACGCCATGAACAAGGAACCCACAGGACCTTCAGGGAGGAGGTCTGGTTTTTCTGGTTCTACACAGTACACAATCCACAGTACACAGTACACAGTACACAGGAACACTGAAGTGGAAACCAATCAGATGTGACATTCACAAGTGGAGAACAACTGCAGCAGTACATGAAGTACACTGTACTGCAGTACACACAGTACTCCACTCTGCTGCTCTCCGAAGTTCGGCCTCGGCTTCAGCCGTGAAGTTTGTCTGACGTTGGTGTCATGACTCCATCCAACCGTTTCACTCCTTTCATATTGTAGAATTAAATTAATAATGTGCTTCTTCCTAAGGTTCATTCTGCGCTGTCGCCAAGAGAGGGCGTCATTAAAGCCACTAGGTTCTGGTCCGACCGGTCTCACAACTGTAACGTCAAACCAACTTCCCCGTGTCTGGCGTTAGGTGTCCTGATTCAGAGCCGTGTCTGTGGAAGTCCCCGGTCTCCGTTCATCTCAGAAACAGGCCCAGCAGACCCCGACCTTCATCATCATCATCATCATCGTCATCATCGTCGTCATCGTCCTGCCAGGTATCCACTTCCACCACCGTGAGAACCACTGTCCGGTTCGGTGTCCGGTTCGGTGTCCGTGTTTCCGCCTGGCGCAGACGGCGGTGAAGGAACAGGGTCGTCTCGTCCCTCGGTCCCGGTGTCGGTGTCGGTGCCGATGTCGGTGCCGATGTCGGTGCCGGTGTCGCTCCGGATTTAACGACCGAACCTGTGGCTGTGTTTGAATTGTTGCTGCTGCTGCGCTGTGGAAACTATAGTTTCATATGTGATTACTGTAGTGTCGTGGACATTAACGTGGGGTAAACTTGATGTTTTTGTGTTTTTGTCGTCACAGCAGAGAACCCCGGCTCACGGTCCACGTCTGAGTCCGGGACAGACCGTAGTTCGGCAGGTGCAGGTTCGACGGTCGGACAGGCGCCAGTCACCGTAAAAACTACAAATCCCAGCAGGCTGGTAGTGACGTAACAGTCTGCGTCATTACACTCACCTGCTCGGAGACGTCGCGGGTGGCGAACATTAGCCCCGGACCCAGAGTGCGGTAATGAGGATTGTTGTGACCGTGGAACAGACACGGACACGGGAGGAAAACAACAAGTTCCCCGGAAGTCGCCAACATGAATCACAGCCCTGCGACTGAATTCATCACACCGCCCGGTGGAGCCGTGGAGTTGGACAAGGAGTCAAACCCACAAACGACCTTAGGGAGCGCCTACTCTCCCGTGGACTACATGAGCATCACCAGCTTCCCACGGCTGCCCGAGGACGACGGGATGTCCGGGGAAAACGCCGCGAAAGTCCGCAAAGATGATGACAACGCCCTGATGGAGCAGGATACAGGCGAGCCCCCCTCACCCTCACCCTCACCCTCACCCTACACACACACACACACACACACACAGAGAGAGAGAGAGAGAGAGAGAGAGTGTGTATGAGAATATCAATGAATCAAATACAGAGTTTTAGAGTAAACATGTTTACATTCACTGCCATAACGATAGAAAAACGTTACTGCCACCTTGTGGTAAACAGACGATGTTAATTTCAGACCGTCTAAATAACTGGTGGAGGAGACAGGGTCGGTCTCTGTCCTAACACAATACAGACCTGTTTGACGTCAGATATGAAGGAACAGCACCACCCTC
>NC_024316.1:19298632-19302439 GCF_000523025.1 Cynoglossus semilaevis | reverse complement strand
GGCTGGGGGTGGTTTTTGTGGGTGGGGGTGGGTAATTGGAAATGTATTGTCCAAAAAAAAAGCAGACCAACCGGCCTGACCTGAGACCCCCCCCCCCCCACACACACACACACACACACACAGTTTCCTCCTCTCCCCTAAAAGCTGCCAGAACCCCAGTTGTGATATCGCCACCTACAGTACCAAGTCAGGTTCACACTGTAAAAAGCAGAATTGTGTTGAGAGTTGGTCCAGTCCTGTTCTGATCCAGATCCTGGTTCTATGTGTTCTGCATGTCTCAGACCCAGACCTGTTCCTGAAGACCGCCCGTCTCCAGCGTCTCCCGTCCTCGGCCTCAGACCTGGCCAGTCACGACACCCTGCAGGAGACCAACAGAGACCCCTTCAAAGAAGACTGCGCCTGCCAGAGGGACGGGCTGACCGTCATCATCACGGCCTGTCTCACCTTCGCCACAGGGGTCACTATAGCTCTCATCATGCAGATCTACCTTGGAGACCCCCAGGTAGACGTGGTTTAACATGTCATGTCAGAACGTCAGCCGTGACACCGAGGCATCATGGCGTCTGTTGTTGTGTTCACTGACAGGTGTTCAACCAGGGGGCGGTGGTAACCGACGCCGCTCAGTGCACGTCCGTGGGCTTCAGTGTTCTGGCCCGGCAGGGCTCCAGTGTGGACGCTGCCATCAGCGCCGCCTTGTGTTTGGGAATCGTTCACCCCCACACCTCTGGGATGGGAGGGTGAGTTTGATGAAATGAACCTTGACCCATGGTTTCTGAGGAGACGTGACGCGTTTGTCTTCCACAGAGGCGGAGTCATGTTGGTGCACGACATCCGTAAGAACGAGACCAAGGTGATTGACTTCAGAGAGACGGCGCCCTCCGGTGTCAGCGAGTTGATGCTGACGCAGACTGACCTGGACCAGAATGTAAGTCCGTGTCCTGGGAGACTCGACTGTTGATCGACGGTTGGTTGACATTGTTGTCTTCACGCTGTCCCAGGCTGGTCTGACGGTGGCTGTTCCGGGCATGCTCAGTGGGATGCAGCAGGCACATCAGCTGTACGGCAGGTAGGCTGAGGCCACGCCCACACTAACAGCCAATATAAACTGATCCCTGTATGAACGCGTCTGTGTTGATCACTGGTCCAGGAAGCTCCCACCTGGGGGGGAGGGGGGGGGTCGACTGTAGTTTCTTTGTTTTACTGCCTCCCCTCCCCCGTGCACACCTCTGGTGTCCCCTCCAGTAGCAGTCACACAGGTTCTGAATCACACAGCAGCGCCACCTGTCTGTCCAAAGGTGACTTGCAGATGTAGTTCATGGTTGAATAAGTTGTTTTATTACGTTTGTGTTGGGCTGCAGTAACTCAGCTGCTCCATTGGTGGTGCTGTCCTGCTGTTGTAAAACGGTTACTCTGTACTGTATGTTAACAAATATACAGTCATGTATTCAATATTAACATGTACTGTATGTTCCTCCACAGACTTCCATGGAAGGACGTGGTTACCATGGCAGCAGATGTGGCCAGAAACGGCTTCAATGTGACTCATGAGTTGGGTAAGTACTGGGTTCCTGGCACTTGTTGTGCCTAATAATCAGTGACACAGACGTTCACCTCCTGCTCCTCCTCTTCCTCCTCTGCAGCTGCAGCTTTGGCTGCAGTGAAGGACACAAACGTGTCAGCTGCCTTTGGGGCCTTGTTCCTCCCTAACGGCCAGCCCCCTCTGCCTGGACTCCTGGCCCGGCGTCTGGATCTGGCGTCCGTCCTGGATGCTGTTGCAGTGAAGGGGGTTTCAGAGTTCTACAGTGGGAACCTGACGCAGGAGATGGTGGCTGCAGTAAGGACCGGTTTTTGTTGTTCCTTGAGATCACTGTAGAGAAAGATCATCGTAAACAACAATATTTTCATCTCAAGATGCATTTTATTCATGGACACAGTCAGAGGTGGCGCCCCCTCCCTGTGGCCAGAAAACAAACCGTGTCCAGACTGGACCTCACTGTTGATAAATGTTCCTGAAGTGGTCGTAGTGTTTTGTCGTCATCTAAAGATGTAAACGTTAGACAACTTTCCTCCATTGAACAGGTGCAAGCTAACGGCGGCGTGCTAACAGAGAGAGACTTTGGAAACTACAGCACGGTCTTGAAGCAGCCAGCAGAGGTGGTCTATCAGGGTGAGGGTGGTTCTCTGCCGCTGCTCTCTGGTTCTGATCCGTTTTTATGAACGATGAAATTAAATCTCTCTTTTTATTTGTTGTTGTTGTTGAAGAACATCGCGTGATGACGGCTCCGCCTCCACACGCAGGTGTGGCACTCATCACCGTCCTCAACATTTTAGAAGGCTACAACATCACCAGCCAGGTCCCCAGGAACAGCAGCTACCACCAGATAGCAGAGGTGCGTCAGCTTCACCGCTGCACCACCGAGTCACCCCACTCTGTTCGTTTCATACAACATTATTTTAATAATGTATATTTTCATAAAAATCAACATGAAACTTTCTGTGCGCGTGGTCTGGTAAACAATGATCCACGGCCCAGTGCCGACCTCTGACCCGCTGGGCCGGCCCCTCTGATCAAGTATCAAGTTAAAGATGGAGGTGAATCAGAACTGAGTAGAAAGTGTCTGAACACATACACGTGCACACCCTAACAATACCTCTTGACCTGGTGGTGTCAAAGGTCAGGCCGACCCAATTGTTTCTCGGGTATTTTATTCTGATTTGGGTTCGGTATCAGAACCTCCACATACAGCCGCGCTCTGACTCTACACATACCATAATATTTGTGACCCCCTGGTGGAGAGTCGAGTTAATTGATCTGGTTTGTCTTTGTGTTGATGTGATTTTCCTCCAGGCTCTGAAGATGGCCTTGGCCTTGTCCAGTGGGCTGGGCGACCCCATGTTTGACCCTTCAGTGTCAGAGACCGTCAGTAAGATGCAGAGGTAGGGACACCTTCAGTCGTCATCAGAACAGTTTGAGCGGTTTTCAATTTAATGTTGGCAAAAATCTTACGACCATTGAACGCTAAATGAAAATGAACTCGTCGTCGATATGTTTGTGTTTGTTTGTCCAGTGGACCGTCCAGGTACTTCACTCCAATCCGTCCATCACATTCTCTCCATTAAAAATAACTAAAAACCTATTCATTAGTTCCAGCCCCCCCAGAAATTATCTATGAATTAATTAAATTAACCCCCCCCCATCTAAAGATCAAAGACATAGATATAAACAAATATATTGGTGTGAGGGAGACAGCGCCACACAGTGTTGCAATGTATGGTCCAGTAAAGTACTAGTTATGGTCCCAGGACGACTTGGACCAGTACTGTATGTAACAGTACTGTACTGTTACATACAGTACTGTAACAGTACTGTAACAGTACTGTACTGTTACAGTACTGTTACAGTACTGTTACATACTGTACTGTTACAGTACTGTAACAGTACTGTTACAGTACTGTACTGTTACATACAGTACTGTAACAGAGTATTGACAGTGACAGAGACATTGATTAAAGAACTTTTTTTCTCCCAAATCTTCCAAGTAAATCCTATGCCTCCCTGCTGCGTCAGATGATCAGTGACTCCGAGGCGTTCCCTGTCAGTCACTACACTCCATCGTTCCACTTGGAGGGAGGGGCCACAGCAGCTGCCCAGGTGGTGGTTATGGGTCCAGATGACCTCACCGTGTCATTCATGAGGTTTGACCTTCTTCACCAGTAACAGACGTGTGTGTGTGTGTGTGTGTGTGAGGTGTGCCGACGCCGTTAAACTCCTACTTCCTGTCTGTGTGTAGCTCGCTGAACAAACCG
>NC_024316.1:19297819-19298458 GCF_000523025.1 Cynoglossus semilaevis | reverse complement strand
CACCGGACCTCCCTCTTCTCTTGGTTCTGACAGTTTGCTTTGCTCTCTAACAGCACAACAGCCCCCAGCCTGGGAGGAGACCCTCATCCTTCCTCATGCCCACAGTGGTGAGGCCAGCTGTGGGGGTGTGTGGGACGTACCTGGCCGTTGGATCGTCCAATCGGGAGAAAGCACTGAGTGGCATCACACAGGTCCAAGTCCAGAACTTCTGCTGTTGATGACTGTACAGAAAGTCAAAACATGTCCTCAGGTCAAAGGTCAACTCTATCCAGTCTAACTGACCTGTGGTTGACCAAAGTTGACTAGAACCTGGTCAACTGTGTGACTAGTCCATCCAGAACCAGCTGTTGATCACAGGTTCTCCTCAGACCTTCCTGTAGACGTGGAGTGTATGAAACCCTGTTGAAGCTCAGCTTCAGTGGGAGTCAGTGGGAGTCAGTGGGAGTTAGAGGGAGTCAGTGGGAGTCAGTGGGAGTTAGTGGGAGTTAGTGGGAGTCAGTGGGAGTTAGAGGGAGTTAGAGGGAGTCAGTGGGAGTCAGTGGGAGTTAGTGGGAGTCAGTGGGAGTTAGAGGGAGTTAGAGGGAGTCAGTGGGAGTCAGTGGGAGTTAGTGGGAGTCAGTGGGAGTTAGAGGGAGTTAG
>NC_024316.1:19289289-19296413 GCF_000523025.1 Cynoglossus semilaevis | reverse complement strand
GGGAGTTAGAGGGAGTCAGTGGGAGTTAGTGGGGGTCAAACTGGGTAGAATTGTTTTTTTTCTGGGTACACCTGATTAGAGAGAAGAGATGAGAGATAATGGGAGTGATTCTTCTTCTTCTTCTTCTTCTGTCTTGGTCCTGTTTCCTTCTTGGTCTGTTCTGTCACACAGATGGATTCACTTCCTGTTCTTATTCTCTTTTCAGGTGTTAATTCATGTTTTGTCTTCTCGTCAAAACCTGAGCAACAGTTTGGCCTTTGGTCGCCTCCACCCACAGTTGGAGTCCAACACTCTCCTGGTGGACTGTAAGTCTGAGTCTTTGTCACAGTTTGATGTGAAGACCTTCTGGACAGAGAGATGAAGAGAACATCCATAAAATCCATAAAAGTTTAGAACAGTGGAGGTCAAACCTTTTTGATTGGTCAGGAAAATGGAAGGGTGTGTCTTCAAAAGGAAACCTCAGATGTTTGTTGATGAACTCCAGAACTCAGTTTCATCTCCTTCACCTGGTCTCTCCTCACTCCTTCTGTGCAGCTGAGTTTCTGGATGAAGACGTGGAGCAGCTGAGGGTTAAAGGTCACCAAGTGGAGAGGACCGACGTTCTCTCGATGGTAGAGGCCACCAGGAGAACCAATGACCTCATCATCGGTGTGAAGGACCCCCGCAGCTCTGATGCCTCCGCTATCTCCATGTCTGGAAGAGAGCAGGAGTGACGGAGCAGACATTTACCCACAATCCCACTGTGTTCTTCTCCACCACAGTCAAAGGGACCTTCAGGTTTTCACTCTGGTTGTATGAGGCCTTCAGGGGCATCCTGTAGTTTAGGAAAAGGCAAAAAAACTAAAATGGTATAAAATGCTCAAATCTGCAGCAGTTCAGGTGTGAGTTGATGACACCTGATGACATCACCAACCAACCAACCACAGAATCAAAGCCTGAAGCAGCTCCTCGGCGTCTCCTGCTGTAGTAGTCGTGATGTGTTCACTGTCCGTGGGTTTTAGAGAGTCTTTGTTTACAGCTGGCTGTGAGGAATGAGAAGATAGACAATTTGACTGTTTTTGATGTCTTGCACTGTGTTGTGTACGTGATGAAAGGCCTGGTCTGGCCCTGTGATGTCACCCTGCATGGCCACGCCCACAGCGCCTCGCTCACTTCTTCAGTTTTTCTCCTGTTGACGTTGTGGTCAAAGCTGCTTCTGCTCTTTTCGGAAGATCTTTGAAGAAGTTTCAGGTTGGAGTGCCAGCTCTGGTGTGAAGTTCTCTGGTCTCTCCCTCTGGGTCTCCTCCAGGTTCCTCCACAGTTCTAAAACATGTGGATTGTGGAGTGGTGTGAATGTGCTTGTGAATGGTTGTCTGTCTCTGTCCAGGGTGTCTTCTTGTTCATTGAAGAGATGCAGTTGAACTTGTCTGTGCCCTCGGTTGACCTTTGCCCCGTAGAGTCCCAGGGGGCAGATAAGCCAGGCCTTTATGCAGACATTTGCACAAACCCTGATGTTTGATCCTGTGTTTTGTTTTGACTTGAATAAAAATGATCATTTTAAAATCCCAGGTCACTGTGGGAAGTTTTTTTCATCCACATATTATCCAAATATTTACAGTCTGGGGGTCAAACGGAATTAGACCCCCCCCCCAGGTCATTCTGTCACAGTGAAGGGTGTAGAGAACTCCTAATCCACACACTGGATGTATTCAGCATCATGAAATCCTCAGAAGGAAACTATTGTGACCTTTTGACCCCTTTGCTTCACTGAGTTTAATGGACTGATAGTGGATCTTAGACTGAAAATCTCTAAAGTACAAAAATGTCCTTGTTTCCTCTCCGTTGTATTTTGACATTCTTTACCACATCATTCTTAAGAGACAACACACATGGATGGATATTGTGGAGAAGAGCGTGTTTTTCGCGACCTATTATTTTCAAAAGCTTTGGAATTATTATTGACTTGATTCAGATCCCGATGACTAACAAGACCAGAAAAGCACAACCCGCGACCATCGACATTTTCAGAAAGCACAGAATCACCTACGACACCGTTTATTATCTTGTGTTTACACAACAAAGGAGAGGGGACCAACCAGCTTCGGAAGAAAACCAGTACTGACCAATCAGAGCAGAGGGGAGGGGTCAAGCTTGTGTCATCCTGCAACAGGACGAACCAACCGTTTTAGTTTAGTGGACAGAAACATGAACAAACAGGTTTTAATCAAGGCCAACATCCCTTAGCCTTCAATGTTCTTAAGAAAGCCTACGCAAAACATGCTAACAGACGCTTGTCAACGCAGAAAAGCTCGCTCGAAATAAAAGCTGACAGGTTTACTTGACAATATCGACCAATTAGGATGCTACGTGTTTTGCACGAACTTCGTCACCACACACGCGCTCACAGTACTACACCTCTTCCTCTTTTTCTCTCCCTTTCCCGTTCCGTCATATGCGGGTAACATTTTTCGCACACTCTTTGTCGCGTGCCCGGAACTTAGAATTGTTCTTCTCTTATTTTGGAGAACTTCACCGGAAGCTTTCGGGTTTCGTGTGTTTGACATCCTTTCAGACTTGCCAATGTCTTAGTGTTTTGTTACCAGATGTAACCGGTAGAACGTAAATGAATATATGTGGTAAGTGTTTGTTTTTTAGGCAACATACTGCCGCTTATGTTTCGCGTCGCGGGATTTAATCAACTGTATGGTCAATACCTTTGTACTTCAGTGCGTTCGTGTTAAATTGCGTTCGTTGCTATCCTGCTAACTAGCATTTTGCTAACCGAGCACCTCCACTTTTGTTTCCTTCTACAAAATAGCGCGTCGTGTGCAACACACGAACAAAGAACGTATTCATTGTTGTTTATATTTACATATGTCTGAACAGAGACCGCATGCATTTGTTGTGTTCTGTATTCGGAATGCTAAAGAATAGCTTGGATCCGCGCTGAAGGCCGAGTCTCTGCAGGGCCCATCATGTTATAACCGTAGTACACAGTATATTGATTCGTGGTCGTCGGAGTGTTTCTGCCACTTACTGTTGTGTTAGTGTTAACCCTGTGCTGATACACGAGTGTCACCGACAATAGCCGTGTCAAATATGTACATTTCCGTTAAAAGATCCCTAACAATACCGTCACGTCACCGGCGGTTCTATGAAACCACGATTAACTCTGCTTGGAGCATGTTTGGTGAGATTAGCTTTCCTGGAATTTTACCTTCAGTCTGGTGTGATGTGGAAGTGAGTCCTGAAGAGTGATGCGATGCGATGCAGGCAGCAGCTTTTCTGCTTAGTTTAAAAACGTCATCTCCATCTTTGTTTTTAACAAGTGAATCTAAAAGTCGTGAAGACCAACGGTCTCATATTATTGTGAGAGAGAGAGGTCGTGGGTTCACTTTGATTCTCAGCTCAAATACTGTGTATGCCCTGGTACTTTCGTTTAGTTTGCCGTGAAGACCGTGATTCAATCTGTTTTTTTAACACATTGCTCTTTGTAAAGGTACTCCAGTTCAGTATGCGCTGATGAACACTACCTGTCTGTGCCATTCTGTCAGGTTAACACTAACAGCAGCCTCATCGGTGCCATCTGGTACACATAAACATGTTTAACATATTCAATAAACCTTCAGCCCAGGTCAAGTCATTTAGACAACACCTCAGATCAGCTGTTCCTTCAGTGCTAATATAACAACACGTGGAATCATGGAATCATAAACACAAAAGAATTATTATTGATGAACTAAATTCCCGTTCACAGTGGTTGGTTTTGCTCATTTCCAAGATTAACTCTGGAGCTCAGCCTTGAACAGGGACCCCAGCAGGGTCCTGGCTGACACTGGACTTCGAGGGTCGTTGGTTTGCACTCATCTGTGTTTTTGTGATTCCCAGCATTCAAACGCCGCTCTTGCAAGAAGGGAGGATGGCACATCAGGGCACTGCGTCTGATCTGGCCCACAGGGCGGCGCACCCGGAATCAGATTCTGACTCCGACCGGGACTCCGGTGTTGGGGACGATACAGTAGAGGATCCCGACTTTTCCCATGGAATCACAGACAGACCTGAGGGAGTTCTTAAGCAGGAAGACACAGGAGAACTTTGCGAGGACGGAGATGAGTTCACGGTGTTTGTTGCCTTTCAAGGGAACATGGAAGATGAAGACTTCACCCAAAAGCTGGACGCCGTCCTGAGTGGGATTCCTGCGGTGCTCGATATGGGTACAGTACTTTGATGTGTCAATTAATTAACGACCAGTTTAATTGACCAGTTAATTATTCGACGGTCTGCTGCTGTACACTCTACCTCAACTAAACTGAAGGACTGGACAGTTGTAGAGTTAATAAAAAAAAGTAATAAATCATATGCTGCTATTCTGAGTGTAGTAATATTTTGTGTTCAGAATTCATAGGTGACAATAAACACAAAGATTTCAGTTTAATCTGTAGCATCACACAGCATGTTTTTTGTCCCCCCCCCTCCCTCAGGATCTGACAGGCTACCTGCCCAGAACGTGGAGCCATGGAACAGCGTTCGAGTCACATTCAACATTCCCAAAGATGCTGCCGAACGACTGCGAGTGTTGGCTCAGAACAACCAGCAGCAGCTCAGAGACCTGGGCATTCTGTCGGTGCAGATAGAAGGTGAAGACACATCCACCATCATGGAGTTCACTCTGTTAGTGATGTTGTACTTGGCAGCTGATCAGCCTTGTATAACCCTAACTCTGTGATGTGTGTCTGCTCATACATGTCTGTGTACAGTGACGTCACTCACAGTTTGCGTTGTTACAGTGGAGTTTGTTGTGATGACCAGACGTATTTGAATGTAGATACAGTGTCAGATGTTTCTGAACAGGTTGACGTGGAGTTGATTGGTCAACAGACACCGTTAAGATGCTTCTTCTTCTTCTTGTGACCTTTGACTCAAACATCTGTTCACACCTCTGACCGATGCACTTGTGTAAATCTTAGAAGATGACCTCCCTACCTTTTGACTTTCAGGGGAGGGGGCCATCAATGTGGCTCAGGGACCAAACAGAGGTCAAGAAGTTCGACTGAATGGACCAATAGGAGCGGCTGGTCAGATCAGGATGGACGTGTCCTTCCCAGGACAGCCGGCTTCAGGTGTGTGTGCTCACTGACGTTACAGGATTTCTATGACTATTTCTATAGAAGGTCCACATTGATATGACCTCCAGGTGACCTGACAGGACGTGGTCCACAGACACAGACACAGACACTGCTAGTTCCTTCACTCATCACTTGCTACTGTTATTTGAGAATGGTTCAATGCAGAAGTGGCATGTAGGGATACACCACAGAAAACTGGAATGCGCCATCTAGTGGTTCACCTGTAACAACAAATATTGCCTCTCTGCTGAAAAGGGTTGTAAAACATGATCCTGAGAGGAAAAAACAACAACCTGAAGGTTAGTTTGTAAAAATGATTCATTTAATCGTCACATCTTTTCAACAATATGCTGCATTAGGTTTGATTCATTTATTCCATCCAAAGGCACTGCCCCCACTTTACCTACTGTTGGTTGTGCAGAGACAGGACTGTCTCCAGAGTTTTGTTTATTACCCCACACTGACACTGATGTTGCCCTGACGACCCCCGCCCAGGGCCGTTGTTTGGTCTATTTTGCTGTCCAGTGGAAGTAGCTTGTTCACACATGGTCTCCCATTGTACCGTTGACATGGTGTCGTGTCATGGATTTACTCCTCAGTCACAACAGTTCCACTCCTCCTCTAGAGCAGCAGCCCCTCCCTCAGGAGAACCAAGTGATTTTGAAGCCTCCAGGTTAAAGCCACATCACTGTCTGTGTGTTTCTCTCAGGAGACATACGTATGCCTAACCCACAGATGGTTCCACCTGGGCCTGGTATGTCAGCTCAGGCTGTGGTACCAGGAAACAGTGGACATGTACACCCTCGCATTCCAAGACCATCTTCACAGCCAGGTTCAGACCTTTCTTCTTTTGTCAGTAGACCATGTTCTGTTTAAACAGTAGACTTGTATTGATCGTGAACCACAGTAGTAGACAAATAACCTCAAAACTACGCCCTCCGATGTTTTGTTTGGGAACAGCACTAACTCGGTCTTAAAGAATTAAGTGGCGTCATTGTTGCTCAGATAAGATGGAAAGTTTTGAA
The DNA here is from genome assembly GCF_000523025.1 of Cynoglossus semilaevis. Taxonomy (NCBI): domain Eukaryota; kingdom Metazoa; phylum Chordata; class Actinopteri; order Pleuronectiformes; family Cynoglossidae; genus Cynoglossus; species Cynoglossus semilaevis. Next base: position 19,290,283 of record NC_024316.1, on the reverse strand, counting down.
AGTCTATGATAAGATGGGGTGGATGTTCTTGTTCTTCTCCTGTGTTCTCCTGGTGGAGCTCATGTTCTTCACATGACAACATCCTCCTCCTGTTTTCAGAAGGAATGGATCCAGTGATGGCAGGTATGCCAGTTCAACAGCAGCAGCAGCAGCAGCAGCTGCAGCTCCAGCATCAGCAGACGGGTCTCCATGGTCCAGGTCCTCTTCCTCCTCAGGCTGCCCACCACATGCAGACCCTGCAGGCTGGGAGACCACTCAACCCGGCCGCTCTGCAGCAGCTGCAGCAGCAGCAGCAGCAGCAGCACGCCCAGCACGCCCAGCACGCCCAGCTCTCCCAGCTCTCCCAGCTCGCCCCTCGACCTTCGTTCAACCCATCAGGGCAGATGACTCCTGGCTGGAACCAGTTGCCCCCTGGAGTTTTGCAGCAACAAGCTGTCCAGCCAGGTCCTGCCTGGAGAAAGCCTCCACCCCAGGCACAAATGGTTCAGCGCCCCCCATCCCTCTCCACCGTTCAGACCCCCAGCCACCCTCCACCTCCGTACCCCTTTGGCAGCCAACAAGCAGGGCAGGTATTTGGTGCCCTGGGACCAGGGCAGTTGCCCCAGCAGCAGCAGCAGGCAGGAATGGGCCAGTTTGCTGCCCCTCAGCCTAAAGTACCACAGGGTGGTTCTGGTGGGATCACAGGACCACCCAGACCTCCTCCTCCACTTCCACCGACTTCTGGACAGCAAGGCAACCTCACTGCCAAATCCCCCGGTTCTTCTTCATCTCCCTTTCAGCAGGGCTCCCCAGGGACCCCCCCCATGTTGGCTCAGAGACCTACGACTCCTCAGGGCTTTCCCCAGGGCGTTGGCTCCCCAGGTAGAGCCACCCTCCCACAGCAGGGCAACATGCAACAGCAATTTGGGGGAATGCCTCAGCATGGTCAGCCTGGTGCTCAAGTACACCCAGGTGGGTAGCTGACCGGTGGGGGGGGGGGGGGGGTGTGCGCGGC
>NC_024316.1:19288002-19289195 GCF_000523025.1 Cynoglossus semilaevis | reverse complement strand
CGTCCGATGGGTTTTCCAGCCTCAGCCTTTGTCCAGGGTCAGGTGAGTGCCAGTACTGCAGGAACACCTGGGGGTGGAGCCCCACCGCAGCTACAGACCACCCAGGCAGCGACTCACACAGGTAAACTATGATGTAAAGTGAGGAGACATCAGCCTGAGTCCAGGTTTAAAAACTGTTCCAGGTCCAGGAGGTTGAAATGATTTTTTGATATATTTTTATTGTTTCATTTTTTAGGTAAAAAAAAAAATGAAAATGGAAATTTAAAAAATCATTTATCATAAAGTGAAAGGAGAACCTAACCCTAACTCTCTGTTTTCCCTGCCTCTACATCAGGAGCCCAGCCTTCAGCTCCAACACCAAACTCAATGCAGAGTCCAGTCCATGTCCCACCCAGTGTCATGGCTGTGCAGAGCAGTATGGCAGGCGGACCACCTGGTACAAGTGCTGGGCCGAGCATGGGCCAGCAGCAGCCTGGCCTGCAGACCCAGATTATGGGCCTCCAGCATCAGGCCCAGCCCGTGTCTTCGTCCCCCAGCCAGATGGTTCAGGGCCAGGGTGTCGGTCAGACTGTTCTCTCAAGGCCGATGAGTCAAGGCCAGAGGGGAGGAATGACCCCACCCAAGCAAATGCTGCCTCAGCAAGGCCAGGGGGTGATGCATGGGCAGGGTCAGATGGTTGGAGGCCAAGGGCACCAGGCCATGCTCATGCAGCAGCAGCAGCAACAACAACAACAAAACTCTTTGATGGAACAAATGGTTGCCAACCAGATGCAAGGCAGTAAGCAGGCCTTTGGAGGAAAGATGTCAGCTGGAATCATCACTGGTCAAATGATGCGTGGCCCTTCTCCAAATGTCCCCGCTAATGTGCCACAGTTTCAGGGCCAGGTTGGCCCACAGCAGATGACCCCCCAACAGCAACAGCAAATGGTTCAGCTTCAACAGCACCAGTTGCAGCAGCAGCACCAGTTGCAACAGCAGCACCAACAGCAGCAGCAGCAGCAGCTGCAGCAGCAGCAGCAGCAGCAGATGAACCAACAACAGCCCCAACAGGTCACCATCCCTGGAAATCCTAACCAAACTCTAGGTATGCACGGCCAACAGATGAGACTTCCTGCCAATCACCCCCTGATTCAACAACAGCTGCAGCAGCAGCAGCAGTTCCAGCAGCGACAGCACAAGCAGGACCAAGACTC
>NC_024316.1:19287092-19287981 GCF_000523025.1 Cynoglossus semilaevis | reverse complement strand
CAGCACACCCACCCTCTGGGGGATCCCAGTGGTACTACAGGGGAGCTGGGGGTCAAACAGATGGTCCCTGATCTTCAGGCTCAGCAGCAGCAAGGCATGATGGGGGGGCCTCAGCACATGCAGATGGGGAATGGGCACTTTGCAGGACACGGTATGAACTTCAACCCTCAGTTCCAAGGCCAGATGACAATGGGGGCACCCTGTGGCCAACAAGCAAACTTTCCTCTAAACAAAGACGTTACACTGACGAGCCCCCTGCTGGTCAACCTGCTGCAGAGTGACATCTCAGCCAGTCAGTTTGGTCCAGGAGGGAAACAAGGAGCAGGGGCTGGAAATCAGGCCAAACCCAAGAAAAAGAAACCTGTGCGAAAAAAGAAGCCTAAAGATGGAGAGGGGCAGCAGCAGGTGGACGGACTGGGGTAATGTGTAGTGATTCCACTCAGCAGATCCGGTCGTGTCTCCTTTACATCCATTCTTATTGATCCTCTACTTTGTCGTTCATAGTGGACTTGATGTGGCTGCTGCCATGGAGGATTCTGAACTTCCAAATCTGGGCACTGAGCAGCTTGGCCTGGACAACCCGGTCCCAAAACTCCCTGACTTCAGCAACAGGCCTATTGGTGAGTCCTCGACCTTCCTGTCTGCACTTCCAGTCCATTCTTCTCTGACGTTGTTGTTTTTGTTTTTGTTTTTTTATTTTCTTTTTATTGATTTTTTTTTTAATTATCAGACATCGACGGCCGGTTGTCTTTTCAAAATCAAAGAGCTGACAAAATCAGGTCACAGTGAAGAGAAATCAAATTTAATAATAAAAAATCAAAATCAAAACGTTCCCACGCAGAACATACATCCCATGGCAAGGTCCCACCTCCCATATATAGATATATAT
>NC_024316.1:19282918-19287064 GCF_000523025.1 Cynoglossus semilaevis | reverse complement strand
ATATCTAGGTCCTCCATCGTTTCCAGTGTTGATCACCTTTTTCAGTGTTATACCTCAAGGAAAATGTTCCGTTTTAATTGGTATGTTTCCTAAATATATAACACTGAAAATGAGCTGGTGACTCTCCTCCACATCGGTCACTCTGTGCTCCGTCGCTTCAACTCTCTCTGTTATTTTTTTTTTTAACTTCCATTCCATTTAGTTTTGTATTCATTTCTCCTAGGAAGTCCACCAGCTCGTTCTTGAGTGTTCCCATTGCTTCGTTCACATCAACATATACAGAGATACTGTACATACTGTACTTGTATCTGGGCAGTTACCTTAGTTTAGTCCTCAGTTAGCTTGTTAACTATAACTATATCCTCACTTTACGTTGGCGATCGTCTTTTCTCACTTTTCGTCGTGAATTACTTCTGCACTGTATTTTTGTTCCCACTTTCAACCTGTAATGAAACGTTTTCTGCGAGGTTTATCCAGTATCTGTTGAGATGGTAACCTAAGGTGTCCGGGAGCCTCAGTTTGAAGCTGCTGCTCGTTCCTACTTCAATAACCAGTCCTGTCTTCCACGTGTTCTACAGGGTTTCCTGGTCAGCCTGGAGAACAGAGGGTTCTGCAGCAGGTTCCCATGCAGTTTATGCAGCAGCAGCAACAACAGCCACAACAACAACAGCAACAACAACAGCAGCAGCAGCAGATGCAACAGCAGCAAAGGCAACAGCAGCAGCAGCAACAACAGCCGCAGCAGCAACAACAGCCGCAGCAGCAACAACAGCCGCAGCAGCAACAACAGCCGCAGCAGCAACCACAACAACAACATCAACAACAACAAATTCAGCACATGCAACAGCAGCAAATACAACAACAAATTCAACAACTACAACAACAGCAGCAGTTGCAGCAGCAGCAGCAGCAAATGCAACAGCAGCAGATGCAACAGCAGCAAATGCAACAGCAGCAGCAGCAGATGCAACAGATGCAGCAGTTGCAGTGCATCCAGAATAGCCCAGGGCAGCAGGGAATGATGGGGCAGCATCCCGGTGGTCCGAGTCAGACCGGGCTGCAGCCTCACCAGCTGCCACAACAGCCGCAGCCCAACCAACAGCCACATCTACAACAACAGGTGTGATGGCTACGGCTTTGACTCCGTCAGCAGAGGTTGGCATCAACTGTGGGGCTAATGGTCCTCTTTTCATCTGTGTCCTTGTAGCAGCAGCAGCAGCAGCAGCAGCAGATCATGATGATGCTGAAGATGCAGCAGGAGCAGGTAAAACACCGCATGTCAATGCCACCAGGGGGCCAATTGCCCCCACGAGGCATGGGCAACCCTGAAGTGCAAAGACTTCCTGCTTCACAGCAGGGCAACATGCCTGTGATGATCAACCTTCAAGCCCACGGAGGTGTACCTTCTTCACCTGACAAAGCTCGAGGAATGCCCCTGATGATGACCCCTCAGGTGAGTGGGGGCAGGAGCCAGACTTCCTCTTTGGTTTTTAAAGTGACACCACATTAAAAATCAATACTTGGATAAAAATGAAGACGATTTGAACACAACTGAAGTCAGGCCTGGGACTCTGTGCCCATTGTTGACTCTTTGCTCTCTCTCTTCTTTCTAGCACGCAGGCACTGCACGGAGAATGTCCCATCCCGACATAGGCCAGGGTCTCCAAGGCACAGGACCTGAAGAACCGCCTGTAGGGACCCACCTGAAGCAGGACAGACCAGCTGTGCCTGAAGTGGGTGGGCAGTCTGGGAATGGAAGCCAACAGATGGTAGCCAATCAGGGCTCTAATAGTCATGTGATGAAGCAAGTCCCTGGTCCGTCACCAGTGCCCCCCCATTCTGGAGCCAGCCCCCAGCAACAGTTATGCACTCAACCCCAACAAGGAGCCCCCATGCCAGGCCTTCATTTTCCCAATGTCCCCACAACCTCACAGAGCTCCAGACCCAAAACCCCCAACCGAGCCAGCCCCAGACCATACCACCACCCCCTGACTCCTACCAGCCGCCCCCCCAGCACTGAGCCTTCTGAAATCAACCTTTCTCCTGAGAGGTTAAACGCCTCGATCGCAGGATTGTTCCCCCCAAAAATCAACATTCCTCTGCCACCGCGGCAGCCCAACCTCAACAGAGGATTTGATCAGCAGGGTCTCAACCCAACAACCCTCAAAGCCATCGGTCAAGCCCCCCCGAGCATAAGTCTGTCAGGAATCAACAACAATGGCGGTACAGGTGGGGGTAACACTAATCAACACCCCCTATCTGTCACTGCTGCCGGCCCTGCAGGGGCTAAACAGGAGAAGCAGCCGGGCGGGCAGGGTAAAAGGGCGAGTCCCAGCAACAGCCGGAGATCCAGTCCTGCATCCAGCCGAAAGTCGGCCACACCGAGTCCAAGTAGACAGAAAGTGACCAAGGTGACGGTCCCTTGTTCTTCCTCCTCCTCGTCTTCTTCACAGCAGCAGCAACATTTGGTCGGTGCTCAGGGGCAAACCATGTTGTTAAGTCCCCCGTCAGTACCCCCAAGTCCAGTATCTACACCTTCACAGGTAAGTGGGACCATGGAGGTGCAACAGAACCCCAGCATGTTCCCTGAAGGGCTCAGGGAGAGTCCAGCAGAGCAGAGGCCAGTGTCTCAGACTCACGGTCAGATCCCGGCCTCCAGGGACCTATCCTGCCCCAGAATCACCGGTCCCACCGGTCCCACCGGTCCTCAGCAGTCTAAACCTGACCTGGAAGTGCAGACTAGTAAAGTCGAGACCAGACCAGTGCAGGCTGCACCGACCCAGGACCCCCAGGGGTCTCCTGCTGTCAGAGCTGCTCCAACATCCCTCAACCAGCTCCTGGACAACACCGGTGTTCCCAGCAGCACTGACAGAGATGCCCCGGAAAAGGGCAGTCCCAGGACTGTAGGGCATCAGGACAGGACCCCCCACCCTGAGTCATCAAATACAGCTGGTACCACTACAACCTTAAGTGAATCGCAAACCGAATCCAGACCTGCTGTTCCCGTCCTCACCACCGGTCCGAACCTGCAGTCCAGCACTGTTTTGAACTCCAGCGTTAGCACCAGTCTAAGTCAGAACCCCGCACCTGGTCTTGGTGTCAAACCCAGTCTGAGTGTCAACCCATCTGCTCCTCTTGGTAACAGCCCCAATGCCCCCCCTGGTGCAGGAGGCTGTCCCGCCAGCTCAGGTCAGAGTGTGGCCGCCCCAGCCCACAGTACCAGTTCTAATCCTAGTACTGTTTTAGCTCAAGCCACTGCTTTTAAACCAACCTCTGGTCCTCACCCAGTGACAGGTGTTCACTCTGTCATTCAGATCCCTGCGTCTTCAAGCCCCATGACCCCCAACCAGATCACAGTGTTTGTCACTTCTAACCCAATCACCACAGCCCCCGCCCCCCAGGCTCCTACATCTATGGTGTCCACTATGGTGACTGTACCCAACAAGAACTTCAGGCCCCAGGACGTGCGGCAGCAGAACCCTGCCCCCCGCCCTCAGTTTATTGCCACCACTCCTGTATTTATCAACCCAATATTCCAGGTACCGGGGGGGTCAGTAGCCCCTAACACCTCAGTGGTGTCGCAGTCTGTGACCATGGTGGGGCCAATCCAGGTGTCGGCTACAAACATCCAAATTTCTCCGGCCCCCAGCTCCGCCCTGAGCTCCTCGGGGGCTCAGCCTGTCAGAAGTCCTGTTGGACCAGTACAGATGTCCCTGTCAGCTGCTGAGGCTGGGACCCCCAAGGTCCCTCAGCAGACCAACCCTGGTGTCCTTAAACCAGACCCTCAAGTGGACACAGGCCCTCCAGTCCAGCAACAATCTCCCTATTCAACCCCCCCAGGATCGTCTCCTTTTCAGCCCCCCGTTAGCTCTCCACCTGCCTGCTCCAGTCCTGGGGTCGTGAACTCTGTTAGAAAGACCGTGATGACCCCGTCCCCCACCGCCCCGTTGAGAGGTAAACCTCCACCAGCCACTGGAAGTTCTCCATCTTCAGCTGACGTGGTGCCCAGTCCCGTGGACAGGTCAGTGTCAGTGTCTGTGGCTGTGGCTGTGGCTGTTCCCCCTCAGCTGCCCCACCCCACTGCTGCCCCTGCTGTTCAGATGGAGGTGAGAACTCCCCCCCCTCCCACAGGGGGCTCCCACAAAG
>NC_024316.1:19277097-19282186 GCF_000523025.1 Cynoglossus semilaevis | reverse complement strand
CTCCATCTTCAGCTGCCGTGGTGCCCAGTCCCGTGGACAGGTCAGTGTCAGTGTCTGTGGCTGTGGCTGTGGCTGTTCCCCCTCAGCTGCCCCACCCCACTGCTGCCCCTGCTGTTCAGATGGAGGTGAGAACTCCCCCCCCTCCCACAGGGGGCTCCAACAAGGTGAGGGCTCCTGCACGCTCCTCTCCAGCCTCAGCTCCTGGCCAGGCTGCTGCTCCCACTCACACACTGAGCCAGGGCGCACTTCCTGCGTTGGCCACAGAGCCGGGTCCAAACAAGAGCATCTTTTCTCAGGCCCCCACTGCCACAGTGGTGGGAACGGGCACAGGCGCCCCCTCCCCCTCCACCACCCTGGTTCCTGCCGTCACAGCCGTCAACAGTCCCATTCCATCCATTGTACCAATTGTTGTTGCCCCTCCGCCTGGTGGTGAGTCTGCCAACCCTGGTGGAGCTCCTCCAGTCCAGTCTGACCCCCCGACCGTGGCTCCTCCTGCCCCCCCACCAGCAGCGCCGCCTGACGACACTCAGATCACCACAGGTAAACACTGGGTTCCAGACCAGTCACCCAGTGAGAACTGGTGTGTGTTCAGTGCTGGGCAGATTTTAAAATATTAAATTGGTGATTTTACTGATGGTAAGGCCTAGAGGGGTTTTTTGAAGCTATGGAACCATTTTTTTTGTGCAAACTCTAAATACTGTTATTATTTTTAGAAGCTGTTGCAGAAACTCCACCACAACAATCGGTTCCCACAGAAAACACAAGTAAGTACCAAGTGTCAACCCACGTTAGAGTCAACGGTGTCTGATGGTGATGTTAAAATAATCTTTGTCTTCTTCCCAGGTGACGAGGCCTCAGCTCTAATCTCTGAACAACAAGGGTGAGATTAGTTCAGCCCCCCCTCCCCCACCTTACCCCCCCCCCTTCTTCTGTCTCAGTAACGCTTCGTTCCGCTGGTTCTCAAACTTTTGACAGCACGCACCACCTCCGTCGCCCTCAGTATTACAGTTTCACCAACATTTCACACAGCTGATACTCCAAACCCCTGACCACAGTTTGAGAACCACTGCTTTATGGGATGGTTGTTTGGCAGTTTCTGACTATTCATTTCTCAAAACCTAAAAACTCCAGGAGAGTTCTTTTCTTTTTCTGCACCTGGTGGTGAATAACTGTCACCTGACCTCAACACCTGGCATGTCTGATCAGCATGTTTGACTTCAGAACAGTGACCCCTGGTGGTTCTTCTGACCTCGTCTGGTTGTGGTGGGCAGGTGAAACATGTTTGTTCAGCACAGCGTACAGTTCACTGCTGTTTTTCCACTTCTATCACAGATGGGCAAAGAAAAGAACGACGCCCAACAACTTAGTCCCCAGGTATGTATTTGAACAAGTGAGGCTGCAGACCGGCGGCCACGGGGTCGCTGTCCGGCTGACGACGGTGACGGGCGGTGTCTGTGGTAGAGGAGGAAAAACAGCAGTCCTCTGTGGTTTTATGTCTGACTTGGAGCGGAGCGCGGTGGTTCGGCTCGATCTTCAGTAACACGCTCCTCTCCACGGTTGATCTCTTCTCAGCAGAGCTGCTTTGGAGAAGCCCAAGGGACCCAGCAGGCGCAGCTCCAGGGCGGAGAAGGAGGTGGAGGAGGAGCCAGCTGCTGACAGTGGCACCAGGAAGAGGTCGGCCAGGCCTGGAACCACGGCTGCTGTGAAAGGTAGAACATGGTTTCACCCTGGTCACACTTCCACGTTTGTGCTGACCATAGAACGTTCCTCAGATCCGGTGTGACCGGGATCACCTCAGATCCGGTGTGACCGGGATCACCTCAGATCCGGTGTGACCGGGATCACCTCAGCGCAGTCATCACTGAACAAAAGTGATGTGAAAAACGTCACTGTTTCATTGGCTGGGTGTGTTTCAGTATATAGGACTGAAGTTCTTGGACTCCCCCTTGTGGTACTCAAAAATAGAGACCGTTGCGGTGTCTGTCATATGGTCTGTGAAGACTGACCTGAGAACACTGATTCCTCTGATTGTGTGTGTTTGAACAGAAGCTGGTGCCAGCCCCACCCAGGCCAAGAGAAGGAAGTCCAAGTAGGCGCCGCTGCAGCCACGGCCACACGTGCACTGTCCTGCAGATGTTCTTGTCCTCAAACATTTGCTCCATGTACAGACTGTTTTTTTAAAGTCCTGTTTTGTCCATTTTGTTATTTGAGACTGTAGTTAGGATGTGTGCACACTGTGTGTGTGTGTGTGTGTGTATGTGTATATGCTTTTGTATTAAATAAGAAGTACTCATGCAGTCCTGCTGTTTGTTATGGTTTGTCTATTATTATGAAATTAGAATTAGAATGAAAACTTGAGGTTCTACTGGAACTCTGTCCTTGAGTTATTTCTCTATTCATTAAATCATCCTCATATTTCCCCCTGAGTGATCGACTACGGTGAGTGTGTGTGAGAGAGAGAGAGAGAAGGTCGCTATCTTATTTCCTACTTCAGAAACCCTCACCTTGACTGAATAACAAAGACACTTTAATAACAGTGAAGGGGGCGTGGCTTTAACCCACCAACTTAGTGAGCAGGCGGTGCTTAACTATCTTAACTACCAGGACACTGTGGTCCTCTATATCGGTATGAAGTGATTGGTCAATATCGTATATCGGCAAAAAGTGAATGTGGGACGACCCCTACTGGTGATATGACTCACTTATTAAATTAAAAACCGAAATCCCCAGTGACTTCTGAAGTTTGACTTTGATGTGAATGAAGTCGAAGAAAACGTGCTGTTGATATGAGACAAAAATGAAAGCAGGGACGTCAGAAAAAAAGGTGAGAGTCCCAAACGTCACCAAGAAGCTGCAGCCGAGGGGTTCGTGGGGCTGGGGGGCGTTTTCGTCTTCTACCACTGAATCCAGGTGGTGTCGTGGCCCAGAGGGTCACAGACCTACAGATCTACAGACCTACAGAGGTCAGTTTAAAAGAACACAGCAAGCCTGTTCATATGGTCAGGCTGACCAGGACCAGGACCAGGACCACTGATGTCTCCTCTCCACGAACATCTGCTCAGTGTGTTCTCCTCTCTATGATTTTACACTCTGACTTTTCCACGTCTGTCAATCTTGGGAACATCTCAGTGTCATCATGGATCTTCTCACCAACCTCGGTAGATATCTGTCAACTCCGCACCCGTCCTAAATTTAGAAGTATCAAACTAAAAGAATAAACGTTGAATGATCGTCAGAGACTGACGACTAGTCGGGTTCATTTTATCTGTCTGTACGTCAAGGGCTTTGGTGAAAGCTCTTATTGTGAAAAATCTCAGCGGTATTGTGTGTGTGTTCATCTCCGTTGTCTTGACGCCAGGAGGAGGCCGCAGCTCTGGCTCTGTCTCACAGCGGACAAAGTTGCGTAGCGTCTCGGCGGTCGTCTTCGTGTCTTAGCGTCGTTGGTCCGGGCGCAGAAGAACTCGCAAAGGTCGTCGTCGTCGGCACCGCTGGTACTTTCAGAAAGTAGTAATGATTTAATCGGAGAAAACTAGGTCGCAGGCCAGAGGGAAACGGAGAAAGAAGCCGAGGAACGAGGAGAGAGAGAAGCGGGCTGCGTCGCTGGAGATGTGCTGCGGGGCCGAGATTGCGGCGGTAGGTTGAGCTGCTGCGACGTGTTATTTCCCACTGTGTTTCTGTGTCCACACGCTGAGGAGAGGAGGAGAGGAGAAAAGAGGAGAGAGGAGAGGAGGAGAAAAGAGGAGAGAGGAGGACACACGGCTGCAGCTCCCTGGGCGGAGGTTGTTTATCCTCCCAGACTCACACCGACCATTGCTTCTCCCTTGGCCCAGTGTTAGCCGCACCGGCCCGGTTTGTACACCGTAGTTACCCGACGTTTCTTCTTGCTCTGCTGTATCATTCTGAGGTTCTTTGATAGTTTAACGGTCGTTTGTCACTTCATGCCAGCTCTTACTTTTAAAATGGAGACTTGTTCTTGTGTTTATTTTGCCTGGAATGCGGTGATTTTGTGTGTGTTGCGACAAAGGTGAAAACGCGGTGAAAGTCTTTTTATTCCACGGTAAAGTGAGAGTCTGTTCGTGGCCCAGCGTCATGTTGTCTGGGAGTCTGAAGGACGGAGAGGAAACCACGTCCTGCGGTAGAAAACGACACTTTGTAAAGAATCAACATGAACATTCTTTAAAGTGCGTTTCATCCAAAATGATACAATGATGACAAAAGGTAAACGACGTCATTCAACAAAAGCTGGTGACAGTCCGTCCAGGCCTCCGTAGCACACACCGAAAAAACACTTGAAAAAAGCAGCCACCTCTAAGATGAAAAGACAAGATCAGTAAAAAAACAAACGGTTCACCATGAGGCTGCTACAGGCTAGCGTGGAGAAGCTAAAGGTTAGCCAGCAACATGAGCGTCCTAATGTGATGTTATCACACCGTGGCTGTGTGTGTGTGTGTGTGTGTGAGAGAGAGAGAAACTTGGACCAGAAACCAATGTCTCAAAAAGTTAGTACAAACTAAAATGTGTTTTTCTCCAAAGAGAAAACAGAACACATTGTAGATTGTTGTTGTTGTCGTCACTTGTTGTTGTTGACACTTGTTGTTGTTGACACTTGTCTCTTGTTGGTCACACAGTCAGCATTAATGTGAGAACAAATCATTTCTGAAAAGAAAAGCAAATCTACACGATCCTCATCAAACATGTAAACCTTGTGTTTCTCTGCTCCAGACTCTGTTGTTCATGGTATTAAATACTTTTTTATCTACTAGGATACAAATCCAAGATTACAGTATACAGTAGGATAATGGTATTATTGTTGTTCACATTTTAAAAATGGGCAGTGTTGAAAATGTAATTGAATACATTTGAGATTCAAACCATTATTAATGTCAGGTCAGTTGTCCTGCGTCAGTTGTCCTTCCTCAGTTGTCCTGCGTCAGTTGTCCTTCCTCAGTTGCCCTGCGTCGGTTGTCCTTCGTCAGTTGCCCTGCGTCAGTTGTCCTGTTGTACAGTATTCTATAAATCTGAAAGAATTTCACAAAAACCAAAACATTTCTTCTAAAATAATTCCCTGTTGTGGCTCTGTAAATACTTT
>NC_024316.1:19274941-19276957 GCF_000523025.1 Cynoglossus semilaevis | reverse complement strand
CACCCAACTGGAAACATTGTGGAAATACAGCCTTGTTTTTGATTGTGTTAGACGGAGCTGAAGCTTGAGATTGGTACAACATGTGAACAAAGCCTAAGGGGAAGTTTTGTTTCATGACCCCCCCCCACCTCCTCACCCCCTCACCCTCTTCCTCCCCTCCTCCACTGTAGGTATCCCTCTGTAGGCTTGGACTGAGCAGATTGTTCTGACAGGAAACGGACAACAAACGGAGGAGGTGAACATGGCGGGGGCCTCCAGCTTCTTTTCCAACGGCCCAGTTACGTGGATGGACAACGACACAGAAATGAACAACCTGTACCGAGACCTGGAGGTGGGCACGGTGCTGACGCTCTTTTATTCCAAGAAGTCTCAGCGGCCAGAGAGACGGACGTTTCAAGTCAAGCTGGAGACCAGGACCATCATCTGGACTCGGGGCACAGACAAAATAGAAGGAGAAAGTAAGTCGGAAAAAAAAAGACAACGGTGACATCTGTTGGTCAGTCTGTGGAGAACAAGGCTGTAGTTCAGAAGGCGTCCAGAGAAGACGGTCATGTGACATCATCTTTGTTGACACCTTGTTGGTCCACTGGTTGGACGGTGATAGTTCAGAGGTTAATATGAAGCAGAAATCTCAAACATTTCCAGTCAATAATTCTTGGCAGATAAAATGTCTTTAAACGTTCGAATCTACGAACTGGACCAACAGTCAGAAATGTTGACAATCAAAATGGACACCACAGGCATCAACACACACACACACACACACACACACACACACTAGTGTGTAGATAGTGTTAGCGGTTGACAGTGTTAGCGGTTGACAGTGTTAGCGGTTGATAGTAAAGCAAAATACTTTATGGCCAAAAATGTGACTTTTACTTCTTTATTGAACTATTATCTCCGGGGCTGTACAGGGACAGGTAGATGATCAGTTTGACTGACACACACACACACACACACACACACTCAGCATCAGTAACAGCAGATATACAGTGTGTGTGTGGGACAGGAAGTGCTGGTGTGTGAGACAGGAAACCTCCTCTCTTCCTGCTGTGACATCTCTTTTTTCCTGCTTGTTTCTGAGGAAACTTCCAGAATGACTGACAGAACAGACTGACTCTGAGTGAAGTCAACAGACGTCCACAGTCTGTATATGTCAGAGAAGAAGAAGCAGTACATGGTAGTACACAACAACAGCTCAGGATGTAGGGTTAGGGACAGGAAGAGGGCTGTGTGTGTGTGTGTGTGTGTGTCTCATTTTGTTGCTAATGAAAATGGAGACTTTTCTGGTGACAGTACTGAACAGTACTCAGTACTACACTCGGTGCAGCTTCTTGTTCTGTCCTCTGGTCCTGAACACTCTGTCCTCCCGTCTCCGTCTCCACAGTTGACATTCGAGAGATCAAGGAGATCCGACCTGGACAGAAATCCCGGGACTTTGAGCGCTACCTAGAGGACTCGGCGGCGCGGCTGGACCAGGGTCACTGCTTTGTCATTCTGTACGGCACCGAGTTCCGACTGAAATCCCTGAGCCTGGCAGGTAACGCCGTGGGACACACAGTGTCCATCAGACAGATGGGTTTGGGTTCGGGCTGAGGGCTGTGGAACTGCAGTAGAACTGCAGTAGAACTGTAACTGGACCAGAGTGGACCGCTCCTCCCTCTGCTCTCTGACCATTCACTCTTTTTTACTTTGACTAAAGTCATCGGTCAAGAAGTGTTGGTGGTCAGGACTGAATCTGCTGACTTTTCAAAATAAAACGCTCTCCTACTAATGATCAGTAAAATCAGTGTCAGTGTCTGTGTCTGTCAGCATCTGTGTCAGTGTCAGCATCAGTGTCAGTGTCAGTGTCAGTGTCTGTCAGCATCTGTGTCAGTGTCAGCATCAGTGTCAGTGTCAGTGTCAGTGTCTGTCAGCATCTGTGTCAGTGTCAGCATCAGTGTCAGTGTCAGTGTCTGTGTCTGTGTCAGTGTCAGTGTCAGCGTCTGTGTCAGTGTCAGCATCAGTGTCAGTGTC
>NC_024316.1:19273746-19274927 GCF_000523025.1 Cynoglossus semilaevis | reverse complement strand
GTGTCAGTGTCAGCGTCAGTGTCAGTGTCTGTGTCAGTGTCAGTGTCAGTGTCAGCGTCAGCGTCTGTGTCTGTGTCTGTCAGCGTTTTTCCACTGAAGTCTCAAATGAATCTTTGTTCGGCAGCGACGTCTGATGAAGAGATGACCATGTGGGTGAAGGGCCTGACCTGGTTGGTGGCCGACACCTTGAAGTCTCCGACGCCGCTGCAGATAGAGAGGTGAGCTGGTCTACACACAGCTGCAGTCTGTAGACTGGACAGGAGGTGAAGGTGAAGGACTCATGTTTGTCATGGTTGTCTGACAGGTGGCTGAGGAAACAGTTCTATGCTGTCGATCGCAACCGCGAAGATCGGTGAGTCAGCTGATCAGAACTGAGATCAGAGACACTTCACTGGAACAGTGTGACGGCTCAGAGCGTGTGTGTGTGTGTGTGTCAGAGAGAGAGAGAGAGAGAGAGAGAGCGGGCTTGTGGTCTACTGAGTGAACTGAGAGACAGCAGCAGCACTTCCTCCTCCTCCTCCTCTTCCTCCACCTCCTCCTCCACCTCCTCCTCTTCCTCTTCCTGCAGCAGGAAACAGTGCAGAGGATGAAGGAGAAGAGCTGAGATGTTCAGATCTTCATCCCTGACCACAGAGAGAACCTCTGTGGTCAGAGCGTGTGTGTGTGTGTGTGTGTGCGTGCGTGCGTGTGCGTGCGTGCGCGGTTAATTGTTTGTTACATTTTGAATGTGTGTCTACAGGATATCCTGTAAGGATCTGAAGAGCATGCTGAGCCAGGTCAACTACAGGGTGCCCAACATGAGGTTCCTTCGAGAGAAACTTCCGGTAACCAGCTCTCTGCTCTAAGTTCCAGCAGACATTTTAAACATTCCCCCTCACTCCTGAACAGCATGCTGTCATACCTAAACTCCTCCACTTGGGGCAGACGTCGCCTGATCTCCTCTGTCACACGGCTGCGTTCATAGTTTAAACTGTGACTTCCTGATTGGCTGAGAATGAGCACAGACGAACCCGTGTTTGCAGGTTCTTCTTGTGGGTTCTTCAGTTGGTTCTTCTGTGGGTTCTTCAGTCGGTTCTTCTGTGGGTTCTTCAGTCGGTTCTTCTGTGGGTTCTTCTGTGGGTTCCACAGAGTAACGGTTGACGTGTCTCCTCTCTCCAGGACTCTGAGCTGAGGAACGGCGA
>NC_024316.1:19273302-19273565 GCF_000523025.1 Cynoglossus semilaevis | reverse complement strand
CCCCCCCCCATCTGTCTGCTCTCAGATCAATTTGAACAGCAGTGAAAGTGCAGCCGTGCTGGTGGAGCCACCTGGTGTTAGATTAAATGTATGACCTTAGTGACCCCTGGTGACCGACCATGGTCACATGATCATGTGCTGAGGGAGGTGGGACCAACCAAACATGTACACAGTGCACTTCATCCAAACAGTTTGTCAACAAACAAACAAAATACAAAAATGAAAATACACAATAATGACTAGCAATGACTAGCAATGACTAG
>NC_024316.1:19272739-19273194 GCF_000523025.1 Cynoglossus semilaevis | reverse complement strand
AATGACTAGCAATGACTAGCAATGACTAGAGTTCTAGTCACAGCAGGTCATGGTAGGTGTTACTGGGTTGTTGGGGAGTGGGAGGAGCCTGATCTTGTGGCAGCTGGAAGTTTGTTCCACCAACAGATTTATTTATTGATTTCTTTAGTAACACCAAAGACTGCCCCCCCCCCCACCACCACCCCCGTCCCCCTGTTGGACCTGTTCATTTAGGACAAAAAGTTTGTTTCCAGGGAGGGGGGGTTCAGTTCTGGTGGTTCTGGTGGTCTACGTTAAGGTTCTGTTCTCTCAAAGGTCTTCCTGCTGTGTTTACATTTTCAGGTGGAAATCCAGTTTCTACAAAGGTGACATCACACACACACACACACACGTTATGTTCTGTTACCAGTGTGTTAGCACCTAGCATGTTAGCAGTGCAGTACACTTCTTCTTCAGCGTTCTCCTGCAGATTTGAA
>NC_024316.1:19263269-19272680 GCF_000523025.1 Cynoglossus semilaevis | reverse complement strand
GGGGTGTTCATCACACACTGACACCGTCTCCACAGGTTCATCAACAGTCCAGAGCAGAGGATCAGTCTGGAGGATCTGAAGAGCTTCCTCCTGGACTCTCAGAAGGTCTGTAGGCGGTCTGTAGACCTACTTCAGTCACTGTTTCTGTCTCTTTGAAGTTTGGTCTGGTCAGTTCTGCGTCTGTTTGTGAATTCAGGAAATGTGGGCAACAGACAACAACCAGGTCCAGGAGTTCATGTTTGGGTATTTGAAGGATCCTCTGAGAGAAGTGGAGCAGCCGTACTTTCACCTTGACGAGGTTCACACACACACACTCACAGAGACACACACACACACACTCACAGAGACACACACACACACACACACACACACACACCCAGGTGACAGTTGTGTCTGTGTCTCCTGTCCAGTTCCTCACCTATCTGTTCTCCAGAGAGAACACCATCTGGGACTCCTCCCTGGACAAAGTCTGTCCTGAGAACATGAACCACCCTCTGTCCCACTACTGGATCTCCTCTTCACACAACACGTAAGACGCTGGCTACAGCAGGAACCACCACCTGCTGGTCTGTGTCTGTGTCGACGTAACTGTTGTTGTTATTTTCAGCTACCTGACAGGAGACCAGTTCTCCAGTGAGTCCTCTCTGGAGGCCTACGCTCGCTGCCTGAGGATGGGCTGTCGCTGTATCGAATGTAGGTAAACCTGTCTGTCAGCTGGTCAACTGACGACACTGACGGCACCGACGACACTGACGGTACTGACAACACTGACGGCACCGACGACACTGACGTGTGGACGGGGTTCCTCTGACCGCCTGTGTCTCTGTCTCAGTGGACTGCTGGGACGGTCCTGATGGGATGCCCGTCATCTACCACGGTCACACACTCACAACTAAAATCAAGTTCTGTGACGTCCTGACAACCATCAAAGAGCACGCCTTCGTCACGTCTGAGTGAGTCTTCATCTGCACACTGTGGTTTGGAACACCAACACAGGAACACATTTGTTCTACAAAGAACGGTTCTTTATACAAATGGACACAGCACCCCCTGGTGTCCAAGACATTCATATTTACTGTAAACAAATTAAAGTCTGGAGACGAGTGCAGCACAAATGTAAATTGAACCTTCAGACGCCCCCTGGAGGTGAGGCCGAGTACTGCCTGCCTCCCCTGCTGACGCTTCTCTGCTCTTTCTAGTCCGATCAGCAGCAACAATTCTCTCCCACAGACATTACAGACATGACACAGACTGTAGAGAGTCACGATGTAGAACAGAGATTTTTGTAAAGTTCTTATTGGTGATATGATCTGAGGAACAGAAACGGACACGCGTCATGTGACCCAGTTTGTACTGGATCGTCAGTCAGATGTGAGTCACAGCTCTGCGCTGCCTCACCCGGGATTTGATCACCAAATACTTAAAGTCATCGACTTTTACTTAATAAAATGTCAAAAATGTCAAAAATCATAGTGAAAAAATCCATCTTTAATTCAGATCAATGGAAAATATGAATATTTATTTGATGCACTTTTTTATCATGATGGTCCCTGACCACACGTCACTGGTTGTGACCCACTGTTAAACCCAGACGTCAGGTCCTACGTAGGCTGAGAGACGTTCACTGTCCCTCCTCACGGTCCACTCCAACTCCTCCGACACAGCTGGTCTCCACAGACGTTCTTCTTCTGCCCTGGGTGTCTTCATCTAGAGCAGGTCACGACCTGACCTGACCCCAAACTAACACCAGAACTCTAATGCCCCCCCCCCAGCTTCCCCATCATCCTGTCCATCGAGGACCACTGCAGCATTGTGCAGCAGAGGAACATGGCCACCTACTTTAAGAAGGTGTTTGGAGACATGCTGCTGACCAAAGCAGTGGACATGGCTGCGGACGGGCTGCCCTCCCCCAACCAGCTGAAGAGGAAAATTCTCATCAAGGTCAGATCTTTGTTGAAGTTGTGTATCTGACCACAGTGTATCTGCACCTCCTCTTCCTCTGACCTTCTTCTTCGTCTGCAGCATAAGAAACTGGCAGAAGGCAGCGCCTACGAGGAGGTGTCCACCTCCACCCCCTACTCTGAGAACGACATCAGCAACTCCATCAAAAACGGCATCCTGTTCCTGGAAGATCCCATCAACCATGTAAGAATCACGAGACCCCTCTGACAGGGTGGGGGTGGGGGTTGGGGGGGCAACAGTCTGACCAACGTTTGACCTCTAGGTCCGTTTCTCCTCCGTTTGTTCGATGAGGTCACCTGTTCTTTCTCCCCGTCCCTCCCCAGGAGTGGTATCCGCATTTCTTCGTCCTGACCAGCAGTAAGATCTACTACTCTGAGGAGACGTCCAGTAACCAGGGCAACGATGATGAGGAGGAGCACAGGGAGGTGGGCCTCTGTCAGACAAATGTTCCCAAACAAACACAATGCACAGGAAAGACGGAGCTTCCTGTTGACTCCCGTCTTGTTCTGGGGGCGGAGTTAAAGCGTTAATGTGTTTAACAAAGATGGCTCACATGTCCCTGTCTCCTGAACTCCCAGGTGTCCAACGGTATGGACCAGCACATCACAGAGAAATGGTTCCATGGAAAGCTGGGGGCGGGGAGGGACGGACGGCAGATAGCCGAGCGGCTGCTGTCCGAGTACTGCCTGGAGACCGGAGCGCCGGACGGTTCCTTCCTGGTCAGAGAGAGTGAGACCTTCGTGGGAGATTACACACTGTCATTCTGGTAAAAGCCAGCAGGTGGCGCGGCGCTATAATCACAGAGAATGAGCTTTTTATTCATTTCGATCAACTATATTAACGTGATGTGACCCAAAGGGGTCAGTGTTGAGCCCAAAATGTTTCATTTGATCTTTGTAAAATCAGTAAATGATCAGGTTTTCATTCAATCAGGGTCACTGTACGACCGTACCACTGTACGACTGTACCACTGTACGACCGTGCCACTGTACGACTGTACCACTGTACGGCCGTGCCACTGTACGACCGTACCACTGTGCCAGTGTACGACCGTACCACTGTACGACCGTACCACTGTACGGCCGTACCACTGTATCACTGTGCTACTGTACGACCGTACCACTGTACGACCGTACCACTGTACGGCCGTACCACTGTATCACTGTGCTACTGTACGACCGTACCACTGTACGACTGTACCACTGTACGACCGTACCACTGTACGACTGTACCACTGTACGACCGTACCACTGTACGGCCGTACCACTGTACGACCGGTCCACTGTGCCACTGTACGACCGTGCCACTGTACGACTGTACCACTGTACGGCCGTGCCACTGTACGACCGTGCCACTGTACGACTGTACCACTGTACGGCCGTGCCACTGTACGACCGTACCACTGTGCCAGTGTACGACCGTACCACTGTACGACCGTACCTCTGTACAACCGTACCACTGTACGACCGTACCACTGTACGACCGTACCACTGTACGACTGTACCACTGTACGACCGTGCCACTGTACCACTGTACGACCGTGCCACTGTACGACTGTACCACTGTACGACCGTACCACTGTACGACCGTACCTCTGTACAACCGTACCACTGTACGACCGTACCACTGTATCACTGTGCTACTGTACGACCGTACCACTGTACGACCGTGCCACTGTACCACTGTACGACCGTGCCACTGTACCACTGTACGACCGTGCCACTGTACGACTGTACCACTGTACGGCCGTGCCACTGTACGACCGTACCACTGTGCCACTGTACGACCGTACCACTGTACCACTGTACGACCGTGCCACTGTACGACTGTACCACTGTACGGCCGTGCCACTGTACGACCGTGCCACTGTGCCACTGTACGACCGTACCACTGTACCACTGTACTACTGTACGACCGTACCACTGTACCACTGTACGACCGTACCACTGTACGGCCGTACCACTGTATCACTGTGCTACTGTACGACCGTACCACTGTACGACCGTACCACTGTGCCAGTGTACGACCGTACCACTGTACGACCGTGCCACTGTACGACTGTACCACTGTACGACCGTACCACTGTACGGCCGTACCACTGTATCACTGTGCTACTGTACGACCGTACCACTGTACGACCGTGCCACTGTACGACTGTACCACTGTACGGCCGTGCCACTGTACGACCGTACCACTGTGCCACTGTACGACCGTGCCACTGTACGACCGTACCACTGTGCCAGTGTACGACCGTACCACTGTACGACCGTACCACTGTGCCAGTGTACGACCGTACCACTGTACGACCGTACCTCTGTACAACCGTACCACTGTACGGCCATACCACTGTACGACCGTACCTCTGTACAACCGTACCACTGTACGACCGTACCACTGTATCACTGTGCTACTGTACGACCGTACCACTGTACGACTGTACCACTGTACGACCGTACCACTGTACAACTGTACCACTGTACGACCGTACCACTGTACGACTGTACGACCGTGCCACTGTACGACCGTACCACTGTAGGACCGTACCACTGTACGACCGTACCACTGTACGGCCGTACCACTGTATCACTGTGCTACTGTACGACCGTACCACTGTACGACCGTACAAGTCCAGCAGCACTGACCTAATAATAAACACAGCAGAAAAGGATCAGAAATCACTTTCCTGGTCTGTCGTGTTGAGGTTTGTGGAAACGTCTGCTGGACGTGACTGACGTCACACCCGGTGTCACTGACGTGTCCACACACAGACGGAAATGCTTTATAGAACTACATATTTGAAATACACTTCAATCAATCAACGGATCAGAACCAGAATCATTTTGCTCTGGTCCTGTACATCCTGGTCCAGTTTTTCTCCTTCATCCACAGGCGTTCAGGACGGGTCCAACACTGCCGCATCCACTCTCGTCAGGAAGCAGGAAGTCCAAAGTTCTACCTGACTGACAACCTGGTGTTTGACACGCTCTTTGCCCTGATCACCCACTACCAGCAGGTGGCGCTGCGCTGCAATGAGTTTGAGATGAAGTTGACGGAGCCGGTGCCTCAGACCAACGCTCACGAGAGCAAAGAGTGAGTCCTGGTCCAGAGTGTCTTCCAGCTCCACCTGACGCTCTTNNNCCTCACAATACCAAAGAGTGAGTCCTGTTCCAGAGTGTCTTCCAGCTCCCCCTTACGCTCTTCATCCATGTGCTTCCTGTGCTTCTCGTCCCAGGTGGTACCACGCCAACCTGTCCAGGAGCCAGGCTGAGAACATGCTGATGAGGGTTCCTCGGGACGGAGCCTTCCTGGTCAGGAAACGAGCAGAGCCCAACTCCTTCGCCATTTCCTTCAGGTGAGTCGGCGCTGGTACTGATGTGGACCTGCACTCGTGATGACTCGCCCATGTCACCGATGTTCTGGGCCTCTCTGCAGGGCTGAGGGGAAAATCAAGCACTGCCGTGTGCAGCAGGAGGGCCAAACCGTGGTGCTGGGCACCTCGGAGTTCGACAGCCTGGTGGACCTCATCAGCTACTACGAGAAACACCCCGTGTACCGCAAGATGAAGCTGCGCTACCCAATCAATGAAGACACACTGGATAAGATCGGCACCGCGGTGAGTACTGCTGTTCAGAGCCACGGCTTTGACCACACACGCACAGAAGAGTCTGACGGTCACAGCCAATCACTGAAGACTTGTTCACTCTGCGCTGACCACAGGTGTGAATGTGGGGGGGGGGGGGGGGGGGGAGGTGCATTCTAACATCAAAGAAATGTAAAAGTGTGAATTCTTCTGACAGGAGCCGGACTACGGGTCGCTGTACGAGGGCAGGAACCCAGGCTTCTACGTGGAGGCCAATCAAATGCCCACGTTCAAGGTTGGACTGGATGTTTGAGAGCTGAGTGCTGCGGAGGCGGAGCACAGAGGGTGGGGGTCACACGGCGTCTTCTTTGTTTTTCAGTGCACAGTCAGAGCCATGTACGAGTACAAGGCCCAGAGAGACGACGAGCTCTCCTTCACCAAAAACACCGTCATCTCCAACGTGGACAAACAGGAAGGAGGGTGGTGAGTCCAGAGCAGCAGTGATCAGTAATCAATAATCAGTGATCAATGTACTGTGAAACAGAAGAAGAAGAAGAAGAAGAAAGAGTCATCATCACTTCTGTGTCTCAGGTGGAAGGGCGACTGTGGAGGAAAGAAGCAGCTGTGGTTTCCTGCCAACTACGTGGAGGAGATCAGTCCGTCAGCAGCCGAGCCTGACAGAACTGTGAGAGACACACACACACACACACACACACACACTCTTCTCCTGAATCTGGATAAATAGTCCAAATTGCCATCATGACACACTGAGCTTTTCCACTCCAGTCCACTAGGTGGTGGTAATAGATATAGTATGTAATGGTCTGATCTAAACCCAAAAAAATAGTTACATGGAGGGCAACTGGACGGAGTAGAAGTCAAGAAACCCACTCTGTCCAGTTGGTACTGGTGTTACTGGTGTTACTGGTGTTACTTCATGTGACTCAGCTACTGTAAATAAACACTCTCTGAAAATGGAACACAAATAAAAACACTTGAACTGTAAAGAGAGTAAAAGTCAATGTTGTTATCTTTAATGTGCTGCTGTCGTTGTTGTTGCTGCTGTCATCGTTGTTGTCGTTGACGTTGCTGCTGTCATCGTTGTTGTCGTTGACGTTGCTGCTGTCATCGTTGTTGTCGTTGACGTGGCTGCTGTCATCGTTGTTGTCGTTGTTGCACCATCACCCACTCATCTTCATATCTGCGTTTTCTCTGTGGATCTTCATTGTTGTAACATCTGTTGTAATTCTCCTTTGTGTCCAGCAGGAGATGACAGAGAACAGTCCTCTTGGTGATTTGCTGAGAGGAAGCGTGGACGTGTCTTCCTGTCAGATTGGTGAGATGCCTCTTCACTTCCTGTTCGTTAATGAGTATTTATCAGTTTTTCTTTAATAATGCCTCTGCTGCCCCCTGGTGTGGGGTACTTGGACTTTGGGTTCTTTGGATGTAGAAGAACTTGATGACCTCCATGACCTCTAACCCTTGACTCCCCTTTGTGTTCTGAGCAGTTGTGCGTCCTGATGGAAAAGGCAGTCGCCCACATGTCTTCTCCCTGGTCCCCAACGCCTCCATGAGGAAGGGTCCCGTGCTGGACGTGGCCGCCAGCAGCCTAGAAGAGCTGAATGAGTGGATGTTCAAGATCCGTGAGGTGGCCGTGACCTCCGAGGCCAAGGTAGCACCGTTCAGACCGTGGTGAATGGGGGGGGGGTTGTATTTGCAGTAATAAAATGTCTGTGTGTACAGTTGGAGGAAGGAAAGATGATGGAGAGGAGGAAGAAGATCGCTCTGGAACTGTCTGACCTGGTCATCTACTGCAGACCGGTGCCCTTTGATGAAGACAGTATGGGTCGCTCTCACACACACACACACACATTAAGCAGAGGTTACTGACCGAAAGGCCTGGACTGGTGCTGACCCGTGGGTCACTTCTCACACCTGTGTTTAAGTCCTGTCAAAATAAAAGTCTTTGTAGAGAAACGGTTCCATCACCACAGATGTCCACTGTTGGACTCACTTTGACCTTGGCAACCTTTGTGACCATTTGTCCAGATGTCGGACCAGAGAACAGATGTCACGTCATTGTAGTACTGGGTACTGTTTTAGCTCTGGTCAGCGGCGTTGTCCCTCTGTCCCCGTAGAGATCGGTACCGAGCGGGCCTGTTTCCGGGACATGTCCTCGTTCCCGGAGACTAAAGCAGAGAAGTACGTCAACAAGGTGAAGGGGAAGAAGTTCCTGCAGTACAACCGACTGCAGCTGTCCAGGATCTACCCCCGGGGTCAGAGACTGGACTCCTCCAACTACGACCCCCTCCCCATGTGGCTGTGCGGCTCACAGCTGGTGGCACTCAACTTCCAGACCGCAGGTACGACGCCACTGTTTTCAACTGTCTTTTTTGAGCAAAGACACTGCGGTGTTGACCTCTGACCTTCCTCCTTCTGTCTGAAGACAAGCCCATGCAGATGAACCAGGCTCTGTTCATGTTGAACGGACGCAGCGGCTACGTCCTCCAGCCCCCCATCATGAGGGACGACAGCTTTGACCCGTTTGACAAACACACGCTGCGAGGCCTTGAAGAAGTCACTGTGATCATAGAAGTATGGGAGGGGGGGGGGGACTTTGTCACGGTTTAATGTTTGTCAACATTTAAACCACGATGTCAACCTTGACCTTTGACCTTTGACCCTGTCTGCCTTCACTTCTCAACGGTGTCTTTTTCTTCCCCTGAAGGTTCTGGGGGCGCGGCACTTACCCAAGCACGGCCGTGGCATTGTGTGTCCGCTGATTGAGATTGAAGTGTGTGGAGCTGAGTACGACAGCGGCAAACAGAAGACGGACTCTGAAGGTGACGGTCCAGACCTGGACATCAGTGTGTGTGTGTGTTTCTCTCTCTTTGACCTCGTTTCTTCTCACCTGCAGCCGACAACGGTTTGAATCCCACGTGGCCTCGGAAGCCGTTCCAGTTCACGGTCTGTAACTCGCCCTTCGCCTTCCTCCGCTTTGTCGTCTACGAGATCGACATGTTCAACGACCAGAACTTCTTGGCCCAGGCCACGTTCCCCATTTATGGAATGAAGACAGGTGAGACAGGAGCTCCTGAGTGGACATCGCTGTGAATCGGTACTAGAGTGACACCGACTGTTCTCTCCTCAGGGTACCGATCCGTACCTCTGAAGAACAGCTTCAATGAAGACTTGGAGTTGTCTTCACTCCTGGTCCACATGGAGATCATCAGAGGCAGGGTGAGCACGCACACACACACAGACACACACACACACACAGACACACACACACACACAGTCTTGTAGTTGTGTTATTTCAGATCCAGGTGGTCAGAAGACCTGACCACACCACCTTCTCAGCAGCCACTGGTTGAGTCCACCGTGAGGGCAGCAGCGTGAGTGTCGGTGTGGAACTGTTCTCCTGAATGTTCTGACCCATCTGCTCCTCTCGGTTCTCTCAGGGGGAGAACGGAGAACTCCTCAGTCCCTTTCTTGCGGTGGGGGCCACATCGGTCCACGCGGGGGATTTGAGCTCAGGTTCCTCCACGTCCTCCGCCGTGGCCACTCTGCCCCAGCTGCCCCCCCAGGCCGTGACCTACAGGGGGGCGGAGGGAACCTTCGAGCCGCGGTACCAGTCTCCCATGGACGACTTCAGGGTCTCCCAGGAGATGCTGCTGGACCACATGGATCCACAGAACAGCCGGTAAGAGCGGCTGCAGTAGAACCCACAGAAGGTTCTGGACCAGGTTCTGGACATGAGTCCTGTCTTTGTGTCCTGTGTCTCCAGGCTGCTGCAGAGGACCAGAGTGGGCGGAGAGAACCGTGTCTAGGTCACAGCCAATCAGGATGGATATCTGTTGCAGACTGCC
>NC_024316.1:19257748-19263058 GCF_000523025.1 Cynoglossus semilaevis | reverse complement strand
GGGGGGGGGTCTTTGATGTGTTTTAGGCACAAACAGCAGGAGAGAGTGGGGAGGGAGGGAGAACGAGAGAGAGAGAGAGAGAGAGAGCTGTGAAAATGACAGTCATTAATTTATTTCTGGCCATGATTTTAATTATTCTAATTATTTAAACCTGTAAACATTGGTCATGTGACCCCCCCTCCCCAAACCCCCCAGACGTTTCTCCTGCTCAACACAGTCCACTGTCATTTATTTCATTTTAAATATCATTCTACCGCCCTCTGCTGGACACACGACACCTCGTTGGACCAAAGACGTTTGTCAGTGTGTTTACCCTTAAGTGTGTGTGTGTGTGTGTTAGACCCTAACCCTCAGTCCCCCCCCGACTCGTATTAAAGGTGCCTGAGGTCAAAGGTCTGTCGTTCTTAAGCAGCCATGTAATTATTGCTGTGAATATTTTTTAATCATTGTTATATATTTGAGTGTGTGTGTGTGTGTGTGTGTGTGTGTGTGTGAGAGATGTCAACTCAGTATTGTGGGTCAGTGTTGAGACACTGGGACTCGAGCCAAGCCATAGAGTTTTGTCTTTAAGGTAAATACAGGGATGAGTGTGAAAGGTTTCTGTCATGACCCCGACCTTTGACCTTACTCTCCCCCTTGTCCTGTAGCTGATGTCACCAAGTGTTTTTGTTCTTACCTTCTGTTACAGCATCAGTGCTGACACTGTAATGTGCCTGTCTTTCTACATCATATTAAAGCCCCCCCCACCCCCCCCGTCACTCCTGTTGGTCTGACCTGTCAGACCATGTGTGGACCATGTGTGGACCATCACTCCTTGACTTGGACTAGTGAATGATGGCAAGACAACAAGGTTAAAGGAGTTGAAGTCAAACATAAGGACTGAGGACCAGTGTGGCTGTAGTGTGGTTTCTTACTGACTGCTGTCATTTACAGTCGACTTCCTGTCATTTACAGCCGACTTCCTGTCATGTGCCTCAACCACAGCCAGGAAAAGTCATTTAAATTTAGCCTTTTATATTAAACATATTTAAGCCTGAAAGTCAATAAAATACTAACACGTGACGTCGTCCTGGTTCTTCATCACACACACACACACACTGTACAGTTATATTTATATATGTGACATACATTTATATAAATGTCTGCTTCTTCTTCAGTGGAGTCTCCATCTGAGAACTGCTTCTCTGGATGACCTTTGACACCAGGTCACGACCTGCTTCTTTGTCTGCTCTAAGAAAATGAGTGAAACCCAGATGGTTGTAGGTCAGAACCTGTTGATCTGAAAAAAATGATCAGATTTAAACTGATTCATTTTTCAGGGTTCAATAAAAAACTGGGTCAAAGGTCAACACCGAACAAAGACATGTTGGTGTCCAACTCCTGGATCTGTACCTCCTCAGACTCCTGCAGTCCTGTAGACCGACCTGTAAGGTTAACCAACGCTAATCCACCGTGTGGTCAACTGTGGTAGCCGCGTCCTCCTAACATCGCTCTTGTCTTTTAATGCAGACGTGGTGGAGCAGTTTTGAAGGCTCCATGGCCTCATCAGAGGGCCGCTCGCCGCGTAATAACCCTGTTGTAATAACTCCATGTTTCCAGTAGGAGTCCTGGAATTGTCTGTTAAATGTAGCTTTCTTCTTCTGTCTCCTCATTGGCTCTTTTACCCTCAGCAGAGAAACTTGATTTCTGGTCATTTAACTACCTGGGTCAGCGGCCTGAGCAGAACCTCGTTTAATATTTTACTGTTGGTTCTTTCACAGTGAAAAACACTTTATTTTATACTGTGGGAGTTCTGATCTCTACTGTCTGTCTGATCAACTCAGACCTCCGCCAGAGTTCACGTCTGTTGTTCACGTCTGTTGTTCACGTCGTTACTACAACACAGTCAGTGGCGGAATTTGAAAAATCTTTACATTTATGTTTCACCGCGACTGACTGACATCATCGTGACGTGATGTCTGCACTGTCTCTTTAAAAGAGGTCACCTGGGGGGCGGGGGGGGGTCACAGGTGTCGGTGATTGTGTCCTCATGTTTACCTGAACATCCAACCGTTTGTCTTTTCTAACAGAACCCGCGGCGGTTCTCCTGCTCAGAGCCCGTCCAGCCTCTCTCTACATCGGACCTAGGAGATCTCTGCTCCGGCTCTCACGCCAACGCAACCGCCAGTGACGTATGAGTCACGTGTCCAGTTCTTCCCTCCGTACGTCTGTCGTATCTTCCTCCCTGTGCTGCTGCTGTGTGAAAGCCTGGGCTTCGACCGTCACGGCACAAAAACAAGCGCCGAGAGCAGCGGTAAAACCGCGGTGTGATCGCTCCTCTTCCAGTCTACGGTTCTAACCCAGCAGCGGACAGACGGGGGGGGGGGGGGGGGCACACCTACCAGTTCCCATCAAGCCCCCACCTCCGACAGGTCTGAGCTGGAGCAGCAGTTGGAAACTTTCCGCTGAGGTGAGTCTTTGTTTTTCCAGACACAAGTGAAGGAGGTTGTGTTGTCTTTTCATAAAGTTCTCCTCCTTCACCTCCTCCTCTTCCTCCTCCACTCCGGACCCTCGGCTCCTCTCTGCGGACTGTACTGCGCCTTAGCCCGGCAGCAGCTGCATGTCGCCTGCTTTAAAATGGCGACAGCCAGTGGGGGGAGTCAAGGGGGAGGTGGGAGGTGTACAGTCTGTTACTGCAGCTCTGAGTTGATGGAGTTGAAAGAAATGAGTCGAAGAAAAGTGTTTAACAGAGGTAGTCACGTGACTGGAGCTGAGGGAGGGAGGGAGGGAGGGAGGGGGAGAAATAGAGCTTTAAAAAAAGTCATCAGTTGAACTCACTCATTCACAACATTGTTCACACTAGTCTTATCTGTGACCTTTGACCTCAGTTGAACTAGTTTCTGTGGCCACATCTTTCTGTACTGATGATGAGGGTGTGTGTTATTGATCCAGTTGTCAGAAAACTTCAGAATCACTGGTACTCAGTAGACTGTAGTACTCAGTCTAGTACCTGTTTGACTGTAGTACTCTGTAGTAAATGTTGGTGTTGATTCTTCTTCTTCTTATTAACGTTGTTGTTTCATTTCTTCAGTCAAAGTTTGATCCACCTTTGTTAAAAGATGATCAGTGATTGGCCGAGGTGAGTGACTCCTGCTGTCCAGTCAGAGCCGCTCCGTGTCCGTGGCAGCAGCAGTAGTCTGTGATGTCGGCCATTTTAGTTTGGACAGTGTTCCTCCATTACTCTCTGTCTGCCTCCCCCTCCACCTCCAGTGTTAACACATGGTCTTTGCAGTTGCTCAGAGGGTGGAGTCTCTGACCTGGGGTGAGACGGTGTAGGAACACCGTGACAGAGGTGTTGATGATGGGATGGTGCCCGGATTTGATTGACAGCTGAGGTTTAAATTCAACCAGTATTCAGTTATGACCACAGATGGTCAGGGGTGAGGGACGGGGGAGGTTAGAGTTAAAGAGACAGGTCTTGGGGGGAGGGGGAGGAGGGGGACTTGGTAACCAGGGAGAGACGGCATCAACTCCAGCCAATAGTGTGCCTTAACGATGCCGACCCCACCTCGATGTGAGACCTCTGTGGGGGTGAGGAGGGGGGTGTGACAGGAGCAGGGAGGGGCCGCCCCTAACACCAACCAACATCAGCTAGGTGCGTGCGTGCGTGCGTGCGTGCGTGTGCACAGTTTAAACCACATGAATACTTTAGATAAAGGCGGAGGGAGGAGAGGGGAGTCAGGATGGGGAGTTAGGGGTGAGGTAGGAGGTGGTTGCCATGGGGACAATAACACATCCGTGGCGCTGCCAGCCGTCTCCCTGGGCCAAAACTTGTTAGAAGAGGGAAAGGGAGGGGAAACAGAGGGTGAGGAAACCTTTTCCTTCCCCTTCCCTCTTGGTTTCCCACTCTCACACAAAGTGATGGATGGCCGCGGCTGCCCTCCCATGAGTCTTTGTGACGGTCATGTGACCTTTGGTCATGTGACCAGTCCATATGGGCAGAGCTTTGGCCCTGAGCCGTGTGGAGGGAGCCAGTGTGTCTGTGTTGTGGGGGTGTGGGGGTGGAGGGGGTCGCATTCCTTTCTCATTGGTGAACTTCATGTTGCTGTTAACCCTTCACACTGGGTAAGGTGAAGGATTCAAAGACCACCACCAGGAGGCAGCACTGAGGAATAAAACCTGTGTGTAGTACCGAAACCGTCCAGTAGTGAGTTCAGGGAGAATTCCTGACCCGGTTCTTTTCTTTGGACTGTCAGCTGAACTCACCCCCCTCCCCCCTCTCCCCCTCTCTCTGACTTTCAGGTTATTGAAGACTGTCTCCATCTATGGACAACCTCCCCCCCTGTCACCCTGACTCTTCGCCCGCTCTGTAGTCCGCTCTCCTTCACCCTCCCTCCCCCCCGCACCATGGCCAGTAAGAGGAAGTCCAGCGTTCCCTGCATGATACCAAGTAAAGTCCTGTGTTCTTCGGAGGAACACGGAACAGACTCTGACACCCCCCCCCAGCCCGCGGTTTCTGGGAGGGGCCCCCGCAGCCCCGTAGACCCTGGGGAGTCTTCCAGACCAGAGGGTGCGGACGGTGCTGGCACCTACACCTGCCGGCTGTGCAACTTTGAAACCCAGGACCTGAACCTGTTCTTGGACCACGTCTACAGCGGACACCCGGACTTCTGTTCCGACCCCCGCTTCTCCTGTGTCGGCTGCGGGGTGTCCGTGCTCAAGTTCGAGGGTCTGGCGCTGCACAACGCCAGGGTCCACCCGAGCACGTGTGACACAGCGCTACAGCTGAAGAAAAAGGACGGGAGAGCCGTGGTGGAACAGAACCTGGTCACCAGGGCGGCGCCGTCGAGGGGCTCTGAGATCAGCATCAGTAAAACTCCCATCATGAGGATGATGAAGGTGAAATCAGAAGCCAAGAGAATAGCAGTGGCTCAGCAGGTCTCCAAAGAGTCCTCCTCAGATCCTGGTCCCGTCTCTCCGTCCCCCAGAGACCCTGAGAAAAAAGAGAGCGGTGCTCTAACAGTGGTCCATGTTCCCGGCGTGGTCCAAAACGGCAGCTGTAGGGTCACTCGGCCTTCTGCCATTCAGATCGTCAACGGCTGTGGCTCCTTACCAGAACTGAAGAGTCCGGTCTCCAGAGTGAGTGTGTTTTCATTTCAGTTCTACGTCAGCCTCTGCTCTCACCTCGTTTCACTCTGTCTGTTTGGATCTGCTGCAGGTGGTGTCGCTGGTCCACAACAAGAGTCTGACCCGAGCTGTGACCTCTGACCACCTGCCCAAAGTAACCCTGCATTTCTAATGTCTCACTGTTTCAAACGCTCATCCATCAGT
>NC_024316.1:19256990-19257626 GCF_000523025.1 Cynoglossus semilaevis | reverse complement strand
GCTCAGCTCTGACTGCAGCTGTTTCCTTTTCAGGTGATGATCCCTCTGAACAGCATCCCTACCTACAGCGCCTCCATGGACTGCTCCTCCTTTCTGAAAACCTCTTTTAACAAGTTCCCGTACCCCACCAAGGCGGAGCTCTGCTACCTCACTGTGGTCACCAGGTTCCCTGAAGAGCAGATCAAGATATGGTTCACGGCCCAGAGACTCAAACAGGGCATCAGCTGGTCTCCTGAGGAGATCGAGGAGGCCAGGAGAAAAATGTTCAACACCATCATCCAGACGGCACCGGCCGCCCCCCAGAACCAGGCCCACAGCCACCACGGCCCAGCCCAGCACACCATCACCGTCCTGCCCGCCTCCCTGGGGGCCGCGGGAATCCCTCACGTCCTGCAGGGGTCCTTTGTCAGTCAGGGGGGGGTGATCGTCACGCAGCCCGTGGTGGCCAATGGTATCCAGGTCAACAGCGCCCCCTTGGCTCTGGCCGTCACGCCTAAACCACAGGCCGCGTCTCGTCCCATGATGCAGGCGCGACCCGCTGCGGCGCTGGTGGCGGACAAAGGTGTCAGGATGGTGGTGGGG
Source organism: Cynoglossus semilaevis (assembly GCF_000523025.1). Taxonomy (NCBI): domain Eukaryota; kingdom Metazoa; phylum Chordata; class Actinopteri; order Pleuronectiformes; family Cynoglossidae; genus Cynoglossus; species Cynoglossus semilaevis. Next base: position 19,257,044 of record NC_024316.1, on the reverse strand, counting down.
GCGGGGGGCAGCAGCAGCAAGCGGAAGGACAACCGGGGGCGGGCGGGGGGCACA
>NC_024316.1:19245930-19247230 GCF_000523025.1 Cynoglossus semilaevis | reverse complement strand
GCGGGCGCGACCCGCTGCGGCGCGGGTGGCGGACAAAGGTGTCAGGATGGTGGTGGGGGCGGGGGGCAGCAGCAGCAAGAGTAATGACAACCGGGGTGGGGCGGGGGCCACAGCTAGTGTCGTGAGCCTTAATGCTGGAAACGGTAAAGAGGCGGGTGTCAGTGCTCATGTCAGTACAGCAGGGGTCACTGTTTGCAGGGATCAGGTCAAGACTACTGACAGCAGCCATGACAATGACAGCGACTGTAGTTTAAACACTGACTGTAAACACTCCGACTCTGAGGACAACAACAACAACAGCACGGACACTGCTGCCCCCCCCGCCACTGAGCCCCTCTGCCTGAAACCAGAAGAGGCAGTGTCCCCCAGCTCCAAACCCCCCTCCCCCTCCGCTCCCCCCAGCAGAACCACAGTGAGCTCCTTCCTGGACCCCGGCTTCTTCAAGAGTAAGAAGTCTCAGGAGCAGCTGAACGTCCTGAAGGACAGCTTTCAGGTCAGCCAGTTCCCCGACCAGGACCAAGTGGACCGCCTCTCATCGCTGACTGGGCTCCCAGTGAGGGACGTTCGCAAGTGGTTCAGCGATCGACGCTATCACTTTCGCCATCAGAAAGGGCTTCGTGGGAGTGCGGAGTCACCAAGTACTAAAGCTGGTACTGGTCCCAGTTCACCTGTCGACCCGTTAGAAAGCAGCAGCAGCAGCAGCAGCAGGAACTCGGCAGGTGGTAAACAGTCCCGACACAGCTCTGCAGCTCTTAGTCCCCCCACGCCACAGACTCCGCCCTCACCGACCCCCCCCCGCCGTCAGCCCAGACTACCTCCTCTGGACTTCACGGCTGTCCGCTACAAAGAGAGAGAACCCCACCAGGTGAGACCGCAGTAGAAGTGTGATGTTCTGTTCTGGTCCAGGTCCAGGTCCAGGTCCAGGTGAATGGTTCTGCTGGTTGGTTTATTAGGAATCAGACCAAGACTAGGACTAAGACTAGGACCAGCTCCAGTTGAGTATCACCGTAGACAGTACATGATGATGTGTCCATGCTAATGGGTCACGGCCCAGTCTGTGGGTCATATCTGAGCTCACGTTAAAGTGGAAAGTTTAAGAAGGTTTAAGATTTGGTAAACAAACGCTGTAGTACCGCTGTAGTAACTCTGTAGTACTTCTGTAGTAACTCTGTAGTACCTCTGTATTAACTCTGTAGTACCGCTGTAGTAACGCTGTAGTACTGCTGTAGTAACTCTGTAGTACTTCTGTAGTAACTCTGTATTAACTCTGTAGTAACTCTGTAGAACTGCTGTAGTAACT
>NC_024316.1:19245472-19245866 GCF_000523025.1 Cynoglossus semilaevis | reverse complement strand
ACTCTGTAGTACTGCTGTAGTACCTCTGTATTAACTCTGTAGTAACTCTGTAGTACTGCTGTAGTAACTCTGTAGTACCTCTGTATTAACTCTGTAGTACAGCTGTAGTACTTCTGTAGTAACTCTGTAGTACTGCTGTAGTACCTCTGTATTAACTCTGTAGTAACTCTGTAGTACTGCTGTAGTAACTCTGTAGTACCTCTGTATTAACTCTGTAGTACAGCTGTAGTACTTCTGTAGTAACTCTGTAGTAACTCTGTAGTACAGCTGTAGTAACTCTGTAGTAACGCTTCGACTGTAGGTCAGACTGTAGGGAGCTAACCTTCAGTGTAGACTGAACCTGCTGCAGACCCTCCCCCCCCCCCCCCGCCCCCCCACGGCCCCGCACTTCGCT
>NC_024316.1:19236149-19245437 GCF_000523025.1 Cynoglossus semilaevis | reverse complement strand
ACCTCAGGTCCTGACCCTGTCCACACTTCTGTTATGTCCAGGTGAAGGCGCTGGAGTTCAGTTTTTCCCAGAACCCTGATCCATCCAGAGAAGAAGTGGACCGACTGAGAACTGAGACCAAGATGACCAGGAGGGAGATCCACGGCTGGTTCTCTGACCGGAGGAAGAAGGTGGAGAAGCAGCAGCAGCAGCAGGAGAAGGAGGAGTACGAGAAAGGGGAGGAGCAGGAGGAGGACAGTTTGGGACAGCTGAAAGTCAACCCTATAAAAATCAACCTGAAGATGCTGAAGGTCACAAAGTCAGGTGGAAAGGTCAAGGCGGGGTCGTTGGAGAGCGCGGCTCAGCCTCAGCGGCCCAACAGCCCCAAAGCATCTGCCTCGGGCAACCAGAAACAAGCTCCGCCCACCATCCCTACGTCTCACACCTCCGGTTCTCCGAAAGCAACAAGCGTCAGAGGTAAGAAGACGGCTGAGCAGCTTCACCTGCTCAAACAAATCTACGCCCGAACCCAGTGGCCCAGCGCCGCCCAGTACGATCAGCTGATCTCATCGACGGGCCTCTCCAGACCTGAGGTGGTGCGATGGTTCGGCGACTGTCGCTACGTGCAGAAGAACGGCCAGCTGAAGTGGCTGGGGGAGTATCAGAGCTGGGCCCTGGGTGAGGATCTGCCCCCAGAGAAGGAACAAATTCTGCACACTCACCTCCAGAACCACGGCCGGCCGGACGACACTCAGGTACCCAGCCCTGTCTGTGTAGTCTTTGTCAGGCGTCTTTGTCAGTCGTATTTGTCAGGCGTCATCACTGTGGTGGTTTGATTGACAGCAGGAGAGTTCATCTGATCTGTCTTTGTGTTTGTTTACACGCTCAAACCTTCAACACTGTTGATTCAGCATAATTATGACCTCTGACCTCTGACCCCCACTGGGGCTCATGTTTGAAAACTAACCCTTTGACAGAAAAACCGATGCGTGGACGTGAGTAGTCGAAAAGTCGAAAGTGTAAATCTTTACCTCTGATTGGCTAATGCTTATGTTTCGTCATCGACCTGACCAATAGTTGCAAAATGGGCCGAAAGAGCATGTAGGCCACAAGGACACCCCCAGCCCCCCAGGCCCCCCAGCCTCACTCCAGCCTCAGAATGTTCTTAACGAGAGGTCCGATAAAATCGGTCGGATATTAGCATAATTATGTAATATTGGTAAGAATCGATATTGAAAACCCGATAACGCAATATCTGAGTTTCACCAAACGATGTGTGACCTAAAAGTAGTTCAATGCCCCGGCGACAGACCAATCAGATGCCTCCACTGACCTCAGTCTCTGAAGAACTTTGATTGAAACACAATTACTTTACATTACAGTACATTTAGATACCGACTCTCAGTTTGAGTCAGTCAACAATCATACCACAGTAAACAAACAAAATACATCAATAATAATAAACAGTAATAAATAGTAACGGTGAAGTTCTAGTCCCAGCAGGTCAGAGAGTAAGAAGAGGTTCATGTTAGATGTAAACAGACGGTGGCTTTAAATGAAAGTTATTATAACTATTGCAGTACTGCTTCTAACCTCCTGGATTGCTCTCATCCAGCATGATCAGATCATTATGAAGGATAATCTAGTCACTAGATGGCAGCACTGCAGCTCATTAACCTACATTGATAACCAGGTGATTGTCTGTCCTGACCAGGAGATCAGTAATATTTGAATTCTGTCCCCTAGGGGGCAGAAAATGATTGAGAAACACTGTTTTAACCCTTGGCCTTAGTGAGCAGGCAACACTTGACTTCACCACTGACCCCATGTATGGGTTGATGTCAGAAATGAAGTCCATAAGGGACTGGTACCTGTGGTGTCTTGAGGGTGAAGGTTCTGAGTCTTCTCTCTGGACCACGGTACCCGTGCAGTCGGTGTCTCTTCGTGAGTCAATAAAATACTGGATGTTTCTTCTCTGCAGTTACAGGATCTGGTCCGGTCCAGCGGCTTATCAGCAGAACTGGTCCAACATTGGTTCACGACCAAAGCAGCGCTGCTGCTGAGAGACACTAGTGGTGCAACAGCAGAACCATCGGTACCGACAGAACCCTCCTCTACTCCACCTTGCTCAGGAGGGGGCAGCACAGAGAAGGTGGAGTCTGACTGTGGCACAGCGGCCGAGTCCACTGAAGGTACTGGTCTGGTACCTGGTACCTGGTACCTGGTACCTGGTACCTGGTATATGATGACCTGCAGACTGCTTTCACACTGACTGACTGTTTGTTTTTGCAGCTGAGGCTGAAACTCACACACTGACCGTCTGTTCTGGTGCTGACCCGGCTCAAAGGGACGGGCGTGACCCCCACCCTGCTCCTGTTTAACCAGCCTCATTCTAAACAGCGTCTGTCAACATTGTCCAGCCCACCACTGCGCCCCCTACAGGAACTGACAGGAGGTGAGGAGGAGGAGAACAACAGTTGAAAAACTGAACAAAGAAGCAACAAAGTCATGTGACCCACTGTTGGTGAAGACCAGTGAAGACCAGGTGTCCCCCCCCCCCCCACCTTGTTTTTATGCAGTTTTCTTATGGAAATTCAACTGTAAATAAAACAAACTTTGATCAAAGTTCACAGTTCACTCTGATGTAGGATTTTTACAGTCAGTATTTACACAATAAATGAGAACGCAATAAATGTCCAGCTGTGTGTGTGTGTGTGTGTGTGTTTGATAAAAATAAATAGGGGAATAAAAAGGGGAATTGAACCAGGAAATAAATCAGTGGAGAACGTTGTTAAGAACCTGTTTGTCTGATGTTAATGAACTAAAACCAGTCCACTCCGTGGTCTCTGTGTCTCTAACAGTTTGACCATCAGATCTGTCCAGTGTTGAGCTGTGTGACCTTTGACCTTTGACCAGATTTTTGAAGGGATTCTCTGATAGAAACTGTGACTGTGAACAACCTGCTGGTTCTAAGGGAACATCAACTCATGGTCCATTGTTGGGACCATGTGGACACTGAGGGCGGGGGGGGAGGTCTGCAGAGTGTTTAATAAAGTACATTTCTCACTGAGTCTGTAGTAAAATCTTCTCTTATTATTATTAAAATCGTTCCGTCAGTCGGAGATTTTCACCTGATTCAGATCCGCCCAGAAACACTTGCACTGTCACGCAACCACCAGCAGGTGTCACTAGAGGATTTGAGGCTTGTGCGTTTGAAATCGGTGTGAACGTCGCAATTTCTCATTGGCTGCTGGCGAGCGGGGTCAAGAAGCACGGCGCGTGCGCAGAGTCCCTCGCACGGATGAAATCTGTCAGCTCAGAGAACCGTCCGTTCTTCCCTTCGTTAGTCTTTCTTCTTCAGTTACAGCCACAGACCGTCAGTCGACTCGACGATTCTTCACATTCAGGCTGAGACTTTTGTGAGTGCGGTCAAAAAACTCCAACAATGACGAGCAGCTCAAAGCGGAAAGAAGAAAGTCTCCTGCAGAACGGAGGAGTGAAAGTGTCCACATGGAGTAAAGCCTTCAGTAGTAATGCTGTGTGGGAAGAGAAGGTCAGATATTTGGTCACTTTTTAAAACGTCTGTACTGTATATGTCGTTGTGTTTAGCTTCGTTTGTGTTTACGGACAGCAGCTCCTGAAGGCTGAGACACGGACACGGTTAAGCTCATTATGTCGCCACTAGTGGGACATATACTGGCAGCAGTCACCAGTGGGAGCAGGGACTAGTTTAACACTAGTAACTGGACGGAACCTTTGAACCTGTGCTCAGGTCTGACGTCACTGTTGTCCTGTTATTCAACACTAACTAGTCATATTTTAGCTAGTCAACTAAAAGAACACCAATATATACAATACATACACGTCATATATACAATGTAAACATTGTAGCCACTAAGAATGTGGCTTATGAACACGTGACAGTGGAGAGGCCGTTTGATTTAAACCTTTAAGTATTACTGAATGTAATTATTTGAGGTTTATTATAATATATACACGACATTGTACAATTAGCCTTGGATATCATGACATAATGAGTATGTTATTATATGTTACATCAATTCTGTCCTTTACTTACTCCTAAAGGACATTTAAAATAACTTGACTGGCCAGATCTGGCCCGTTGGCCTTAGGTTTGACACACATGGTTTTGGAAAAAACCCAAAACACGTCAGTGTCATAATCCCAGGCGTTGAACACAGTCATTCCTGCAGCCCAGAAATTCTAACCAGTTTCTTTTCTTCTTTGTTTTTACAGGACGAGTTTTTAGACGTGATTTACTGGCTGCGACAAATTATTGCAGTGATCCTTGGCGTGATCTGGGGAGTTGCACCATTGAAAGGATTTCTGGGAATAGCCATGTAAGTAATGCTGCTCCTGTAACACCTGCTCCTCATCCATGAGAAAGAACTGGCATTGTTTTTAAAAAATTTAAAAATTTAAATATAGTTAGAAAAAGGTTTTTATTTAGAAAAATAACAAAAACTGTTAGTTTGTTAGCTCTGAGGCTAAATGGTTCTGTTGTGCAGTAAAAAAGAGCAAGGCCAATTGATCCACATGGAGTAAAGCCTTCAGTAGTAATGCTGTGTGGGAAGAGAAGGTCAGATATTTGGTCACTTTTTAAAACGTCTGTACTGTATATGTCGTTGTGTTTAGCTTCGTTTGTGTTTACGGACAGCAGCTCCTGAAGGCTGAGACACGGACACGGTTAAGCTCATTATGTCGCCACTAGTGGGACATATACTGGCAGCAGTCACCAGTGGGAGCAGGGACTAGTTTAACACTAGTAACTGGACGGAACCTTTGAACCTGTGCTCAGGTCTGACGTCACTGTTGTCCTGTTATTCAACACTAACTAGTCATATTTTAGCTAGTCAACTAAAAGAACACCAATATATACAATACATACACGTCATATATACAATGTAAACATTGTAGCCACTAAGAATGTGGCTTATGAACACGTGACAGTGGAGAGGCCGTTTGATTTAAACCTTTAAGTATTACTGAATGTAATTATTTGAGGTTTATTATAATATATACACGACATTGTACAATTAGCCTTGGATATCATGACATAATGAGTATGTTATTATATGTTACATCAATTCTGTCCTTTACTTACTCCTAAAGGACATTTAAAATAACTTGACTGGCCAGATCTGGCCCGTTGGCCTTAGGTTTGACACACATGGTTTTGGAAAAAACCCAAAACACGTCAGTGTCATAATCCCAGGCGTTGAACACAGTCATTCCTGCAGCCCAGAAATTCTAACCAGTTTCTTTTCTTCTTTGTTTTTACAGGACGAGTTTTTAGACGTGATTTACTGGCTGCGACAAATTATTGCAGTGATCCTTGGCGTGATCTGGGGAGTTGCACCATTGAAAGGATTTCTGGGAATAGCCATGTAAGTAATGCTGCTCCTGTAACACCTGCTCCTCATCCATGAGAAAGAACTGGCATTGTTTTTAAAAAAATTAAAAATTTAAATATAGTTAGAAAAAGGTTTTTATTTAGAAAAATAACAAAAACTGTTAGTTTGTTAGCTCTGAGGCTAAATGGTTCTGTTGTGCAGTAAAAAAGAGCAAGGCCAATTGACTCGCCCATGTGTACGTGTGCTAGACTGGGGGGGACTAGACTGGGGGACTAGACTGGGGGACTAGACTGGGGGGACTAGACTGGGGGGACTAGACTGGGGGGCGACTAGACACGTGTCAAACTGTCCTTCATGATAAATGAACATGTAATTATTTGTTGTTGTATTTTGTCTCAGCTTCTGCATCATCAACGCCGGCGTCCTTTACGTCTACTTCAGCAGCTTCCAGCAGGTTGATGAGGAGGAGTACGGTGGAACATGGGAACTCACCAAAGAAGGCTTCATGACGTCGTTTGCTCTGTTTCTGGTGAGTTGTTTAATAAACATCTGTAACAGTTGACACGGTGACAACAATATACCAGGAGGAGACAACCATCAAACGTCTCTAGTGGACACTGGTGTCTCACTCCCATTACATTTCATTTCGTTCTGACCGACTCAGCAGAATCCTGGAGAGTTCATCTACGGTTCCTATTTTCTCTGAATTCACAGGTGACCGTTCTTTCCGTTCTCTCCGTTCTCTCCGTCTGATTTGTCCTGTTCTCTGTGTCCAGGTCGTGTGGATAATCTTTTACACTGCTCTACATTTTGACTGAGGAACGTCAGTGGGACAATGAGGACAAACAATTGTGTTCACAGGAAATCTTCAAGTTCAGGATGGTTGAGGAAGAGCGACTGTGATCGTCGCACTCAGATATTAACCGTCTCTTCATTTGTCCACGCCCCAGGACTTTTGCTCCCGTTCCATGTTCTCCCTCACTTCTCAGTGCTCAACTCCGACGGTCACTTTTCTCCGGATCGCTAAACTGTTAGACCTTCAGAGGTCAGAGGTCACATCACAGGCAGCTGTTCATGAAGCTGCCCCATATGAGAGACAGCAAACACAGATATCCCATAATACTTCAGTGTCTTGGTCCGGTCCGGTCCAGGGGTTTGAGGTGTTTTTGTTTGTTGTCAGAAGAAAATTGTGTCCTGTGTTCCTCTCTGTTCATGCTTTTAGTGCAGGAAGAACAGGAGGTAGTTCTTTTCACACACACATACATGTTTCTCTGCTCTGGGTTGATGTGCAGCATTGGTGGCTAACGCTAATGCTGTATTAGCAGTGTTATGCAGTGGAGTCACCCGCCCCCTCCTGGCCAGAAATGTCATGACCTTAGCCATGAGTCTAGAAATAAACTAATAAATGACTTCCCACATCGAAGATATTACTTTTTTAAACTTCATCTTCTCTGTCAAACTTCATGACGTGGGTCAGCTGACCTGCTTTTACGTGGACTTGTTTTGTTTTTGACATGCTCCATGTAACATTTCTCAGTATTTTCTAGTAAATGACTATTTAAAAATAAAGTTCTCGGACAGTTTTTGTGTTGATACCGTCACATCAGTTACACCCGTGTGCACGTGTGCGTCTGGATCAAAATAAATCCACATCCGTACCATTAGTGGAGCAGTTCATTTCCCATCCTGCAGCGCTGTTGGATGGAACACAAGTGTGACGTAGAGGCCAAGATGGCGGCTCCCCTCAGCAACATGAAATTTTGGAAGCCGGGTAAGTGAACAGGATTAAAACAGTGTCTGCGATTGTTGTTCGGCTCGTATGAACGGCTGCAGTGATTGTGACACAGTCAGCGGTGAGTCACCGTGTCTCTGACCGCGGCCTCCGTCACTGCAGCTGCTGCGGTGAACACGCAGCTAAGCTAACGTTAGCTCTGCGTTCGCAGCGGATGAACGCAGTTTCCACTGGTCTGTACTATTACCAAAAAAAAAAAAATCACATTAAATGGTCAGTGATTGCTGCTAAATAATCCACCAGCTCCTCGTCGATTAACCAGTCGAATAAGAAAGCGTAGTGTTTGTGAAAGTGAGTGACGCAGAGGCAGTGACGGTGCACCAGGCAGAGCCGCCGGTCCGAACAGAGGTGAAGAAGGAGGTGGAGGCAGAGTGGACCTGATGGAGACGAGTGTCGGTGGTGAGGTGTGACTGAAGGAGACCAAGTCCGGACAGTAGTGGGTGTAGGAGCCTGAAATATATTTGGACCATAGGTGAACACACCAAGTGTTAAGTGTATGTTTGGTTTATCACATTTAAAACGTGTGTTGTTGTCGGAGTGTGTCCACCTGGCCTTTGTATATTTTGGCCTTTGCGACTGAGAACAACTATACAAGTACTGAAAAACGTATACGTTTAATTGCTTTTACTTTGAAAGGACAGATGTGGATGTGGTTCTCCTGCACAAACATGCAGCGTGGAATGGAGCCGCCGTGTTTTGACCTCTCGCTTGATATATATCTCTATTCCCTTTCTCTTTTTTTTTTTTTTGACAACGGTCTGTGCAGTTGTTTGTGACGTTAAGGTTAACTGGACGTGGAGTTTTATTTTTAAAAACGAAGTGACAAAGAGGAAAGCTTGATTGATTGGACACCACAGTGGGAGTCAGACCAGTACCACTGAAGGATGTTTTATTTTGAAAAACAGATTCTCTCTGTCCACGTCTCCACTTCCTTCAGTAAACTTCTCCTCCTCTCCTTCACTGTCACCTAGGAGCTGAGGCTCCAGGGATCTCAGAGGAGCGGGAGTTGAACACGGAGACCACCGGCTCCCCCATCATCTTCAACCCTCACACCACACTCTCCATAGAGAAGCAGCGGCAGAAACTTCCTGTCTTCAAGGTTTCACACACTCTCTCGTGTCTTTTCATACTGACATCAGTCTCGCTGTAGGACAGTGGACGACGCTGCTGTACTGTGTGGATGAGTTGATGATTTGCTCTTGTTGTTGTTGTTGTTGTTGTTTATCATCCAGCACAGGAATAACATCCTGTTCCTGTTGGAGAGTTTTCAGACGGTCATCATAGTTGGAGAGACAGGATGTGGCAAAACCACACAGATACCCCAGGTCAGCGTCGGTCGTCTTCAAGTGCGCTCCTGTTCATATCCTTCAACTACAGACCAAAATAGATGTCTGTAGTTGTTGCTGTGATTGACAGGCCTTTGATCTTTATTGGGCTCAAACTCTTTGATGCTCACAGTTTGGACCACATCAGAGTGTGACACTGTGATGATCAGAAATCACTGGTGTACTTTGTTGATCATTCTTTCTCTCTCACACACACACACACACACACACACTCTGACAGCGCTCTGTTGACTCCTCAGTACCTTCTAGAAGCGGGCTGGGCGGCTGATGGGAAGGTGATTGGAGTGACACAGCCTCGACGTGTGGCTGCCATCACCGTAAGACAACAGTCGGAACATTTGATTTTCAGAGTGGCGTCTCCTTCACTCCTGATTCTCACGCTCTCCCACCTCCCTGCTGACAGGTGGCTAACCGTGTGGCTGAGGAGCGAGGAGCCCTTCTGGGCCACGAGGTGGGCTACACCATTCGATTTGACGACCGCTCCGACCTTCATTCCACCAGGATCAAGGTCTCCTAACCTGAGATGTTGGTGTGTTCCTCAGTCTGACTGTTCTCTCCTGTGTGTAACAGTGTTGTGTGTCGGCAGTTTCTTACAGATGGAATGTTGGTGCGTGAGATGATGGCTGACCCCCTGCTGAGAAAATACAGGCAGGTTCACGTCACATGACCGAAACGTTCACAACTCATATTTGGAAGTGATTGTTGCTGGAATCTGTTTTGGACGAATGAGTGGCCAGTGTCGCTGACCGTCAGTGTAGGTGACCGTCAGTGTCGCTGACCGTCGGGGCGGCTGGCG
>NC_024316.1:19230948-19236086 GCF_000523025.1 Cynoglossus semilaevis | reverse complement strand
GCCGGTGGCACTGCCGGTCGGTGGTCAGTCCACGTGTCAAAGGAGTTCCACCGTTATATAAAGTCAGTTCAAATCAGTTGAGTGATGTCAGCGAGGTGAAGTCACGTGACGTGTCGTCCTCAGTGTTCTGATGTTGGATGAAGCTCATGAAAGAACCTTGTACACAGACATCGCCCTGGGTCTGCTGAAGAAGGTAAAGCAGAGTTTTTGGAGGAACTTCACATCTTTGATCTGTTTTTATAGAAATGTTTCGTTTGTTTTTCTGTGACTCAAACAGATCCAAAAGAAACGTCCGGAGATGAGGCTGATCGTGGCGTCGGCCACTCTGGACGCGGAGGTGAGCGTGTGTTTGAAACTGACCTCAGGACTGAGGGGTCAGGTGCCTCTCCCATCAACCACTGCTTCCCTCTTTATTCACTTACACATGACACAGATGTTAATGACAAGGAAGTTGGCAAATCAGAAGGAAATGTTAAAAAAACAAAAACGTTCTTTTCTTTTGTTTGATGGAAAGAAATTCCACGACTTCTTCAACCAGAATGAGTCAGGTGACCCAGCCAAGGACACGTGTGGGATTCTGACAGTAGAGGGACGCACCTTCCCTGTGGACGTCTTCTACACTGTCAGGTGACCACATACACCCCGGCTGGTTGATGAGTTGACGTGAGTTCAGTTGTTGACTACCGTCTCCTCTCAGTCCCGTCCCCGACTACGTCAAAGCCACAGTGGAGACGGTGATGAAGATCCATGAAACGGAGGAGGATGGAGACGTTCTAGCCTTTCTCACTGGACAGGTGAGTGGTGGCCACCAGGGGTCATCAGTTAGAGTGGAGGTCTTAACCTTTCTGGGTCTTTTCCAATCAGAGAGCTGCTCTTGGTCATGTGACCCCAGGCCTCTTCACCTGCAGGTTGAAACACTGACTTTGTTGACATGACAACAATGACAAACAACAACAACGACCAACAACAACAACAACAACAAACCTGTTGACACACGAGTGAATGGACGTACTAATGTCTCTAACGTGAACCAGAACATCAGAACCTGGGTGTGTTGATCAGGTCAGGTGGGTTCTGTGGGAACCTTCAGTCCTCCTTACGCCTCTTCTTGGCTAACATCTCCACCACAGGAGGAGGTGGAGAAGGTGGTGTCCCTTCTGCAGGACGAGGCCAGGTCTCTGGCACGGTACGGCATGAAGAAACATCTGAGAATTTTGCCCATGTATTCTGGTCTACCATACGCTGAGCAGATGAAGGTCTTTGAGAGAGCGCCCTCTTCTGTCCGCAAGGTGAGTGTGCTCTGTGTTCAGAGGGTCAAGGGTTTAGAGTCCAGAAACGGGACAGACGTAAACCCTCCCTCTCCCCTCTCTCCCGCCCCCAGGTGGTGGTGGCCACCAACATAGCTGAGACCTCCATCACCATCAATGGGATTGTTTTTGTCATCGACTGTGCGTTTGTCAAGCTGAGGGCCTACAACCCTTCCACTGCCATCGAGTCTCTATTGGTCACGCCCATCTCCAAGGCCTCGGCCAGTCAGAGAGCAGGACGGGCTGGAAGAAACCGACCTGGGAAATGTTTCAGACTTTACACAGGTGTGTAAGGTCAGGGTCAAGCAGCCGTTCACCTGACCAGTCAGTCAGTCTGTCATCACTTGACCTCAGATCAGCAGGCTGGTCCTCTGACCCACTGACCCACTGTATGATTCCTTGTCTCTGTCTCTTCCTGTCTTCAGAGGAGGACTTTGAGAAGCTTCCCTCCTCCACTGTTCCAGAGATGCAGCGCTCCAACCTGGCTCCTGTCATCCTGCAGCTCAAGGCCTTAGGCATCGACAACGTGCTGCGCTTCAGCTTCCTGTCTGTGAGTAGGTCCACTCCACCTACAGGCTCAGGGTGGAGGGGCCGGGGTCTGGGGCACATGATGACATCACCTGCTGCAGCCTGACTGTGTTCTGTTCTGTCTTACTGCTTCACAGCCCCCCCCAGCTCAGACCATGGTCCAGGCTCTTGAGTTGCTCTATGCTCTTGGAGGTAAGAACCCTGCTGCTGCGGTACAGTCACCCTTTAGAACAGAGGTTTCCAACTACCGGTGCATGGTCTTCCACGGGACCGCAGGTCGTAAATGTTCCTGACCTTCAGAATCGTGGGATTCACGGCCTCTTCACGTATATTAGCATGTGTATGCGGGGGTCTTAGTACGTGAGGCCCCCGGTGACCAGTGTCCCGCTGTGGTTGGCAGGTCTGGACCATTATGGACGTCTGACTGAGCCCATGGGTGTGCGCATGGCCGAGTTCCCTCTCAGTCCGATGTTCACCAAGATGCTCCTGGAGTCGGGCAACTTCGGCTGCTCTAAAGAGATCGTCACCATAGCTGCCACCATGCAGATCCAGAACATTTTTGTTGTGCCGTCCAATCAGAAGAAAGCTGCTGTTAGTGACCCCTGTTGGAATATTTGACGTTTGACACTTGACCGTTTCTGTGCTCAGTGATTGTGCTGATTGTCGTCTGTCTGACCCAGCAGGCCCGGGAGCACAGGAAGTTCGCCGTGGCTGAGGGCGATCACCTGACCATGTTGAATGTGTACGAGGCCTTCCTTAAGGTGTAGTTGGGTCTCACTCAACATGGAGCTGCCCTTTCATGGCCACTAGGAGGCGTTAATTACAATCTCTATCCTCTCTCTGACTGTGTCCCTCTCTCCCCCCTTAGCTCCCCCACACCTCACCCTTGTAGACATAGTCAGTGGTGGACAGACATTAATTCCACTTGTCCTTGGTTCTGTTGTCCTCCAGCACCAGAAGAGTTCTCAGTGGTGTCAGGAACACTTCCTCAACTACAAAGGTCTTCTTCGGGCAGTCATGGTGCGAGAGCAGCTCCGACGACTGATGAACAAGTTCAAGGTGCCGCGCAACTCCAGCGAAGGTAAGTTCTTCTTCTGTTCTTCTGTTCACACACACACACACACACACACACACACACACACAGACTGGACTGATGCTTCCACATGAGATTCAATGAGAATGAGATTCAATCACTCATTCATCAGCCAGTCATACGTGCTGCAGTGACCTGCAGTGACCAGTGGGTGGCAGCAGCTTCTGTCTCTAACCCTCGCCCTCTGACCGTGGCAGGTGATCCAGATGTGATCCTGAAGTGCATCGTCTCTGGGTTCTTTGCTAATGCAGCACGGATTCACCACTCTGGATCCTACAGGTCAGAAGTGTTTCAGTCTTTCCTTGGACCTGGTCCAGACCTCCTCACACCTGGTCAGAAGTCTTTCCTTGGACCTGGACCTTGGACCTCCTCACACCTTCTCTGTTCTGTTTTTTTAGGACTCTACGAGATGATCGTGAACTTCACATTCACCCAAACTCGGTGCTTTATGGAGAGAAACCTCCCAAATGGTCAGTTTTCTCCTCGCATGCACTTACCAGAGCAGGGCTCACCACCAGGGGGCCCTGGACCACCTGGTAGCCCCCCTGGGGATTGTTCTAAAAACTAGTCGACATAGGGTCAAAAATAGTACTGGTACTGTTCTTTTCTGGATCAGGGACCCTTAAACTCCAAACCAGGTTCAGCTAGGTGTAGTGACGATGGTAAGAAGAGTGCCCCCTACTGGTTGTCCCAGAACTTGATGGAGCAGCATCAGTTTTCTTTTTGATTATGTTTTTTGGGAAGTCTGTATCAAACATGTAGCTCTTTGTAGTTCTAAGTACCCTTGAAGAAGTACCAAGTACCCTTGAAGAAGTACCAAGTACCCTTGAAGTACTCAGTTTCAGAAAGGTTGGTGAGTCCTGGACTAGAGTCTGGTACAGGGAACCTTATGTTTAGGAGCCTTTAATACTAGAAAAAGGAAAAGGTTGAAAACAGCAGGGGGCGCTATAAAGGTACACTTCTGACAGTGACACTGGCCGACCCGTGGTCTTACCTGTCCACGTCTCCTCTCCTCTCCAGGGTGGTCTTCAGTGAGATAGTACAAACGTCCAAATACTACATGCGTGATGTCACTGCTGTGGAGTCGTCCTGGTTGGTGGAGCTGGCTCCACACTTTTACAAAGAGGCCAAGGTAGGACACCTGCTCCTCAGCTGCTCCTCAGCTGCTCCTCAGCTGCTCCTCAGCTGCTGTGAACCTGCGCCTCCTTCTCCTCAGCTCTTCTCCTTCTCTCTTTCTCCTTCAGCACAGTTCCCTGGCCAGCAAGAGATCTCGAGTCCTGTGAGGGTCTGCTGAGGTCTGGGAGAACAGACGGAGGGTCAGTCCTGTAGCCACCGCACTGAACACACACACACACACACACACACATCCATATAAAGGAAACACCGTAGCTTTGGTCCAGAGATGTTCACCTGCACAAACCATTCACACCACAGTCCCATGAATGAAACCTTGTAGAAGTGTTTGTTTTTTTTCTTCTGGTCCAGACTGGAACTGTTGGAACTGTTGGAACTGTTGGAAGCACCTGTGGTTTTTTTATTTTTTGTATGATTATGATTAGATGTATTGGTTTTTCTGCTGACTCGGTGCTTTTCTCCTGATCCCGTTGACTTTGTGACCATGATGTTTGTATTTACCTTTAACTGTGTCTATTTACAGTCTGCACTAAAGGAAGGATTTGTGTTCATAGTTTTTTAAACCATTGTAAATCCTGAAATCGTTTTTATGTTTAGTTCCACTCTCTGTTTAGTTTAGTCCTTTAGTTTTAGTTGGTGTTTGTCCAGGTTCTGGTTACCCTGGTTGACCTGGGTGACCCTGGTTGACCTGGGTGACCCTGGTTGACCCTGGTTGACCCTGGCTTAGTGTGAATGTCCTTTCTGTTGTCTGGGTCATGTCCCACCTTGGTCTAGGTCAGGCATGGGCAAACTACGGCCTGGGGGGTCCAGCCCGCCAGACTTTTCCAAATTATATTTTTAATTTATATTAGCACTGAATATTTGGCCACTGAAAGAGTTTCATCACCGAAACAAAGGGGCCGAAACAGGAAGTTATGACGACGCAAGCACAAACCGCGGCCAGTACAGACTCCTCCTGATATGAGGAGAGGAGCAGATTACTCCAACTGCCCTCACCTCCGTCAGGGGCTTCACCTCCGTCACCGCTCCCGTGCTAACCTCCACTGCTCCCCTACAATATGTATTTAATGTATTGA
>NC_024316.1:19222660-19230909 GCF_000523025.1 Cynoglossus semilaevis | reverse complement strand
GGGTTCGTAAAGGGTTAATATATACATCAATAATATTACTTCATGGTGGGTCTTAGAACAGAACTACTGTGTCGTCAGAGAGACCACTGTCTGAGAAAGACCCTCAGATTTGACAAACGTGTAATGATGAAATTTAAATATTTTAAGTGGGGGGGTGTGGGGGGGGCAGTCTGTAAAGAATTCTTCCAGGTCAGGTTTAATTTCACAGCTGAAATCCCACCAACATCCTGATGGTGGTGCTGACTCTGAGAGGTTGTTGTTCTGTTGGACTCAGATCTACATCATCACTCGACTTGATCCATCTTAGAAACATCGTTCCTGGGATGAGGGAATAAAGCAGCACACACCAGAACTGGTCCACAGTTGACCTCTGTGACCTTTGTGGTTTGATGACCAGTCGGCCTGGACATTATCACTGAGTGGACACAGGAGTGGAGTCAGGTTTAACCTGGGATTTAGACGGTGATTTGATTTGATGTTGTTCATTGATGGAATGTGATAAAGAAATATTTTCATCATTTTTTTTATTGGTTTATTCTTTGAAACATTCATATTAATGTATTCACAGTCAGTCATCAATGACCTGCTACTGATGAGAACTGACTCAGTCTTTTCTTTTGGTTTTCGGTTACGGCCAAGAATTTTCCTTTCGTTGCGTCACTAACTGTCCTCATGTTTCTGCCTTTTCCTGCAGCGCCCACGTTTCCCCAGGACTTTAACTTGTCATTTATTGTAGTTCACATGAACGCTCTCCCCCCCGGGTCAAACTTTAGGACACATTGTGGCGCGTGAGTCAAAGGGTTTGCCCACGCCTGGTCCTGGTACTGGTCCTGGTCCTGGTCCTGGTACTGAGTCTCAGACTAGTTGGTCTTTTTCTGTTTATGAAAAGAAAGGAGTGAATGAATCTGGAACATTCTTAGTGAAAAGCTGTGAAATCCAAACTAAATCATCAAGTGCCGTTGTAGCTGCCACTGTGACCAAGAGCTGCAGACAGACACCAGTCCAAAGACTGTCTGTCGTCTCCTCCTCCTCCTCCTGGGGGCAGCAGTACTCTGCTATCAGTCATGGTAGTAACTGCATGTTGTACTTCACTGTACTATACCGGGCTTCGGAGTACAAGGCAGTTATTTTATTGCTCCCTTGTCCATCATGGCCGTCTGTGTCTCTGGGTGGAGAGACCGTGTCCAGCTGGTCTTTATTGTCCTCCTCTTGTCCCACTCTCTGTATGGAAACTTTGTTCTGCGTTGAGTTCTGATGCGTTGGGTCAGTTGACTAGTCACAGAGTTGACCAGGTTCTAGTCAACTTTGGTCAACCACAGGTCAGTAAGACTGGAGGGAGTTGACCTTTGACCTGAGGACTGCACAGAGGACCATGTCGTTTGGCTTCTGCTCCACTGTGGATAAAGCCATACTGTACGATCCAGTGAATTTACTCCGACCTCCTGCTGTTGAAGATGGAGAACTACACCTTAGTTTTGGAGCTCGGTTCGCCCTCACACACATTTGTTTGTTCTGTCCTTGGATGAGTCCACCGTTGTAGCTCCTGTTCCTGTAGCTCCACCTCACCTTCTCTGACGTAGACCAGCTCCATATATAGACCATACAGTAGACCACCTTTGGCTTTTCTCCAGGCTTTGTTTGGCCCTGGAGACCTAGCTGTGCATGTGACGTGGTCATGTGATGTAGAAGTGTTCACCTGTAGAGCCGTCAGTGTCCAAGACACCCACAGACGTGTCTGTTATTCACTGTTCCCAAATTAAAAGCCTCGTTCTATGTAAGTGTCTGCAGTGTGTGGATTTGTCCAGATGATGTCGCTGTTGTACCGAAAACGGTGAAAACCGTCGTCGTCCTGTTTGTCTTCAGTCTGTGGAACTGTTTTATTAAGAACCGATAAATCACTGATCCCACATGGCCTTACAACATGTAGGTCACTTGTTCAATCCCCAGCTCAACTGCTCCCTGTGTGCGTGCGTGTGTGTGTGTGTGTGTGTGTGTGTGTGTGTCCAAGAACATAAAGACTCTTTACTGACTAGAGGTGTGAATGGTACAGTTCTGTCTGTTCCTGGAACACTTCTCCCAGACTCCACTCACTCATATTTGTTCTGTGGTTCTGTGATGAGCTGGACGGTACACCTCAGCTGGACTGGACCCATCTGGACTGGACCGAGCCCATCTCCAGTCCGTCAGGTGTTCTGTTAGTGGACCTGTGAGGCGTGACGTCTCTCATCAGTGTGGCTGATGTTCCTCGTGTTTCTCAGCTCCACTCAGTTGCTGATTAATTGCCTGTGTGTGTGTGTGTGTGTGTGTGTGTGTGTGTGTGTGTGAGAGAGAGAGATTCAGGTGAGTCTTCAGTCCAAAAGTTGGTGTCAAAAAAAATCATTGACAGATGTTTAACTGTTTCTGATGAGAAGTCGACGTCTGATCAAAGTCCAAACATGTCGTGAGAGAAAACAACAGGTTAATGTTTCTGCTCATTAGTTCCTGTTTCCACCTGTTCCTGTGTCACTAACCCTGACCTTTGACCTTTGACGACCGGTGAATTCTATGAGTGGTTTCAGTCTAGCTGTGTCCGTTCATCCGTCCATCCTTCATTCATTCATCTGTTCTTCTGCCATTACATGCTTTATGGGGGCCGGTGGGGGGGTGAGGTGAGGTGCGGGGGGGCTGGAGCAGTGTGTGTGTGTTTGTGTCAGTGTGTAAGTGTGTGTCCCTGTGTGAACATCTCTGGGTGAGGAGCAGGGAGACGACAGAGATTTCAAGCACTGGAGGATTTTTACTTTTGTGAGGAAGTGAGTGTAATCAGTGGGGGGGGGGGGGGGTGAGGTCTCTGGGTGACAAATTGAAAGTGTCTGCGTCTACTTTATATCCCAGAGGAGGTCAAAGGAAAAATATTGGAGGTCTGTGTGAGGAGACAGGGCCGCCTGCTGCAGATAAATGGACTGATCATTTCTTATTGAGAAACAATTCCTAAAAGGTTCTTTACTGTGGAGCTGGATGGGGGGGGCAGGGGGCGGGGGGAGCAGCACACACACCAAACGCTCCCTTCCTGACCCTTCCTCCGCCGCCAGAATTAAATGGATAGAGAGGAGGCGTGTTTCTGATGGCACTCCTCTGCCACAGAGACAGTCCATTTGTTATGAAGTCGGGGGTTCTGATGAAGTGTGTGGGGGGGAGAAGGGGGGGGGTCCGGGTCTGCACAGCCCTCCGTTCTCAGCCACTACAAGGCCGGCCTTCACTCTGTTTCACATGAAATGGATGGAAGGAGCCGATTGAATTTTACACTCTCCTGCTCATGATTAATGTGTTTGCTGCTCCACCACTAGCTGGTGCTGGAGCGCCGCCCGGCCGGTGGTCTGCTGACTGTGCAGACAGTTCCTGGTACTGTTGGAGAACCTGGAGCTCCATCCAGGAACACACAGATGAAGTGTGTGTGTGTGTCAGTCATGTGGAGGCACACTGAGTGGTATGTGCTCTTGCCTTACAGACAGAAGGTCAGTGATTAGAGCCCCAGCTCCAGTGTGACTGGTTTGTCTCGGCCTGTGACCCTGTGATGGACTGGAGAACTGACTCCCCCCACCCCCCCCACCACCCTGACAGGTATTAACAGGTAGAAGAAGAATGACTGCAGTGATGGTGCAGCCTGTGGAAGAAGGAGCAGAAGGAGCGTCTTTATTATTAATAAAAGGTGAATTTGGTTGATGTTTATCATTGTTTCTTTTCCAGCGCCCCCCAGTGGTTCTGCTCTGGGCTACAGCAATGACCAAAAAATGTCTTCCACGTGTTACTGCTGTTAAACCAGAGGCTGGGTCTGTCTGTAGCTAACTGACAGACTGATGGGTGTTAGCATGTGTTAGCATGTGTTAGCATGTGTTAGCATGTGTTAGCATGAGCTTCCGTCACATCAGGCTGAAAGTTGCGAGGCCAACCTGTGTCGGAGCGAGTGCTGGTGGTGGGAGTGATTATCGGTGTCTCCCGTCCATTGACTGGGCGGAGCCTGGAGCGGGGGAGATAACTGGAGATAAAAACAAAGTGAGAGTGACGAAGGGGAGAGTGTCTGAATGAGGGAGAAATCGATAGGAAATCAGTGTTTGGGGGGGGCCTGTCATTTATCAGGTGACACAGCTAAACAGCGTCAGGGCACTAAAAGTGAGAAAAATATGAGCCTCCCCCTAGTGGTATTGATCACAGCGGAATGGGGCGACAGAAGGCCGAAGCCACTAATAAAATAAGACGTATCTGAGTGGAAATCAGCCGAGGATCGATGGGCGCTCTGATCAAGGCCAAAAACATCTTCACTTTAAAGTTGTGTGGCTGGGAGGGCTGAGCAGTGTGATTAAAGCGGGGGGGGGGGGGCTTCACACTTCACACCGGACCTACAGTCGCTGCCCTGAACCCAGTGAGGACCCAGAGGAGAGGAGGGAGTTCTGAGGATCAAGGTTCTGAGGAGAACGTCTGTGTGTCACTGTGGATCCTCTCATGAATCCACACCTGGTTTTCTTGGTGTCACAAAACTGACCAGAGTCCAGAGTCTGACCAGAGTCCAGCGTCTGACCAGAGTCTGACCAGAGTCCAGAGTCTGACCAGAGTCCAGCGTCTGACCAGAGTCTGACCAGAGTCTGACCAGAGTCTGACCAGAGTCCAGCGTCTGACCAGAGTCTGACCAGAGTCCAGAGTCTGACCAGAGTCTGACCAGAGTCCAGAGTCTGACCAGAGTCCAGAGTCTGACCAGAGTCTGACCAGAGTCTGACCAGAGTCTGACCAGAGTTTCCCTGAAAAGCCTCAGTGTGTTTTTACTGCTGGGATTGTGGTTGTGTTTAGGCAGTGGTGGCTTAGTGGACGCGGACTTGGGTCCAGGAGGTTTCAGGTTCGAGTCCACCAGCTGCCAAATTACCACTGAGGTGCCCTGAGCGAGGTACCGTCCCCACACACTGCTCCCTGGGTTAAAAGTAGAGGTTATGTGCAGTGGTGCAGTGGTGTGTCATAATGACAGCTTGGGTTGTATATGTGGGTTCAGACAGCAGATGGCGTTGAACCTGCTCTGATGGACTGACTAACATCAGGTGACAGTTCAAAGGTCAACGTGTCAGTAACTCATCACCCTAAAATATGGCGGCTTGACCACGCACACACCAGCTGTGATGTCATCAAAGTGTTCAAACCTTTGTTTGTATTGGCTCCTGGCTGTAATTGGCTGAACAAGACAACACACACACACACACACACACACACACACACACAGTGTTGTCTGTAGACATTCATTGTTAAATATTGATCTTAATTTGATCAGACGTTTATTTTGGTCATTGATGGAATTTAAAAACAAATGGTTTTTAGAATCTCATATTTGAACGTATGCGCTCTGATTGGACGTTTATAAACCCAGATGTGTACAGTTTACAGAAGTACAAATCTTCTGTAAACCAATCATATCGTCACATCTTTGTCATCCACACAGTCTCTGTCTTTAATGGTGTCTGTGTAAAGACAACGACTCAGCGTCAGCGTCCAAACCTTAACTGTGTCCTATACGCTCCACAGTCCACTGGCTGCTCAGCGCTCTCATTTATTACACTCCAGATGGTGCAGGAAGCTTCCAGAGAAACTGCCATGATGGCAGAAGTGCTTACAGAAGTGTCAGAGCCCGTGGTCCAAGGGGACCCTGGACCCCCTCCAAGCCCCCCCCCTTTAAAAAAAAAGAAAGAGTCAATGTTATAATCAAATGATATTAATAAAGAAGAACAGAATGTGTTTGGAACCATTTATTGTTAGCTCTGGTGTCTGTACCAGGACTGTTGTAGCTAACGTTAGCTCTGGGGTCTGTACCAGGACTGTTGTAGCTAACGTTAGCTCTGGGGTCTGTACCAGGACTGTTGTAGCTAACCTTAGCTCTGGTGTCTGTACCAGGACTGTTGTAGCTAACCTTAGCTCTGGTGTCTGTACCAGGACTGTCGTAGCTAACGTTAGCTCTGGGGTCTGTACCAGGACTGTTGTAGCTAACCTTAGCTCTGGTGTCTGTACCAGGACTGTTGTAGCTAACCTTAGCTCTGGTGTCTGTACCAGGACTGTTGTAGCTAACGTTAGCTCTGGGGTCTGTACCAGGACTGTCGTAGCTAACGTTAGCTCTGGGGTCTGTACCAGGACTGTTGTAGCTAACCTTAGCTCTGGTGTCTGTACCAGGACTGTTGTAGCTAACCTTAGCTCTGGTGTCTGTACCAGGACTGTTGACTAACATCTCAGCATAACTGTTGACGTCACAGCAGATTGATGGATGCCTTCATCCTCACAGTTACAGTCAGTACGTCTCTTTCTCTCTCTCTCTCTCTCTCTATCTCTGGTTTTGGATTCGGCTCAGATCCGTTGGCTGCAGTTCGTCCAGGATTCAGGGCTCCAGGTTTTATGGGGGACACACTGGCTGCCTCTTCATTTTTAAATGTCTTCATGGATCGACTCCACTGTTTCTGTTAATCACTCACTCACCAATCTCAGCTCTGTGCTTCATGTTCCCAGATCTAGGTTTAAAACACAGGGGGCACTGGACCCCCCCCCCCAGACCAAGGCAGTTCAACGTGTGTTTTAGTTCATAGTATCACAGCTGTTCACTGGGTGGTGGTGGTGGTGGTGGTGGTGGTGGTGGGGGGGGGGTCTGTTACTAATATGTCATTGAAAAACAAAAGCCTGGAGAAAAAACATTTCACTGAAGAACACTGGAGAACACTGAAGAACACTGGAGAACCTTAGAACGCTCTGTTTTATTGGCACTTTGGTTCCTTTAACGGGTGCTGCCAGTACGGAGAGAGCAGATGTGACAAACAGCAGCAGTCCATGCAGAAAATGTGCATTGCTAAACATCAGTACGTGCACAGTACGTGCACACGGGGGAGTGGAGAATTTGTGCAGAGTTTGCGCTCCACGGTGATTGTGTGATGTTGATCCCACAGCTGTGGACTCAGAACTGAATCCATGGCTTCGTTTTCACAGTTTCAGAAATGATGTTGAAGACAGAAAATCCTGCTGGGTTTTAAGTTTCTCCTGATGACGATTATGAAATCCAATAAAAACTAATTAGAAAATTAGGAGGCAGATCAATAAGGACTGCTCTGTTGGACCGTGTGTGTGTGTGTGTGTGTGTGTGCTGGTCAGTTCCTCTCTGCCCTCCTGACCAGGCCAAAGCAGTTGTTAGTGATCCTCCTCTGTGGATTCCAGCTGCTCCACCTTCACACGGCTGTAATTTATATTTTGTTGACTGATGTTTTCTGCGTGCCTGTGTAATCTGATTCACTTTTCAATTTTGCTAATTCCGTCCTTCTAGGGTTTCACGTAATGTACTCTGAAACCTCTTTATTGCTCTTCATCGCTCGGTCAGTGTTGCCTTACCTACTCAATTTATTTGTTTAGCGTTGATTTGACCGCCACAAAAACAAGTGACGTAGTGGTCTGTCGTTGACCCTTGGATGAGGTTTCTTTCGTGCCCTTGTCTCCGTGGATGGATCGCTCAAAGATTCTGTGTAAAAACTCCACTGGCTTGAATTTTACACTTTCAGCACTTTGGCAAAAAAGTATAATTTTCATGAAATGAATATCTGCAGCCGAGGCCTCGGACCTGGTTCCATGTAAGACGATATTCTTGGGGACCGATCCGGACCTGAGTCGACGTCATGATATCCCTGGCTCTCCAACAAGAATGTTTGATGGGTGGACGCAGATGGTCGTCCGTCCCATCCCTGGCTCAGAGAAGAGGCCAAACAGATGGGAACCAACCTGGGTCCTGGCACGGTGGACCGGTGTCACCGCGGTCCCTGGTCCTCTGTGTGGACCTCTGGTCTTAGCTTGTTCTGCTAACTCTACTTTAGGGGAACAAAGACAGAGCAAGCGGAACCCTGGGGTCGTACTGGACAGTACCGACCCCTCCCCTCTTTCCTCATCTGCACCCACTCTCTGCTGCCCACTGGTGGTACGGATACGGGTCTTATTCAGCGGCCGGACTCATCCGTGTCCACGTCTGGCCATTTGTCCTTGTCTAATTATGGCTGGTGACTGCCGCTTGTGTGCACATGACTAATGGGGGAGCAGGGGACGAGAAGGGGTGAGGTTGAGTGCAACGGGGGAGGAGGAAGATACGGTGGATGAGTAGAGCGGGCGCTGGTGATTTGTGGAACAGGCTTTCTGTCACTGCACTGAGTCCATTTGTCTTCAACAGGATTCAGGAAGAACAGGGCTGGGGGGTGGGGGGGAGGAGGGAGGAAGTTGGG
>NC_024316.1:19221915-19222539 GCF_000523025.1 Cynoglossus semilaevis | reverse complement strand
GACAATTGAAGAACCCGTGATGGCCGTGACCTGTTATTTCTTTCTGGTGGCTGGGCTTGATGACCCCCCCCACCCCTCCTCACCGCTCCTCACCCCTCCTCACCCCCCACCCTCCTTTACAGAGCTGCTCTTATCTTTTTCTCCGTGTCCACTGGCCTGAGCTCAGACTCTGTCTGGACTCTAACTCTGAGACCTATTTTATTTCACGCGGCCCAGACGGGCCACATACATCACAGCGCGGCCCAGACTTTGTCTTTTTATGTCATCGTTCAAAGCTCAGTGTGTGTAACTCATCCCAACTGTCGTGATTATGGAGAGTCAGGAAAATAAGATCGTTCCTGAGAAAGTCTTCAACCGTTTGTCATTCTCCAAATCTGTGGGAACTTCATTAGGTCGGTTCTCCTCCTCCACCTCCTCCTCCACCTCCTCCTCCACCTCCGGTTCTGATGGAACCACAACGGAGGTTTCTTCAGATCAGCCAAGAGGACACACACACACACACACACACACACTCTGAATTGATTTTACTGTGGCTTCTTACTGCTCCCCCTCCTGGTCATTTTAAGTAAATAAAGATCAGATCTGTCAAATCAGGGAGAGGAAGAGTGTGATTGAGGAGAGGGG
>NC_024316.1:19221072-19221831 GCF_000523025.1 Cynoglossus semilaevis | reverse complement strand
TGGGGAGTTTAAGGGCCCCCTTGGGGGCCCCCCATGCCCCCCCCCCCCCCTGCCCACGGGTCACCCTGGTCCTAAATCAGCAGCCGTCAGTGGTTTGGCAGAACAATGGTCTGTGGTCTCGGTGCCGACCGGGTCTCACAGTTTCCTCCATCGCTAGTGTTGGGTGTCTCCTTTCTGTGGCCTTTGTGCCTCCCTCTGCTCTGAGGCGCGAGGAGGTGCTTCCTGGACACAGATGACCTGGAGCAGAAGCCAGGATGAAGATGAGGTGAAAAGTGAGGTGGCCACTGCTCCACCACGCGCCCCCACGGTTGATCATCCTCCTCTATCATCTCCAGCTCTGGCCGATCTCGTCGCTCATCTATCGTTTCACTCCATTGCTTTAATTGTTTTCCCAGAATGCACCACTCGCCTTCTTCTCCTTTTACCTTTTAAGCTCCAGAGTCTAGGGTCAATCTGTCAAATCTCCTGCTGATTCCAGATCAATACATCAGCGATCAAACACTTCCTCAGCTGCTGTGAAGACGCCGGCGCCGCAGCGCTCTGAACGGGGATCGAACCCACGCTGTCAGAGCCGCTGTGGGCGCTCATACGTCATCCTGACTGGAGACGAGGTCCAGTGTTGGACACTGACAGGTGTAGAGTCTGCAGCACACACACACACACACACACACACACAGGCGTGCAGTAATGGACTTTCTCTATCACTCAATTAAGGACGCCACGGTTTTCCAGCCATTATCTGTGTGGAACCCGATCCAT
>NC_024316.1:19215048-19218627 GCF_000523025.1 Cynoglossus semilaevis | reverse complement strand
TGAGGGGGTGAGGGGGGGTCACAAATATCCTGTCAAATGTAAACCTTCATCAATTCACCAACATTTTTAGGGTCAGGGTTCAACCCTCACCTCCCTGCAGTACCACCACTGTCCACACGCTGTGGTGTTTCTGGACGTCTCAGGGTCGTGCCCTCGCTGTACTTCATTAGTCAGGTCACATGATGATGTCAGTGAAAGGTGGGTTCACATGGTCACGTCCAGGAGAGGGTGTGTGTGTGTGTGTGTGTGTGTGTGTGATTGTGTGTGTGGTGTGATGAGCAGAGATGAAGCCGAGGCTGAATGAGAACAGATGGAGACGAGCTCTTTAATTAACCCTGCAGAATCACAGCACTGAAAACAGGCCCCGGTCCGTGAATAACATCAAGTACATCCACCGTCTGTAAGGTGTGTGTGTGTGTGTGTGTGTGTGTGTGTGTGAGCAGCCTCATGCCAGAGCAGGACATTTTATTTTTTCATTAGCTGCAGCAAACTGCTGGGGGATGAAATTTGCTAACAGGAATTAAAAGTGCGTTAATGCATCTGAGAGATTCATTTCTGCTAATAGTTTTATTAGTGCTGAGGGGTGGGGGGTGGATACAGAGAGCAGAGAGGCTCTTGGGATTCTCTTTGTTCCAGTGGACCAAAGTCACATGACAGTAGAGGAGACCTGGTCCACCTCAGGGGTCACTGACCCTCGGGCTCAGTTCACAGATCCCTAATCTAAACGGGTCACATTGACCTTCACCTTTGACCTTTAGATTTGTTTTATTTTGCCACATTCCCATTTAAACCTGACGCCCGGTCCCTGAGAACGTGGTCTGGCAGGACCCTGGTCTGTGGAGGGTCCGGGCCTCTGGTCCGATCAGTCAGATAGTGTTTACCTTAGTAAGGAGGGAAGGTAAACAGGGATTGATGTTGTTTTCTCCTGTTTTATTGGAAAACAAGTGAAGCAGTTACAGTGTCGTCTGCTGGGCCCCGCTCCCTATAATTAGCACCTTACAGAAATGGAAGAACATTGATGAGAAGGTCAATAATCCTGATCTATAGTCAAATTAATCCTGCTATCGACACAACAGGCCAACAATACAATTAGGAGCAGAAGAGGGAGCGGAGCAGGGCTGAGGAATGACACGGGTTTATCTCCAAGGTTCACTCTGCAAAAATCCTTTTAAGGTTTCTAATTAATTCATCCATTGTTAATGAAGGCAAAGTGAGGAAGCAGGGATTAAGGAGGAGGAGGAGGGTGAGGAGGAGACAATTAGAGATAGCAGCCTGATGATTTCTTCTTTAACTCCTGTTATTTCTGCTTCACTTAGTTTAACTTACATGTATTGATGACTTATAAAGGACTTGAACCTCCTCTGTGTGCTGCCACATGGAACAGCGTCAACGCTGCACCTTTAGCTTCAGCAGAGCATTTTCTACTGAAGCGCTTTATGTGGGTTTTGGACTCTGGACCTCAGCCGGGTCCGAGACAAAGACGGAGACGGAGCTGCTGTTAGTGATGACTCGGCTCTTCTGATGTCCTCGAACAACATCCCATAATCATCAGTGGTTGGAGGCCATCAGTTAGAGATGGGCTTTGAACCCATGAGCTGCCTGCTGTTAGACCAGAGCCCTGACTTTTTATACAACAACAACAACAACAAAAACAACAACAACAACAAAACACAACAACAACAACAACAAAACACAACAACAACAACAAAACACAACAACAACAACAAAACACAACAACAAAAACAACAACAACAACACCAACAACATCAACACAAACACCATCAACAACAACATCAACAACATCCCATAATCATCAGTGGTTGGAGGCCCTCAGTTAGAGATGGGCTTTGGACCCATGAGCTGCCTGCTGTTAGACCAGAGCCCTGACTTTTTATACACAATGTAACAACAACAATAACAACAACATCAACAACATCCCATAATCATCAGAGGTTGGAGGCCATCAGTTAGAGATGGGCTTTGAACCCATGAGCTGCCTGCTGTTAGCCCAGAGCCCTGCCTTTTTATACAACAACAACAACAACAACATAAACATCAACATCAACATCAGCATCAGCATCAGCATCAACATCATCATCATCATCATCATCAGCAACAACACCAACATCAACATCAACATCAGCATCAGCATCAGCATCAACATCATCATCATCATCATCAGCAACAACACCAACATCAACATCAAAAACAACAACAACAACAAAACACAACAACAAAAACAACAACAACATCAACAACATCCCATAATCATCAGTGGTTGGAGGCCCTCAGTTAGAGATGGGCTTTGGACCCATGAGCTGCCTGCTGTTAGCCCAGAGCCCTGCCTTTTTATACACAATGTAACAACAACAACAACAACATAAACATCAACATCAACATCAACATCAGCATCAGCATCAGCATCAACATCATCATCATCATCATCATCAGCAACAACACCAACATCAACATCAAAAACAACAACAACAACAAAACACAACAACAACAACAAAACACAACAACAAAAACAACAACAACATCAACATCACCAACACCATCAACAACAACAACACCAACAACATCAAAAACAACATCATCAACAACAACAACAACCACAACATCAACATCAACATCATCAACAACAACATCAACATCATCAACAACAACAACAACAACATCATCATCAACATCAACGTCAACATCAACAACAACAACACCAACACCAACAACAACAACAACTTCAACAACAACAACAACAACACCATCAACAACAACAACACCAACAACAACACAAACAACAACAACAAAAACAACAACAACAACAAAACACAACAACAAAAACAACAACAACAACAAAACACAACAACAACAACAACATAAACATCAACATCAACATCAGCATCAGCATCAGCATCAACATCATCATCATCATCATCAGCAACAACACCAACATCAACATCAAAAACAACAACAACAACAACAAAACACAACAACAACAACAACAAAAACAACAACAAAACACTATCTCCCCACTGACCAGTCCAACCATGGTCACATGGTCACATGGTCACATGGTGGGACTGGGACTTTCAACATCAGTCGTTATCAGTTTAATCAATAGAAACTGTGATGAAATAATCAATGATTATGGAAATTGTCTGCCATCAGGATTTTAGAACATGGGAACAGCAACAGGAAGCTCCGTGCTGTCGGCCCAGTGCAGACAAGCGGGGGCGCTGTTCCAGCAGAGTGACTTTCACTTCCATTTCCAGGGAGAGAGGTCTGGTGTCGGGAAGAAGGTTCATCTGAGCATCACAGGGCCAAGAAGTATTGCCTTTCAAGAATTATGAGCTATTAAATCAAGCCTGGAAATCTCAAGGTTCCCCAAGACTGCTGCACAAGGAATCTGGACTGGAAAAATATTGTTTATAGTTTAAAAGGCCTGGTGATGGATTTATAAAAGAAACATTCATCATTGCAGGAAAACGGAACAAAACATTCTGGAAATAAATACTCACTCTATAGGTACACTTGTCAACCAGACAGCACAATAACAAGTGAATTGGGAAGGAGATCTTT
>NC_024316.1:19211023-19214858 GCF_000523025.1 Cynoglossus semilaevis | reverse complement strand
GGGGTGGGGTATGGGCAGGAAGTCTTCCAGTAAACAGAACTGACAGTATTGATAATCCCTGATCAGCTCAGCACTGGAACAGTTTCTACAGGACCCTGGTCTTGGACTGGACCAGGGTCCGTGTGTCTGAAGAGAAGAAGAAGAAGAGTTGACGATGATGGAGTGGTCCGACAGGGAGATGAAGCCAGGCAGGATTTGTCTGCTGATCCGTGCTTGTTGACTGTGTGTTGTTAAGGGCAGCATCTGTGGGAGTAGAGATGAGTGAGTGTAACTATGTGTGTGTGTGTGTGTGTGTCAGTGTCCAGCACAGTGAGGTGCTGACAGCTGGTGAACAGACATGCACGTTGGTGTGTGTGTGACTCCCAGGGTTTGATGGATGGGCTGGAACAGCAAGGCCATGGATAAGAGTGCAAACAAACTGGCTAATAAATGACAGCCACACAACAGTGGTGATGGGGGGTGGAGGGGGGGGGGGCATTCCCCGGCTCCTGATGCATGCCCACCATCAGAGGGAGCCATTTGTATAAAAGAAATGAAGAAGCTGTCAGTGAGATGAAAAGATTGTGAAGGAAATGGACCTGGAAGACTTTGGTGTGACGCAACGTAACAGCATGATCACAGCACGGTCAGAGCGGACAGTCCTGTCAGTCAGTCAGTCTGCTGTCAGTTGTTGAACTAGTCTTATTGAGAACCAGAACCCATTTTATAACCAGCTCGGTTTTCACCCACACGGAATTTGTTTTGGCCTACAGAGGAGTGGGCAAACACGGGATAGAGCAGTAATACAGTAAATAACCAGAGCAGTGGAACAGTAGATGGCACTGGTGAGTCTAAGAAATGTACATGGAGCTATACAGTTGGGTGGAAATATACAAAACAAATAAAGAAATATACAACATCTGGTAAAGTGAGTTAGATGGATGAGTCTTAAGATGCTCCATGAAAGCACTGATCTAAACCTTTATTGTGAAAATGAAGGATCTCTTCCTCCAGGATTGATTTAAAAAACAAGAAACCAAAACATAGTTCTTTGTTTCTTACAGTTCGATGTTGCTTTTCTTCCAATCGTTTACCATTTCTTTTATTGCGCCATGAATATCTCATTGGAATTACATGTGCCGCGCTTGTGCACGTTCACGCACTGTGTGTGTGTTCGCGTGTGTTCGTTAAAAACCTTTGGGGGAGGGGCTAAACACATTTGGTAACTGCTAAAATAACATTATTTCCGATATTTTATAGCGACTATCGCCGAGTTTGAATGAAGACAGAGCAGCAGGTGAGGCAGACACGAGCTCCAGAATGTTCTCTCCCTCACACACTGTACTCAGGTCCGTAAATGTCTTATTTTCTAAGTTTGTTGAACATCCTGCTCTTCCACAGTCTGACGAGTATCTCAAACGAAAAATTCGCTTTAAAATGCAGTGAGAAGACATATTGCAAACATTACCACGCCGCACCGAAGAGGGCAGGCGTGAGCACAACAGCGCTTAGTTGCTGCTGTTCTCGAATGAAGAAACTCGCCGCCAATTGGCGTTAACAGGAAGTCAAGTTCACTGAAGTTCATTGTAGCGGCCGTTTGTTTGTTAGTTGTTTTTTTTTACTGCCTTCTTTCAAAACGGAGTGATTCCCTGGACGATAATACTAACGTTACTAAAGTAACCACAGCGGTGACAGCGGCCACGGAGGCGGAGGCACAAGGAAGGAAACCAGGAGGACAATCAAGAGTGACGGAGGTTTGATGGAGAGCAGGTGCGTGGACTTCGTTGACAAACGCAGGTAAGGTCATGTTTTTCATTTTACAAACAACAAAAACAACATTAACAAATAAATAAACAAATAAAATGTGTAATGTAATCTGGTCGTTAAATAGCGAACTACAAAGACGAACTTGGCGAAAGTAGAGATTAGATCATTAATACATGTTGGTTCAGGTTCTGTACAGAACCGTTGCAGGTTGGGATGCACCGAAATAAAAATTCTTGGCCGAAACCGAAAATGAGAAAACCAAGGCCAAAAAACCGAAACCGAAACACGGATAGAAATGATTCTGCCAATTATTATTATAATTACCATCATTGTTGTCTGAGACCGTGAACTAAACCTCAATGAAATCAAGGCACTGTGATTGGAAACATTAATAATACATTAATAATACACATTAATAACACTGTGTTTGACTTTTTCCCTCCCTCCCCAGAAATGGTTATATCGTCACATGTCGAAATTTGGTGCATCCCTAGCTGTAGGTTCTGACACCAGTGTGTACGGCTGTAGGTTCTGACACCAGTGGGTACGGCTGTAGGTTCTGACACCAGTGGGTACGGCTGTAGGTTCTGACACCAGTGTGTACGGCTGTAGGTTCTGACACCAGTGTGTACGGCTGTAGGTTCTGACACCAGTGTGTACGGCTGTAGGTTCTGACACCAGTGGGTACGGCTGTAGGTTCTGACACCAGTGGGTACGGCTGTAGGTTCTGACACCAGTGTGTACGGCTGTAGGTTCTGACACCAGTGGGTACGGCTGTAGGTTCTGACACCAGTGTGTACGGCTGTAGGTTCTGACACCAGTGGGTACGGCTGTAGGTTCTGACACCAGTGTGTACGGCTGTAGGTTCTGACACCAGTGTGTACGGCTGTAGGTTCTGACACCAGTGGGTACGGCTGTAGGTTCTGACACCAGTGGGTACGGCTGTAGGTTCTGACACCAGTGGGTACGGCTGTAGGTTCTGACACCAGTGTGTACGGCTGTAGGTTCTGACACCAGTGTGTACGGCTGTAGGTGTACGTGCTCCTTGAGGCTGCTGGCGTGCGTGCGTGTGTGTGTGTGTGTGTGTGTGTGTGTGTGTGTGTGTTGCTTCTATATCTGGCTCTGTAATCCTTCACTGTTTTCTTTGCCACCCAGACAATATAAACAGAAGGTGCTGAGCCAATGGGGGCAGCCTTTATTTATTTATTTATTTATACATTTGTGTGTGGAGCTGTGTGTGTATGGGGGTGTAATGCAAAGTTCCAGGCTACAGCTGGAGGAATTGGACTTTGAGTCTGCACCTGCACCGGGGTAATTAATGTGGATGAAGTGGTAGTGACATAAATCAGTGTCTGTCGCACTGTCCTCAACAGGACTTTTCTGTTTAGGGTCAAAATCTTCCCACTCTGAACAGGATTAATCACGTCTCCAGCGCCTGTGTGTGTGTGTCTGTTTGTGTGTGTGTCTGTTTGTGTGTGTCTGTGTGTGCGTGGCTCTTTATGTGTCCAGGCCCATTTTTCCTGCACACTTGCACTGACAGCGTTGTAATCTTTTAGAGGACAAACCAACAGTGGAAAGTCGGACTCTTCAGTGCAGGGGCATAATTAGCCCCAGACCCCCCTCCAACCCCCGCCCCCCAGTGATGAATAGGTGAACCTTTTGTTTGCATTTGTCATGCTGCGGTGGCATTGTCACCAACATGAGAACACGTGGTGCAGAGGTGTGTGGGGTCACTGCCTTCAGAGGAGTGTGTTGATGAGCTGTGTGTGTGTGTGTGTGTGTGTGTGAGAGACTCCAGGTCTGGTTCAACAGTACTAGTGGTAGAACTGTGAACTACATTTCAGTATATGTGTATTTTTACTATTTATTGCTACGGTGCTCCAGTGTAACCCCCCCCCCAAGCCCTCTACCCCCGTCCAATCCAATGCCTTAGACTGATAGCCTCTGATTGATCTCATCAACTTCCTCATCTATTATTCATGTTGGTTGGAGGGAGGAGGGGCTAACAGAACCTGCACACAGAGACACTGAATCATATGTTTATTGTTCTGTTTCTGCTGGACATGAGCCTGGGGGGAGAGGCTGGGGG
>NC_024316.1:19208581-19210993 GCF_000523025.1 Cynoglossus semilaevis | reverse complement strand
GGTCAGTAACAACATGGTCCTTTATATTATCCATAAAAAAACATCAAATGGGAGGGGGGGCGGGGGGGTGTGTCTCTGATTTAAATGTTTTTAAATATTGTAAAGGCTAAAGATACACACACACACGTACACGTGTTCAGACCTCCTCCCAGTATGACTGTAGAAGGGCATGTAATAGCCTCTGAATTGTTGCCCCCATGGGGCTGCACTCAGACATGTACTAACTGCACTGTTTGAAGTGGAAATTAATGGTGCATTTTTGTTTTTATAATGTGATTTAATGATTCATTTGTTTATTGAAAGATTTGTTTTCTTCCACACGTTCCCACTCGTCCTCCTTCTGGTAGGAAACCTAGTGGGCCAATACAAACATTTAACTGCCCTCACCCACTCGCAGCGCTGCAGGCCTTTTTATTGCATTGTGATGGATGATCTCACAGTTTGGTGTTTTCCAACTTGGCACTAAATCCAAATTCCCCCCCTCCCTGTTTGAGTGCTTTGGAGGGAGGTGTCCTGAATTCACCAGGGTGATGTGTGAGGCGTAGTGTGTGTGTGTGTGTGTGTGTGTGAAGGATCATTTGATTGTCTGTAAATGAAGCTTTGCCTTTCAGCTAATAATTTAGCCACATTCCATGTCGTTAAAGAACAGACGACAGAGGCATTCTGGGAGAAATGAGCCTGTGGTTTTTTTCCCACCAGGCTCACGGTGTCAGGTGATGACAACATTGTTGAAGTGATTCAAAGAAAATGACCGATCATTGACATCATCGGTTGAAAGTCACACCACAGATCAGCTGATGTCATCAAGTCCCTCTTTAGACCACAGGGGGCGCAAACACATGCTTGTGCTCTTGGTCTTTATCAGAGGAAAGTTTATTATTTATTTTTCAGACTTTTCTTCTAAATCAAAGGTGATGTTTTTGACTAGATCATCCTTCACCTGTGGTTAGGTTTGACTGTGGCTTCTTACCTGAAGGCTGCCGGTTCAATTTCCTGCCCCGTAGCGTTTTGATTTGCTGAGTGGGCACCACAAACTCCCTCACCTGCCAGGTGTAAGGGGGGTACGGCTCAGCAGCTGGCAGTGTGACTGGTGGGGTCAAAGGTGGAGACCTTCAGGTGTGTAGCAGTGGAAGTGTCAAATCATGACAAAAAAATGAGGATTTGTTTTTTCTTTGATTTAAAAAAAACAAACAAACTTTTTTAGCTTTAGACAACACAGAGGTCAGGAGGTCAGGGAGTGTCTGTTGCCGGGCAGACTAGTGTTCTGTAGGTGACATGGTCACATGCACAGTCACAATCTGACCTTGGCTTCTGTTAGAACCTAGGGTTCTGACCCAGCCCAGCAGGGGAGAACAAAGAGAAAGTAAAGTTGTTGCCATGATATAAACACTGACTCAAATGTTGGAGTATGTAGATGTGTGTGTGTGTGTGTGTGTGTGTGTGTGTGTCTGTGTGTGTGTGTTTCTGTAGGCATGTGTGTGACAGCAGCAGAAAGTGCCTGAGGTGAC
The DNA here is from genome assembly GCF_000523025.1 of Cynoglossus semilaevis. Taxonomy (NCBI): domain Eukaryota; kingdom Metazoa; phylum Chordata; class Actinopteri; order Pleuronectiformes; family Cynoglossidae; genus Cynoglossus; species Cynoglossus semilaevis. The sequence goes on along the minus strand of NC_024316.1, from coordinate 19,209,485 downwards.
GGGTTCTGAAAGGCACTTTAGAAATTAAAGCAGTGCCACTGTTCTGTAATGGGGCTGTAATGATCCAGAAAACACAAGATATATGGAGCATTTAATGAAACACACTTCTTAATTCTGTTCTCAGCTGCAGACCAGCCCCGTGTTTCACACACACACACACACACACACAGAGATGCAGTGATCCTATATATTCTGTTTTTTATCTACTTTTTTATTGACATTCAGCAACATATGTAACATAAACATCCATGCCATCATCAACATGAGTGTCTTTTTAAAATAAAATAAGAAAAACACAACAAAAACATTGACACACAGGGAGTCACTACACACTGGACGTTATCTAAAGTAAATAAAGTAAACAGTCCAACTCTGGTGGTCTTCTTCTTCTTCTTGCTCCTCTTCTTCTTCTTCTCCTCCTCCTCCTTCTCCTCCTTCTCTTTCTTCTCACTCTTCTTCCTCTCCTTCTTCTTCTTCTTCTTGCTCCTCTTCTTCTTCTTCTTGCTCCTCTTCTTCTTCTTCTCCTTCTTCTTCTTTTCTTTCTTCTTCTTCCTCTTCCTCTTCTTCCTCTTCCTCTTCTTCCTCTTCTGCTGCTGCTGCTGCGGAGGTTGGTGTAGTTAGTTAGCAGAGTGGACTTTCCTCCTCCCATGGTCCAGTGTAAAGAGCAGTGGCCCTTCCTGCCTAAGACTTTTTTTTCTGGAGACGTTCACATCTGGTTCTGTCAGACGTTCTTGTCTGGTTCTGGAGACGCTCTGGAGACATAAATAATGGACAGAAGGGGACGACAACACAACATTACACAATAAAGTATTCATCATTTTCACATTGTCTGTGAAGAAAAGTGGGGGCTGAGGGGGTGGGGGAGCACAGCGGCAGCAAAAGAGGAGGCAGAGCAGAGGAGTAA